>NC_090925.1:334268802-334571832 GCF_040938575.1 Ambystoma mexicanum | reverse complement strand
TGGTTCAGTGGAGCCTTTAACGTAATGCGCACCTTCCTCTTAGCTCGCAGTCCCGGCGGCCATCTTGTCTGGCATACGCAGTCAGCCGCTTCTGGATTCCCCAGCGCGTATCTCCGGAACCACACGTCGGTTCAGGTCCATAGTGCAGTGACCCGTTGCAGAAGGGTTCCGCCGCTTTTGGAAGCTATTTTTGTGAGTTTAACAACATGAACTGTCAGGATAAAGGCAGGATCTAGCTGGCGGACTGGGAGCAGTGAGGAATCACGTCCTCATTGCACGCTTGCTGGCCACACCCCCCTCCAACCTTGGTGATTATTGAAGGTAAGGTTACCCGGTATATCGGGTGCTTTGCATCCGTTTACCGTGCGCAGCCCCTATTCGATGAGCCATAAACACATTTGGAGACCCTTTGCACCCGTCCATATTTCATTGTGGGCAAGGGGATGTTCAGTGACCAGTCCTCCAGCAGATCTGACAGATCCTTTGGCAGATCTACACCCATTTTGAGGTTAAAATCTCCTCCCCATATGCATTGCTCATTACGATTCCTCCTGTTTAGAAATAACTCATCAATAAACCCCTTGACTTTGGCTAACCTGTCTTCCTCAGCCTTATGGGGGTTGTTATAGAGGTTCAAAATGATTAACGTGTCCCCCCAAGAGGGTAAAATACGGAGCACCTGTAGGTAGTCCATGTTAGTCTCCACTACCCTAAACCTACACGTTAGGGAGGCTTCAATCAAAATCGCCAGACCCCCATAACATCTTGCTCTAGCATTTTTTCGCTGAGATCCCCTACGATGTGTAGTCATCGAACAGTGTGGTCTCCAAGGCCCAGGTCTCTTGCAGGAGAATGACATTGTGTTTTTTAAAATTTTATTTATTTTTATTGGTTTTATGAAACAACAGAGAACCTTCGGAGCAAACATGAAAGGGACTTGTGTCCGTATAAACCTTATACAAAAAAAAATTAGATAATTCCCTGGTGTATACACCCTTCCCTCCCCACCCTCTTTCAAGGCACAGTCTCTGATCGCTGCTTTCACTTATACTGTTCAAACCATTGTCGGCAGTCCCGACCGGGCAGTAGATCGTCGGAAATGGGCCGATTCCTTTGAATTAAAGTCTGTGTTTTCCAAGTTAACTATTTGGTGGGGCCGAGTCACTGTCCTCTGGGAATTTCAACCAGTACTTTCCATGTTACTAAAAGCACTAAAGAACCCGAGCCATTCAGTCTCTATCAGAACGCTGGATCCCTGTATAGCTTCTGTGATCTTTTCCATATGATACATATCCCTGGCCACTGCCGCCCATTCTTTCTTCATGGGGAGGCAGGTCCTTTTCCAAGTTCTAGCTCGACAGGCTCTGGCCGCTAAAAGTAAACAATGTGACAGGTGTGGAAGATTTTCCAACCGCTCATCCCTTCTTTGAAGTCCAAATAATACTAAGATTGGGTCTAGGGGGTGGGATCCTCCGTCCGCCTCTTTGATCCAGCTCAACACTTCTGTCTAATATGTGCGCACTTTGTGACATGTCCACCACATATGCCAATAATTGGCTTTTTCCCTGCATCCATGCCAGCAAAGGGGAATCACCGCTGGAAACATCTTGGAGAGTACTACCCGGTCATATTTCCACCTGTGAAGCAGTTTTATGGTGTGCATCTTATATTGACACGAAATTGAGGTCTTAAATGACCTACTACAGAGTCGCACCCATAAACCGTCCCCAATTTCACAGCCCAAGTCCCTCTCCCATCTTGTTCTTAGTCCCATGATTGCTCCTTCACGGCGGGACAAAAGCGCCGTATACAGGAGGGAGATGAGAACTTTCATATCTACATGCGTGTCCAAGACCTTCTCTACTGGGGTGAGTGGCCTCTGTATATGCTGCTTCCATTTCCCTGTCATGAAAACCCCCTTCAATCTTAGATAGAGGAGTGGGGACAGCCTGACAATGTCCAATGCTTCCTCCAGTTCCCGGATGCTTATGAATGTATTTTCTTTCACCAACTGACCCACCCTGCAAAGCCCCGCTTCAAACCAGGACTGAATGTTTGTGGCCAGGGATCGCGTCCCTCACCGGTGGGGACCAAATGTGCCCACATTCACCTTCAATCCTGAAAAATGCCCGAACTCCTCTATCACCCGCAAGGCGGCTGGGACAGATTGGGCTGGCTGACTCACGTGGAGCATTATATCATCTCCATAGAGACCGAGTTTAAAGGTTCTGTCTCCCACATCTATACCCATCTCATCAGGGGACCCCCTCACATATTTTACCAAAATTTCCATGGTCATTGCAAAAAATAGGGGTGAGAGGGGGCAGCCCTGTCGGGTCCCTCGCTGAAGATTAAATCTACATGATAGCCACTCATTTACCGTAACTCTGGCTGACGGTTCTGCGTACAGAGCCTTGATCGCTCGTCGGGCACCTTCACCGAAATCAAATTTCTCTAGTACCCCATGTAGAAACTCCCAGTTGACTCGGTCAAAGGCCTTTTCAGCATCTATGGCCACCAAGACTGTGTTGACCCCCCTGGGTGCTGCCTCCCTCATAAAATGGAGAGTCTTCTTGAGGGTGGCTGCTCCCTGCCTCCCCTGTATGAAGCCCACCTGATCAGAATGGATGAGCCTCGGAAGGAGGCCCTCTAGTCTTGTTGCAATTATTCTGGTGAACAACTTTGCATCCACGTTCAGGAGGGAGATTGGTCTATAAGATTGGCAGTCTGCACGGTCTTTTCCTTCTTTGGGGATGACCGTGATTAATGCTTTCCCAAACGACGGAGGGGCCCTCCCTGTGGACATAATATTCGTGAACAGATCCGCCAGGAATCCACCAGTTGGCCTGCAAATGCCTTATAGAAGCCTGCCGTGAACCCGTCCTCTCCCGGGGCCTTCCCCAGCTTCAAACCTGATATTGCCTGGAGGACTTCCTCATCTTTTATTGGGGCCTCTAGGGTGAAGACTTCTCCAGGTCTAGAGGTCGGGAGGGTCACTCCCTGCAAATAGGATTCTAATGTTTCCCCTCCTATAACTCCTTCCTTCTCGTACAATATCTCATAGAAACTGGCAAATTCTCCCACTATCGCCTCTGGGTCCGATCTTTCCCCCTCTTTCCCATTCTTGATCTTTGCCACCCACCCATCTATCTGGCTGCTGGGCACGGAGCTTCGCCACCAGCCTGGCACCCGCCTTATCCCCTTTTTTGTAATATTTCTGTCTCGGGTGTTGGAGGCCTGCTACAATTTTACCCATCTCCATTTCTCTAAGTTCCTGTCTCTTGGTTTTGGTGATCCCCAGGTCTCTCTCCTTCTCTTCCTCTTCCTTGCCCTCGACTCTCTCCAATAAGCGTATCTCAGATCTTAGTTTGTGGGCCAAGAGCGTTCTAGTTCTCTTCTTGGCCGCCCCATCACTAATCAATCTACCCCGCCATGTAGCTTTAGCCACCTCCCATACTGCCTAGGACTATCCTCCCAACGTCCGCCGCTGTCTTCCCCCTTTTGTTGGGTCACCCCTAGAATACGCAGGTTATATCGGAGTTCCCTGTTTTCAAGGTCGTCCATCTTCAAAAGCATGTCCTCTTCTCTCATTTCCAGGTTTGTCAGCCTCGCTTCATATTTCATGTCCAGCAGATCAGTCTGAAGGTGGTTATTCTCCATAGCTTCCATTTTCTGTTCAAGAATGTCAACTCTCCCTTTAAGAGCCACTATCGAGGCCTGTGTATCTGTCCTTATGGCCTTGATTTCCTGCAGAATGTCTTTAAGATCATCCCTGGTAAGTGGTGCCAGGGGGGCACTTCCTGTGGCCATATTGTAGTGCGTGTCGCCAGGCACAGCTCCTAGTGTTGGTTGAGGCCTATTGAAACGCTGGAGGGATAGGATTGCGTGGGTAAGTGCTTGTTGCTCAGGGGTGCCTATCAATGGTTGCTCCAGGTTTCCGGTCCCCTGGGTTCCAATAGTTTGGTGCAGACTTCCAGGCTTCCCTGTCTGTACCCCTGGGACCTCGTTCCAGACTCCTTTGTTTTGTATGTCTTGAGCCAGATATGGTTTTGCCCTGGAGGGGCCACACTGCAAGCCCAGAGTTCTTTAGAGATTCCTCAGATGAGGTCTGGGGCCCAGTTTCTGGTGGGGCCTCCCGTGTTGAGCCTTCTGCTTCTGGCCTTAGGCTCCCTCCGTGTTCTCTGTCTCTCCCTGGCGTGGGTGCGGCTGGATTGCGTGGCTCGGAGCTCCACCGAGGACTGGGATGGCGGGGCACCTGCTGCCTGCTTATTTCCTGCACCTGCTTCAGTCTCCAGAGGGGTTCCCGGGCTCTGCGCTGGAACGGGTCGGGGTCCCGTTTGTTCCATGTGGAAGCCTCAGAGGGCAGCTATTTTATCCCCCTCCCTGCCCCCAGAGTCCACGAGCTGCCCTCCCCTCCAACGTTGGGGCCCATGCACACCGAAAAAGAGGGTCTGGGAGAGTTCTCGGGCCCCCGCTCCCTTCAGCGTGTCTCGGAGCGTTTATATATGCCAGATGTGGGGGGGAGCCTGGCTCGTGATTTGGCTTCCTCTGGGCCTCCTCATTCCCCCGCGACCTCCTCACCTCTTCTTCTGGATCCTTCTGAGGCGAGGCGGCATTGGGCCGTGTGCTGCTAGGCCCCCGTGTGCTTTGAGGTCCCCCAGCCACTGCCCGTCATCTGCCTCCCCACTCCGCAACAAGATGGTTTCAAGCCCTCTCTCTGCCCCACGGCACCGAGGGGTCCCCCGGGAAGGCCTCTCTCACCAACGAAGCATGGGGGGCACCTTTGCCTCTGTTCAGGGGGAACTCTCTTTCTCCTGTAGTCGGGTCTCGCTCTCGTGGTTTACTTCTTCTCCAGGCACCAGGCTACGTGCGCCTCCGAGGGTCAGCGGAAGGCCTCTGGGCCACGATGGAGCCCGCGGGGGTCCCTGTTCCACTCTTGGGTCTTCTAGTTGTGGGTTTTTTAAATCTCCACAGTGACTTCCCCTTTGAATTTTCCCCTGGCCTGGCTATATTCCAGGATAACAAGCTAGCTACCAAAGGGGCTGCTTTAGATAACATGTGTACCCCCCAATCTCAGGACCCGCCCCGCCTCACAAAGCTCCCAGTCGACTGGGCTGGGCCGGTCAGCCGTACGTCAGTCCAGATCTTCATAGGAGGTTAGGGCCTCATACCGATTAGCTAGCTCAACCCCAATAGTATGCGCCTCTCCCTTCTGTGGGGTCAATCTTTCTAAATTAGGGTTGGACCTCCAACCCAAGGGTAATCTGTGGCCAAGAGGTGGATACAAAGGCCCCTGTGCGTGGTGTAACTCTGTGCTTCCCTCCTCCTTACAAATTTGCTCAAGCGGTTCCCTGAATCAGCCACCCTCCCTGTACAACCGTAAAACAAATCCTGAGATACAAGCCTACTATGGAGACTGTAGCTGTTTGGTTTTAGGCCTCTGGATAAATTAGCGTTGACCAAATAACAAACCATTGTTGCATCCGAGAAGGAAACCACTATGCAGTGCACCTTCATACATTTGGGTTTTTGGCCTACCCTTCCTACCCTTCTTGCCATTAATATAAGGCTTGGGTCAATGCTCGGTCCAATCAGGTTGGTGTTGATCCAATAGGCCGTTTTATTCATTAGTGAAATAGTTAATTCAAATCCACACTTAGGGAGCCCCGGTACACCCATGATAATCCCCATAAGAGGGGCTGCTGCAGGCAGTAAATTCAAAATGCTCTTCTACAGCCCTTCTATATGCACGTTAGCCCCAGTGTCCCCTATGAAAGTCCTAAAGCTTAAGTCGGACCTCCCAGTACCCGTAAAATTTGAATTAACAGTTACTGAGCTTAACTGTGTGGTTACTGTTTTATCCTTTGCCGGCATCACCAGCCCGCCAACCTCAGTGACCGGACCAGGACGGTCACCACTCAACCCCCCAAACCCTGATAGTATCTTACCGGTTTTGCCCCAACCCCAACCGTACTTATTTCTGCCACTCTTTTTGTTAGAACTCTGAGTCATCCAGGATAGCCAGTGTGTTCATTACCCCAGATTTAAACATCTGCAATGACTCTAGGATGGTCTAAAGGGGCTTGAGCTTTACATCTAGAAATGATTCCAGCCAAAGCTTATCCTCCTCCCACCTGGAGGAGGAATTTAGATCCTTTCTCAGTTCCCTCACTGGGCTCCCACCCATATGGGTATTCACCAATTGACCGGTTCCTACCCACCCTCACTGTTAAGACACGTAATGATGGGTCCACACTGTGCGAAAGTTATAATTAACTCTTTATTGAGTTAGTAACAGCAACGACCCCCAGCCAGGGGAAATCTTCGCAACTGACCTAGTGGAATGTGGAGTCCCCCAGATCCTGAGACTCCACATTCCAGGAGGTGATGTCAGTGAACATATTATGACAACCGTAACCAAGTTATGGATGAGATGTATTGCACACACAAGCCCATCAATACATAGACATTTAAATATAATAACTTCTAATATGACAAACTGTAACCTCTACCACTCACCATCCGGTGCCCCATCCCTAGTCTTACCCTCTCCCCTTCCACTTCTACTTCCTTATCTGCCTCCATACCAGGGTGCAGAGGATCCTGAGTCATACACACCCCAAGCAACTGCTCCTGTAGAGCCATTGCCTGAACCACTGTGCTACCTAAGGCCCCCATCCCCTAAATACAACTATTTTTTTCATTGGTGCAACCTTTGGGATTCCCCCTGAACCTGAAATAGCATCCCATGTTGCTTTTCCAGTAACAGTAACGCGATTCACTATTTTGCTGGCTATGTCTTTCAAATACGAATCAAGGGAGTGTTGCAAAAGATGGGGCTTAACCTTGGCAAGCTCCTGGGCCGTTTTAATTTGTTTCGTTTTTTTGTCCTTTCTGTCAGCGCCCCCGGTCTCTGATCATCCCTTGCTTATGGTGGAAATGCACATAAGAACAGTAAAATTGAGCCATTATAAAATTGGTTAAAAAGAGTAAACAGACCGCTAAAACGTCAATATCTAAATGGTGACTATGCAGTGGGACCTTCTGGCATGCGCCACGGGCGTTGCGGGGGGGGGGGGGGCTAAGGAGGCTATAGCCCCTGATCTTTTGGTTGTAGCCCCGGATAGAATCTCAGGAGCTACAGCCAAAAGACTAGCTAGCCCCCAGTCCCAACATTTCTGACATCAGCTTAGCCCCGGGTCTTTTCCAGACCTAGCAACTCCCCTGGCCAGAGCATAAGAAACAAATGGTAATGGGTTGTTGGCCACAGAGGACCACAACCATCTGCGGGACAAATTGTCACGCTCACCTGATTCCCACGGAGGCGCAGGTCTGACTTCGGGTGCTGATGCTTCTTATATGGTGAAGCACAGGACTCTGAAGATGGACTCACTGGCTCGCAGGAATATTCCCCTGTGCGTGAAAAGGGAGTATTACCTACTGACGGAATAATGCTCAAGCCTCCCACTCCCTTCCAACCCTCCACGATACCCTTCCTCGATTCCCCGTGAAGTCTTACCTTAGGGTCTGGAAGGATGAGTTCTCCATCCTGCTTCTGATGCAGGGGCGCGTTGAAACCCAGTTACTTCACTGGATTGAGGTTTGATGGGAGTTCAAATAAGCTTGACTATTCAGGTAAGGCGCTGTAAGAGTTCTGTAGCAAGTTCAAAAGTTCAAGCTTAATAATAATGTTCATTGTCTTATTGCAGCAAGCGCTAACGCTTATGTCTTTTTCCCCTTAGGGGCCGGGGTTCGGAATGCCGGAGATATGGCGCCGACCCGAAGTGAAACGTGCAGTTCCAGTAAATGACAGGTAAGTTCTGGATGAGCGTTCGGGTAATGTCTTTGCATTCGCTCATTCAATGTCTTTGTCTTTTTTCCCCATAGGGGCCGGGGTCCGGAATGCCAGGAAGCGGCAGGACCCGAAATGAAATTGGAATGACCCAACAGGTAAGTCTTAGAAGGAAACTGAGCTTTTCCTATTCCCTTCCTTCTCTCACCTTGTGTTCTTGTCTTTTTCTCTCTAGGCTCTGGGAAGTGGCTGTGGATCCGGATGATCGCTGCTGAAGATGGAGGTGCCCAGGAAAGGTGAGTGAAATGCAGCGCTGCAGCGATCGGAGCGAAATGCTTTTTAAAATGATGTCTTCCCTTTCAGGATCGTCGGTGTGAAGTCTCTGTGATGCAGCTTTAGCAGGTAAAGTCTTCTTTCTCTCCAATGCTCTCTTAGCAGGTGACCCAGGATGCTGACAGGCGTGGCTGAAGTCCAGATGCAGGAGCTGACACGGTGAGCGTCCAGCTGCGAGGAGCAGAACAACGCGAAGCGTGAGTTGCTGATCGGGCGTGGTTTAAATAGCTTTGGAAGAAGTTCCAGGTATGTATCCTTCCACCGATCAGGTATGTATCCTTCCCCGACCACACCCAGGGGAAAGTAGGTCCACAGGTAAAGTAGTTCCATTCAGGCCTCAAGAGGGCCTGGATGTAGCAGCATGGTCTGCATCAGGTAAGTGCACCTTAAAACACTTGAACACATGTCTAGCTTTATGAGCCTGGCGCCTAAGGCGCCAGGACAGGGGTCCAACATGAGCCTGGCGCCTAAGGCGCCAGGACTGTGTCCAAAGGGCCCCAGCTTGGGCCCGCTGGCACTTCCCTGGGGGGGAAATGATGCCTGCCTCTGGGGTTGCTGGGTCGGACCTGGCTCCTTGGAGGTAGGCATCATGACAGTACCCCCCCTCAAGGCCCCTCCCAAGGTTGTTCCCTCCGGGGGTTTTGGCTTGTTCGGAAATCTCCGGTGGAACCTTTGTATTAATCGAGGTGCGTGAACATGGTTACTAGGCTCCCACGATCTCTCCTGAGGTCCATATCCCTTCCAGTCAACAAGATAGAAGAGTTTGGACTTTAACACCTTGGAGTCTAAAATGTCTTTAACTTCGAATTCTAATTCCCCTTCAATTTGAACTGGGTCTGGAGGCTTGGACAGTCGGGTCCCTGGTTGTACTGGCTACAAAAGTGATGCATGAAAAACTGGATGAATACGCATGTTAGACGGTAAATCCAGTTTAAAGGCCACGGGATTGATTATAGCCTTGATGGGATAAGGTCCTATGAATCTGGGATTGAAGGTTTGCGGGCCCTTGAGGGGTAAATGTTTCGTTGCTAGCCATACCTGATCTCCTACTTGGTAAGGAGGAGTTTTACTTCGGTGCAAATCAGCGTTTTCTTTATACTTTTTCTTGGCTTGCTGTAAATGAGTTGCAGCTTCTTTGAAGGCTTGGGTTATTGTGGAATGCAGATGATTTACTGCGGGCATTTCCAGGGTCAGAGGTGGATCTAGATCAGAGGTCCGAGGATGGTGAGCATACAAAGTATAAAAAGGAGTTTGTCCGGTTCCAGAATGCACTGAATTGTTGTATGCATATTCTGCGATCCAAAGGATGTCTTTCCAATTTAACTTGTATTGGTGTAACATGCACCGAAGATATTGCTCGAGAGTCTGATTGGTTCTCTCGGTTTGTCCGTCGGTCTGGGGGTGGTGGCTGGTGGATAGCCGCACATCTGTTTGTGCTAGTTGGCAACACTTCTTCCAAAAATGGGAGATAAATTGACTTCCACGATCCGAGACTAATATGGAAGGGAAACCATGTATGCAAACTATATTCTCCAGAAATTCCTTGGCCAAGGTGGAAGCTGAAGGCAAACCTTTTAAAGGGATAAAGTGGGTCATTTTGGAGAATAGATCCACAATTACAAGGATAGTGTTGTAACCAGCACAAGGAGGCAGGTCAGTTATAAAGTCCATTGACAAGGTGTGCCATGGTGCCGGTGGAATATCCAAGGGTTGAAGTAGGCCGGCTGGCCTTTTCTTTTGACCCTTGTTTTGGGCGCAAATTCCGCAAGACAATACAAAAGACTTTGTCTTTTCTCCAAGAAGGCCACCAGAAGTGGCGTTTGATTTTTTCCTCCGTTTTAGCGATACCAGGATGTCCTTCCATTAATGATTCATGATGATGGGCAATAACAAGTTCTTGCAATTCTTTACTAGGCAGAAACAACCGCTCCTGGAAGTAGGGTAAGTCATCCTTAACGGTGTAATGAGGACCCTTTTGACTCCATTCCAGTAAGGCTGAAGAGTCTAGAAGTTGTTTTACTTATGTTTGGATGTCCTCAATAGTTTGCAATGAAGTTAGGCCTAAGATTCTTTGTTCTGGTATGATTGGCACAGGTTCTAAACTCGAATTGGGTTCTTCCATGCCAATCCGGGATAAGGCGTCCGCTTTACCATTCTTGCAGCCAGGGCGATAGGTAATTACAAAATCAAATTCCGCAAAGAATAGAGCCCATCGGAGTTGTCGTGAAGATTGAGCCTTGGCCGTCTTTAAATACTGTAAATTTCTGTGGTCCGTAATTACGGTGATGGTGTGTCTTGCCCCGAGAAGGTAGTGACGCCAAGCCTTGAAAGCAGATTTAATAGCCAGTAACTCTTTGTCGGTAATTGCATAGTTGATTTCAGGAGGAGAAAATTTCCTGGACCAAAAGGCCACAGGGTGTAGTTGGTTAGTTTCTGGGTCTCTTTGCGACAGGACAGCTCCCATGGCCGAACTGGATGCGTCGGTTTCCACAATGTAAGGGAGATCTGGGTGCGGGTGCTTCAATATAGGTGCAGAGGTGAATTTGGTTTTCAGGTCCTGAAAGGCTTGTTCAGCCTCAAGAGTCCATTCAAAGCGTTTGTTTTTCTTTAGGAGAGCTGTGATGGGTTGGACTGTTCGGGAAAATTCCGGGATGAATCTTCGATAGAAATTGGCGAAGCCGAGCATGCTCTGAACTCCCTTCACCGAGCTAGGAGATGGCCATTTGAGGATGTCGTCCACCTTTCGCGAGTCCATTCGGACTCCTTGAGGTGTCGGGATGAATCCGAGAAACTCCACTTCTGTGGTATGAAAAACACATTTTTTGAGCTTTGCAAATAGTCTGTGCTGGCGCAATTTCTCAAGAACTGCTCTAACCTAACATGTTTTCTGTGATCGGTTCTGAAGAGGAGTACACCAGGATGTCGTCAATAAAAACAATGACACAGACAGTGTTAGGAAGAATTCTCTGTTTAGGCTGAATTTCCTAACCTAGTGAGTCCCCCAGCAGCTTTGCTGGATTTTTGGGGTTTATTTTTTTCTCCTGCCAAGAGTGAGACTCTTTTACCCTCACTCTTGGACATGTTTGGAGTGTGTTTCTTTGGTTTGCCTTGTGTTGAATGGGCTATGGGGTCTTTTACTCCATAGGGCCTCATGTGTTTTTGTGAGATGGGTTACACAGCACCCTCAGTGCCGTAACCCAGGGGTGTCCTAGGGACCCCCCAACATAGACTCCATACCTTGGGACTGACTACTGTCTCCCAGGGTCTGTAAAGTCACCATTGACTTTACTAGTCTCAAATCCTGAACAGAACCTGTACAAACCATCATATTGTGGACGTACTGGCCGGGGCAATTCCATTGCCCCGGGGTCTGTTAGTCGAGGGGGCACGTCTCCGTCCCCCCTCATCGAGTTTTGGCTGGTGGCAGTGGAAACTACTTTTTATATTCAACCGCGAATATTTTCCTATGGGATTTCCCATTGTTTTAGGCTAATACCTTTATTTATTTATTTACGGTAGCCTTGAACATACCGCCGGGTTATTTCTTTATTATTATAACTCCGGTTGGTATTTTTTGCCAAAACTTGATTCTAAAATGGCGTTGGTGTTCACCTCTGTAACTCTGACCCAAAGTGGAGCCCTTTGTTCCACTTTTGGCGGGCTTCTCCACAGAAGCCCTCCAAAGTGGTGCCACTCTGTCTGGGGTACTTAGGAGGGGTGGAGGGGGATTTAGGCACCCTGGACTGAGTTACCTTGGTAACTCAAGTCGCACTCCGTCCTGATTGGCCCAAGTGGTGAGCCGGCCGGCTCACCACTTAGCATGTTTGAGTGACAGCTAGGCTGGGTGAATGGGGGTTTGCTGCATAAAAGCAGGGCTTTGGGGACTGGAACTTCAGAAGTCGCCACAGGACCTAAGAAGCCGAAGAGGGAGAAGCCGAGCCGACCTGCCGAGACGATACCACCGGTGAAGCTCTGCAGAACCGTCGCACCACTTTTCCCGACGACAGAGGAGATCTCCCGCCAGAGAGTCTCCTTCCCTTAACTGGTGGGGACAACCAGTTGCTGCCTTCTTTTCGCCATCCCGAAGCATCTCGTGGCCGCCTTGCCTGTGCCAAGCACCCTGGCAACCGGGATACCACTTTTTACCTCAACCGCGAAAGAGGGGTACAAATCCTTTGTGACCGGAAAACTCCACGGCTGGTCTCTTCCCTGGTAGTGCAACGATCTGCAGCTTTCCTCCACGCCGGGAGCAGCTCTTCCCCTGGATGACGCCGCGACTTACACCCACTACCAGGAACAACTACCACCGCTGGAGGATCCTTTCCACTTTTAAAGATACTGGGCCTCATTACGACCCAGGCGGTAAGTTACCGCCTGGGCCGTGACTTTACCACCATGGTGTAAACTACGTTTACACCATGGTGGTTGGCGGACTTACCGCCCCATTCCGACCTTGGCGGGGCGGTAAGTCCCCAATCCCCATTTACCCTTCCCCATTCCCATTTTTGCCCCATAGGGCATAATGGGAGTGGGGAAGGCGTTAATTACGCCACCGTAAATTACGGTGGCGTAATTAACTCCATGGTCCCTTAGCGCCATGGATTTTAACACCCGCTAAAATCGGGTGTTAAAACCTCCATGGCGCTAGGGGAACTCGGAATTGGCGGTAAGGGGTCGGCGCAGCTAACGCTGGCGTTAACCCCTTACCGCCAGGGTCGTAATGAGGCCCACTGTGTTCCGCCCGGCCTCCCTTGCCACCGATTGTACGGGGTAGATTTAGCCCTCGGCTCTCGAACCTGGGTAGGTCTGGGACACCCTAACTAAACTTTCCAGAACCGTAGTAAAACCTTTTTCTCTCACCTGCAAAGACTGATGACATTGTGTGATCTTGGGCATATTTTTCGCCTGGCTCCCTCTAAAGCGGGCCCCGAACTAATTCTCCTTGTTCCACCATTGACTGTCTGTGCTAACCTTATGTGAAGAGTGTTTTACCTTACTGCTCTCTTTATTTCTGCCTTTTCCCTCCCTTTTGGTAATACTTGTTGGAGTGTCATCTAACGTTAAGCGCTCACCTCTGTTTGGAAATAAGTGGGGGTAACTTAGAATTGTCCAACAAATGATTAGGGATGTACATATGAGTAATAGTAACTGTGTTTGACTTTCTTATCTTTTCTATTGTGCTAGTGTAATTTATGAGTGTACCTTTAATAAATAAGTCTATACTTTTACACCTAGCTCTGGTCAGTGTTTGCTTGTGCTACTGGGCCTCTGTACCTATTATGTATCCTCTGTATACTGCCTAACTCTTCTTGAGGGAAGTCTGACTGCTCAGCCACAGCTACCACAGTGAATCTGTGTGGTACAGACTGCTACCAAGTGGGTTTACTGCCAACACCTGTAGACTTAAATCTTTTGCAGTGGTCCCAGAGGGAACTGCACAGGTTTCTGCCTAACAGACGTCGATAAGTTCCCGAAGAACATCATTCATAAAGTACTGAAAGGCGGCAGGTGCATTGCACAAACCGAAGGGCATCACCTGATATTCGAAGAGCCCAAATTTGGTGCGGAATGCAGTCTTCCATTCGTCGCCTTCTTTTATACGCACCAGGTGATAAGCTCCTCGGATATCTAACTTGGTGTACACACAAGCGTCTTTCACCTGGTCGATAAGCTCAGGGATCAGGGGCAGAGGATAACGATTCTTAATCGTTATTTGATTTAGGGCGCGATAGTCTATACATGTTCTAAGGTCGCCCTCTTTTTTCGGCACGAAGAACAGAGCTGAGGAGACAGGAGACTTGGACGGGCGAATAAAACCATTGGCTAGGTACTGATCTAAATACTGACGCAAATGTAGGTTCTCAGGTTCCGTAAGAGCATAAATCCTACTACAAGGTAGTTGAGCATTGGGTACTAGATCGATTTGGCAATCATAAGACCGATGGGGAGGTAACGTGTTAGCCTGTTCCTTCTGAAAAACCTCTTGGAATTCTTGGTATTCTGACGGTAGCTGTACAGGGGTGGAAGTTGCTGAGGCTAGACCCATAACTGGATTTCTTGGGTAACAAGTTGGTTCACAATCAGGAAAACTTATCTTCTTTGCTCGCCAGTCAATTCTGGGATTATGTGTTTCTGACCAAGGAATTCCAAGAATTACCTGAAATTGTGGGGCCTTGATCACATCAAACACGATTGCTTCCCGATGTCCATCCTGACCCACCAGTGTCATTCAACAGTGGAATGCGTTACAGGCCCTGAGGCTATTTCGGTTCCATTTACTGTAGTAATGACATCTTGGGTTACTTTCGGGCGGAGAGGGAGCTTAATCCTGGAAGCCAATTCACGGTCTATGTAATTTCCAATAGCTCCACTGTCGATGTATGCTTTTATAGCATGCAACAGCTGAGGCTGTTTTGGGTCCACGAGCACCATTGGCATGACAAAATGCGAGGTCAAAGAGTTTGTTTTCAAGCTCAGCAAGCGGACCCCTACGCTTGTCGGGCTAGGTCGTTTCCCGAATCAGGTGTCAATAAATCGTTATCAGTGGCTCCAACCACCTTCTTAGGTGGTTTAACCGGACAATTTCGAAGAAAGTGACCGGAAGTCCCGCAATACAGGCAAAGTTGCATTTGCCGCCTTCTCTCTCGTTCCTTCTGTGTTAATGGTCCTTTAACACCGCCGATTTGCATAGGTTCGGATATGTCGGTACTCTTGGAGTTAGCGTGGGTTTTGATCGGTACTCGGGTTTCGTACTTGAACCGATCTGCTTTTCTATTTTGAAGTCTGTGATCAAGTTGAACCACCAAGTCTATGTAGTCTGCGCAGACCTGGGGTGGATCTACTATCTGAGCTAGAACATCCTTAAGCTCTCCGCCAGGCCTCAATGAAACAATGTGATCCTTTTGTTTTCTGGCCATCCAGTTTCCACAACCAGTCTATTAAAGGTGGCAACGTAGGACAGAAGATCCTGATTACCTTGTCGTAAGGATAGCAGTTCGTTATCAAGGGCCTGTCCTTGAGAGTGTCAAGCAAACAATCTTTCCATGCTGGCCTGGAAACCCTGAAAATTCTGGAGAATGGGATCATCCTGATTTACCAATGGAATAGACCAATCGGCAGCACTGCCACTGAGGTAAGATAGTATAAAGGCTACCTTGGTCTGGTCGTTAGGGAAGGCCCCGGATCTGCATAGAAAGTGTAAACGACATTGGTTCATAAAGACGGCATATTTCTTGGGATCCCCCGCAAAACGTTCAGGCGGGGCCAAAGGCATGTGCCCAGGTAGATTGATTTGTACCGGGTTATTCAAACCCATTGATGTGGAAGTATCTCTGGAATTAGGTAAAGGAGTGTGCCCTGCCTGGGCCTGCAATAACCTTTTGGCCAGGTCATCTGTTCTTTCCTTGGATAGGATCAGTTCTCTTTTGAGAGCGTTAGTCTCCTGGCGGGCTGAGTGCACTTCTGCCCGTAATTCCCCCAAAAGCTGGGCCAGCTGATCTGTCTCGGAAGTCTCCATAACGCCCGGGTGGGAAATTGTGGGTAGGCTTCGCGTTCTGTCACGCTCACCTGATTCCCACGGAGGCGCAGGTCTGACTTCGAGTGCTGATGCTTCTTCTATGGTGAAGCTCAGGACTCTGAAGATGGATTCACTGGCTCCCAGGAATATTCCCCTGTGCGTGAAAAGGGAGTATTACCTACTGACGGAATAATGCTCAAGCCTCCCACTCCCTTCCAACCCTCTAGGATACCCTTCCTCGATTCCCCGTGAAGTCTCACCTTAGGGTCTGGAAGGATGAGTTCTCCATCCTGCTTCTGATGCAGGGGCGCGTTGAAACCCAGTTACTTCACTGGATTGAGGTTTGATGGGAGTTCAAATAAGCTTGACTATTCAGGTAAGGCGCTGTAAGAGTTCTGTAGCAAGTTCAAAAATTCAAGCTTAATAATAATGTTCATTGTCTTATTGCAGCAAGCGCTAATGCTTATGTCTTTTTCCCCTTAGGGGCCGGGGTTCAGAATGCCGGAGATATGGCGCCGACCCGAAGTGAAACGTGCAGTTCCAGTAAATGACAGGTAAGTTCTGGATGAGCGTTCGGGTAATGTCTTTGCATTCGCTCATTCAATGTCTTTGTCTTTTTTCCCCATAGGGGACGGGGTCCGGAATGCCAGGAAGTGGCAGGACCCGAAATGAAATGGGAATGACCCAACAGGTAAGTCTTAGGAGGAAACTGAGCTTTTCCTATTCCCTTCCTTCTCTCACCTTGTGTTCTTGTCTTTTTCTCTCTAGGCTCTGGGAAGTGGCTGCGGATCCGGATGATCGCTGCTGAAGATGAAGGTGCCCAGGAAAGGTGAGTGAAATGCAGCGCTGCAGCGATCGGAGCGAAATGCTTTTAAAATGATGTCTTCCCTTTCAGGATCGTCGGTGTGAAGTCTCTGTGATGCAGCTTTAGCAGGTAAGGTCTTCTTTCTCTCCAATTCTCTCTTAGCAGGTGACCCAGGATGCTGACAGGCGTGGCTGAAGTCCAGATGCAGGAGCTGACACGGTGAGCGTCCAGCTGCGAGGAGCAGAACAACGCGAAGCGTGAGTTGCTGATCGGGCGTGGTTTAAATAGCTTTGGAAAAAGTTCCAGGTATGTATCCTTCCACCGATCAGGTATGTATCCTTCCCCGACCACACCCAGGGGAAAGTAGGTCCACAGATAAAGTAGTTCCATTCAGGCCTCAAGAGGGCCTGGATGTAGCAGCATGGTCTGCATCAGGTAAGAGCACCTTAAAACACTTGAACACATGTCTAGCTTTATGAGCCTGGCGCCTAAGGCTCCAGGACAGGGGTCCAACATGAGCCTGGCGCCTAAGGCGCCAGGACTGTGTCCAAAGGGCCCCAGCTTGGGCCCGCTGGCACTTCCCTGGCGGAAATGATGCCTGCCTCTGGGGTTGCTGGGTTGGACCTGGCTCCTTGGAGGTAGGCATCATGACACAAATACAGCCACCCGCCACCCTGGATTGATAGCTTAGTAAGGACTGTTCGGCTCCAAAGGCAGCCACAACACCCACGGTCACAGATGGCCACCGGCATCCAGTCCTCAGGAAAAACCTCCAGAGACCCAGAGAGGGGGGACAGGGAACGCCCGATGGCTCAAGGAGCAGCCTTAGTCTGTCTGTCTCCCCCTAACCCCACTCTCATAAACACAAAACTTGAAACAGTCAGAGGCATTGGAGAGCGATAGATTTCAGTGGCAAATCAATAGTCAACCAGTAGCACAGGAGGGATTCTAGCTTGGCACACTCCTCCTTATCCAATTGCTGGAATAAGTAAATAGCCACTCAGTTGTCTGGATGTAGAGTAACAGGCAAAAGTGGAGGGCAGTACAAATATATTCACGTACAGTTTTTCAACAGTCTAGCTTTCACTTTCTCGCTTTCGAGTTACAGGTTTTCCGCACTCCACTATCATGCGGAAGTACCAAAGTGCAGAGGGTGAGGAAACCTGGGTTACCAACGGAGGTCGGTCAATGACTTACTTGCAGACCTTATTGACTGGAGTAACCCCCTCCATGCCGCTCCACCACGAACCACCAATAACCACTTGTGCCTCCACTTCACCTCTGTGCAGCACTCCGCACTCGTGTTAGGGTTAAATGCTCCTCCTCCTCCACCTCACATGAGCATAGGCAGCAAAAACAGACTGGAAAGGCTGGCAGTCCCCCACCAATAATCACTTGTGCCTTGACTTGACTTCACCTCCGCGCCACGCTCCGCACTTGTGTTAGGGTTAAATGCTCCTCCTCCTCCACCTCACGTGAGCATAGGCAGCAAAAACAGCAGTAAATGTGCTAATCATCTTCATACCCAGTTTATAAAGGCTGGAGATTTCAACACTATTTTAAGCACCTCCCTAGGTAGATCCAGCAGAGTTGCTAGAGCTCTTTCATTCTCTGCACAGAAAATTCACAAGGGCATGTATGATTTTGAGCTTTTAGACCTGTGGAGGACACTCCATCCAAGTGATAGGGAATATTCATATTACTCTTCAGTCCATGAAATGCAGTCACGGATTGAATGTATCTTAATCGGGACGGGACTGTTACATAGGTCTTGAGAGTGTATTCTGCTCCTCAGGACTCTATCAGAACACCCCCGCTTATTGTGGGCATTTCTTCTTGAGGAGAATGCGATTGAGCAACTTCTCTGGCATTTTAAATTGCATGCACTGTCGGATGTAGCATTTAAAAGTGATATCAACGTGGTCATTAACACCTTTTTTAAAACTAATATCGGCTTGGTCCCCCTGAATATTTACTATCTGGTACACAGTCAAGGTTTATCTTCATGCTGCATAGGCATAGAGAATGGAGTCCATAAGGCCATAAGGAGGAGTTTGACGGAACTTGAGGTAGAGATCAGACAACTTGAGATTGAAATGGATCAGGTCCAGCAATAAAATCCTGCTTCCATCCATAAAAGTTCAACTGGACCAATTCCGCTCACTGGCAGATCAGGAGGTGAAATTAGTTTCTGCCCAGACACAGACCCGAAATATGGAGCGGACGGAAGACCTGCCGCTTACTAGCCTTACTGTTGTGTTCTGAAAGAGCCATCAGCTCTTTTGTTTTGCTGTAGTCGCCCCGAGTGGGACGGGCTTGCCCAGACATGGGTCCCGTGACTGCTGGGCCGAGAGACCCAAGCTACTCCTCACTGATGAGGCCTAACAAGACCAAAACATGTTTGGGGATGCTTGTGGTCTCGTGCAGAAGGGATGTGACCTAGTAGTTCAGGCTAGACTGCCCCTTTTGCGGTAGGACCAAGCCTGATTTGCATATCGTCTTTCCCCTTTTGTAATGGCTTGGCAGGCAAAGAACAATGGCCTGGAGGGATGCCTAGAGCAAGACCAGTAGTTAAGATTAATTCTAAACCTTCCAGCCATCACCCCTTTTGTTTTGCATTCTGAACGGGGGCCTACCAACATAGCGACCATATTGAACGATGAAGGGACACTTATGTCAGAACTGAGTGATAGTTTATATGTTTCATACTTCTAGCAAGACACTGTATGCTAGGAAGCATACATAATTCCCTATGGAACTCAAAGCAAACCTATGCGATATGCCAATGCGTAAGTTAAATCAGAGCACCCTATACTCTTAAATGCCCCAATCACGGAAAATTATATAATGAATGCCATTGCAGCGCTACCCACCTCAAAAGTCCTGGTGTCGGATGGTTTAACGGCTGTATTTTTTAAACAAATTTAGTCCTAAAGTGTCCATGCACTTGTTGAAAGTCTGGCAAGAAGCTTTCCAGCAAGGCTCCCTCCCTCCTTCTATGCTGAAGCCATGATTACGCTAATCCTGAAGCCCAGGAAAGACCCCACTAATTGTACATCCTACAGACCCATAGCACTACGTGTGGTGGCATATATCTAGTTGGCAGATATGAACTCTTGTCAGGAAGTTCTGTGGATGAGGGGGCAAATAGAAAAAGGGGGAGGGCGGTGTAAGGAACTCCTCGTGGCACCAGTAAAGACAGACACAAGTGATCACAGTTCAAGGGTGTATTAAACTGTATGCAGGTTGGAAAAACGCCTAATCTAAACCTAAATCTAAGATAGGAGCAAGTGTCGACCATCAAACGAAAATAAGGCAGTCCTAGTGGCATTGTGTCAAATGAAAAAGGGCCTATACTAAGAAACCTATTGCCAAGCCTTCCAACTAATCGAAAAAGGGTGTGGGATAGTTTTCAAAAAAAGAAGGAAGTGTTCACAAATAATATGTCAGGATATGGTAGCCTGGGTCTTCCTTGCCCACGTTTTGAGCACGAGTTAAGGTGGGGTCTTGGAGCACAGCAGAGTCTCGAGCTCTCCCAGCATGAGACGACAGTTCTGTTTTAGCTTATCAGGAGCCTCGATGGCCAAGTCTCTTTTATCTTCAAAAAGTCTCTTGCCTTCTAGGGTGAGTAAAATAACAAACACAAAGTTCCTTTTCAGGTACCAATCGCTTTCCACAAATCATATATACAGTCCCCTTTCAGTGGGTCTTGGGTGATGACTTCCACCTCGGGAACCCCCTCTTCTGGGCTTGGATCCTAAAACAGTCCCTATCGATATCAAGGCCTTCAGTGGTTGAGTCTCCTGTTTCCGAGGACCTGATAGGTTTACAAAAATGACCAACAAACGCAAAGTTCTGTTCTACGTATTCCTCAGGGGATGGCTTCACCCCTGTGTCCCCCTCTTCCGGGTGCAGACCCCTCGTTGCTTTCCGTCTCCCTCCACTAGGTTCACTATGGCTTATTTTTCGGGTGATGGCTTCACCCCTGGGTCCCGCTCTTCCGGGCACAGACCCCTCTTTGCTTTCAGCCTCCCTCCACCGGGTTCACTGTGGCTTTCTCGTGGTTCCCAAATCTTAATGTCTTTTCTAACAGTTCATAGTGGACATCCCTCTACCAGGTTCACGTTTGTCAAAGCACTGTTTTTTGGGACTTTAGACTTTGTCCCCTCTTAGTCAGCATCTCTTCCGGGTTCACTCTGTCCAACTTCACATTCACATTTACTTTCAATGTTTGCAGGATTTCCCCAGCATGGGGTCTGGCATGGATTCACATGCTCATGAATATTCCCCGTCGTCAGGCTGGGAATCCTCGGTAAAGAAAAAAATAATTTTCAGTTTCGTTTCTGAACTGTCTTTCTACTAGTAACCAATCACTGGTCTCTGGGTCATACTGCCCCCAACCAATGACTGCCCTCTACCTAAGCCCTTCCTCTGGCAGCCATCTTCCGATTTTTACCGCACGTTCAAGAATCCTCGTGCTATAGCTCTCGAGCTTTTACTGCATTTTGCGATTTTTCGAAGAGTTTACTTCCGATCAACGGGGACCCATTTCGGAATTTTCTACGCCCCTCAAGGCCGAATTTTCGTTGAGTTTTCACTTCTCGGAGGATTCCGGAAGACCTTTGAGGCCTATGCTGCGTGGTCATGGCCCAGGACAAGGGAAACACGACTCCAGGACCCAAGCTGTTCAGAAGCTGCCCTGCATGCGGACTACAGAATGTCCTCAAGGAAGATGAGCACTCCCGGTGCGTCTACTGCCTTCACAACCACAAATCGCACGTGGAGAAGGACTGTGCGTTTTGTAAGAACATGTCGGAACAGACAATGAGGGATCGTTGTACCCGACTTGCCAACTGGCTGGAGGGGAAAGCCCCGGTCGAACCAGACGGCGACAGCCGAGGGGGAGCGAGGCAGCGATCCTCCCCACAAGGTGAAGGCCTCAGGCGCGCCCAAAGTCACAAAGGCCCTGATTCACCCGGCTAATGCCTCGATCGAAGGAGTCGTGGCGGCCCTGGCGAAGCCTGTGGAGGCTAACCCAGTAGAGACGACATCCAGGCCTAGAGTTTCCCTGCCACCCCGGAAGGGAATCCTCTTTTCAGCCTATCAATAAGACCCCCGTGAAACCCCGGGTGGAGAAAGAGGGGGGGCACGGTAGCCATAACGGACACAGATACCACCTCTGAAGATGAGCTGGCTGGCATCGCAAAGATCCTGGACAAGAGGTTCGAGGAAGTCCGGTCCTACGGGAGGGATCCCGACGAGGCGGACGTAGAAAGCGACGGTGGAGCCAACGAGGAGCCGCGGACTGTGGAGGAGACGGAGGACCCTACTCCCCAGCCGTCGCTCCCGTCGCAACGGGTGCCTATGCCACAGGACAACTCAGGAGCAATCTTGATGGCTATCCAGGCCCTGTCTACGGAGATAAGGACAAGATTGCCCTTAACCCCAGCGGATGATCCAGCAGCACCTGGACCGTCGGGAAGCCCACTGAACAAGCAGAGGTGAATCCATCCTCCCCCCTCCTTTCCAGCCTTCACCTCCTTCCCCTCCACCGAGGGATGAGACTGGAACGGAGACAGTGTCGACGGGGACGGACGCCGACGGTGGTGACGACGGGACGGATCTTCCATCACCTCCTGCCCGGGCCTCCCCTCCCGACGAAATTGGGCCTCATTACGACTCAGGCGGTAAGGGGTTTACAGCGGCGTAAACAGCGCTGACCCTTACCGCCTGATTCCGAGGTCCCTTAGCGCCATGGAGGTTTTAACACCTGATTTTAGCAGGTGTTAAAATCCATGGCGCTAAGGGACCTTGATGTTAATTACGCCACCGTAATTTACGGTGGCGTAATTAACGCCTTCCCCACTCCCATTATGCCCTATGGGGCAAAAATGGGAATGGGGAAGGGTAAATGGGGATTGGGGACTTACCGCCCCGCCAACCTCGGAATGGGGCGGTAAGTCCGCCAACCAACATGGCGTAAACGTAGTTTACGCCATGGTGGTAAAGGTACGACCCAGGCGGTAACTTACCGCCTGGGTCGTAATGAGGCCCATTGTCTCTTTCCACGCCATGATCGCCAGGGCTTCGGAGCTCTTCCAACTTTGTACCGAAGAACAGAAGAAGGAGGGCTTCCTCTTCCAGGGACGGGAGGCCAAGAGGAAGACTGTCCTCTCAGTACCGTTACTAGACGACATCTGGGACGAAGGACTGTTGCTACTCAAGAACCCGTCCACAGCTCCTGCGAAGAGGAACCGTTATGAGAAGAAGTACCGGGTCCCAGATTCCGCCCGATGTGCCTCAGAGCTCAGCCGTCCCCGTATTCGGTGGTCTGCGCAGCGCCCAAGAAGAAATCGGCAGGGGCAACGGGATCAGCTTCCACTTCCCTACCGGACGGCGAGGGGAAGAAGCTGGATGCCATGGGGCGACGAGTCATCTCATCTGCGGCGACGACCATCAAAGCGGCCAATGCCCTCGCAATCGTGGTGCGCTACAACAGGGAGCTGTGGTTCAAGATCGCTTCCCTCCTGGACTTCCTCCCAGATGACAAGAGGGCAGAAGCCCTTGAAATCCTGCAGAAAGGTGAGGTGGCTTTGGACAACGGCATCCCGGTGGCCACGGACATCACCGACACCGGCTTTCGCCAGATGGGCAACAGCGTTTGCCTTCGTCTGCGCGGTTGGCTTAAGGCCACCGATTTCCGTCAGAACATGCAGACCAGGGTACTGGACATGGCCTTCGACGGGAACAACCTGTTCGGCAAGGCAGTGGACGAGTCACTGCAGGCCATCAAGGCGGACACCAAGACGGCCCGGGCCTTGGGTTCTCTCCAACAACGACGGCCACCCTTTCAGACCTCCGGAGGCAAGTCTCAAGGTGCCTCCTAAGGATTTGGTGGCGGTTCCTTGTCGTACCGCCAAGCGGCCCATTCATCGTCACAGGAGGCCTACAGAGGCCGTGGCAAGGCTAGAGGACGTTGTCGCCGCCAGGGAGGCCAAGACGCCAAGGCCTTGGCGAAGCAGGATTGCACCGGCCACAGGATCGGGCCCCCACCGAAGCACCCCGGTGGGAGGCCGGCTGATGAAATTCGTCAGCGTGTGGGAGTCCATTTCCACCGACCGTTGGGTGCTGGACGCGCTGGGTCACGGGCAACTCTGGAATTCCAAAGAAAGTGTCCCCGTCTACCACCTGTGGCCAGGAAGGAAAACCACTTCCCACAGCTACTTCAGAGGTACAAGCAATTCTGAAAAAGGGCATGATAGAACTCGTCCCGAAGAGGCTCCAGGGGCTCTGGAGTGTACTCGCGGTACGTCCTCGTCTGAAAGAAGACCAGCGGTTGGCAACCCCTCCTGGACCTTCGTCGTCTAAACAAATACATCAAGTCCCAGAAATTCCGGATGGTCACCCTCCAGCACGTGTTGGGACAGCTGGAGGAAGGCGACTTCCTATCGTCGCTGGACTTGGAGGATGCCTACTTCCACATCCCCATTCTCAAAGGACATCGAAAGTTCCTACGATTCGTGGTCCAAGGACAACACTATCAGTTCAAGGCCCTTCCCTTCGGATTGAAGTCAGCACCCAGGGTCTTCACCAAGTGCCTGGCACCAGTGGTGGTGGCGCGGCTGCGCCTGCAGGGGATCCACATTTACCCCTACCTGGACGATTGGCTCATCCGAAGCAAAGTCAAGGAAACTCACCGTCGATCAAACAGCGAAGACCGTCCAACTGCTCACGGATCTGGAATTCTCGATCAACTTCGCAAAACCCCACTTGGTACTGTCGCAAGATGCCCTGTTCCTGGGAGCTAGACTCGACACAGTGGCACGATTGGCTTCGCGGTCGGAGGAAAGGACGAAGGCTATCTTGGGCAAGGTACAATGGCTGTTGACCATGGACGTGGCTAGGGTGAGGTCCATCAAGTCCCTACTCGGCATGATGTCATCGTGCATTTACTGCATGCGCCTATGCAGGTTGCTGATGAGACCACTGCAGGAGTTCCTCGACGCCTGTTGGATGCAAGCGGCGGGCAGCTTCAAAGACAGGATCTCACTAAGCGAGACTTTCCGCCAAGCGATCCGGTGGTGGGGCACCTGCGCGCATCTAGCGGCGGGCATCAGACCCCAGCACATCAGGAAACAGTGACGACGGACGCCTCCCTGGAAGGATGGGGAGCGCACACCGGAGATCGCCACGCAAGAGGCATTTGGCTCCTGGAGGAGAGGTCACTACAAATCAATGTCCTGGAGCTCTGAGCCATGTTCTGGGCCCTCAGGTCGTTCCTTCCGTCCCTCAAGGGCAAGGTGGTAAGGGTCTTCAACGACAACGACAACACCACTACATCAGGAAGCAGGATCTGTAGCACTGGGCCGTTGCCCAAGGGATGTTCCTGGTACCTTTCCATCTGGCAGGAATAAAGAAAACCATTGCCGACTCACTCAGCAGGGAGCTGCGCTCGTGCCACGAGTGGGAGCTTTGGCAGGATCAAGTGGATCTCCTATTCCGACGATGGGGCAATCCCCAGATCGACCTATTCGCGACGGTGATGAATGCCAGTGCCAGAGGTTCGCCAGCAGGTTTCCCCAGCCGGGGAGCATGGGCGATGCCTTCTCATTCCCCTGGGACGGCCTGTTCCTGTATGCGTTCCCTCCGTTGCCGTTGCTGCTGCGACTCAGATGGTCCTGGTGCAGGATGATCCTCGTCGCACCGGCGTGGCCGAGGCAGATCTGGTTCCTGGATTTTCTGGACATGTCAGCGCCCCCCTGGTCAAACTACCAACGGACGTGGATCTTCTCGCCAGGGAAGGAGGCGCCATCCTCCATCACGACCCAGGATCGCTGAACCTGCAGGCATGGCTCCTGCAGCACTAGAGTTCGGAGGGTACAATAACCCGGCGGACTGCAAGGAGGTGCTTGCTTGCAAAGGCCAGGGCGTCCTCGACTCTCAAGTGCTATGGACACAAATGGAAGAGGTTCTCTGTCTGGTGCTGTGCACAGAAGATTAACCCTCTGCGGATTACGGCCCCTCAAGTGCTGCCGTACTTACTATCGCTGGCCAAGGCGGGGCTGACACATGCCTCCACTACGGCTACCCCGGGAGCCAGGTCCCAGGGGGGGAAAAACCTTGAGGGGGGAAAAAAAAACAAGGTGCTGAGAAGACGTTCCAGGTACATTTGAAAGCGTTTCCAAAATGAAACCTGATCAGATAAGCACCAAGTAGGCGAAAGCATGACATAAGGGTTGGCAGAGACAGATACAGAGTCTGGCTTTTGTTTGGCTGAACTGTCTTTAGTCTTGATTATCTGCAGTTAAAAGGTGTTGCATTTTGCATTATTCATATTACCAAACGTTTTTTAGGATCAGACAGCAGGTGACCATTGCCAAACACAGTTGGCCATTGCTGGCATTCGCCAGCGTCCAAACCAACCACAGTTGCCTATCCCCAAGTCAATCATTGCCAACCATGGCCCACCATCCCCAATCATAGCTAACCATTGCCAAGCATCGCCAATCATGGTCAAGTCTTGCCGATCATGGACAGCGATTATGGACCATGGCCGACTATAGCCATCTGTTGAGCCAGTAAGGTTGTTCTGTGGGTTGAGTCCCCACCACAGAGATCTGAGGAACACCTCTAGACTGCACCTTTTATACTTTCCGGGTTTATCAAAGACCTTGAAATTATATGAGGTTAATGGTCAAGGTGTATTATTGAAGTGGCAAGAGTGCATTTAGTTTATGGAGGGTGTTTTTTCAAAGATTGTGTGAGTGAGACAGGTAGAGAGAGATAAAGACAAACACTTATGATGATGATGATGATAGTTTATTTATATAGCGCCTATACACAATGTGTTTCAAAGCGCTTCAAGGCAAGGGAGGGAACAAGGGAAAATACAATGACATTCTTACAGGCCATGAATAGCAAGGATGTGAAATTAACTATCGTACTCGGCCTGATGACATTTCAGATAGTGCAAGAGCTAAGACATAGATAAGGAAGGGAGGGGGAGAATGGGAAGGAAATGGAAACAGACAGGCGACTTCCGTACTAGGCCTGACGACATTTCTGGTAGAGCCGGAGAAAAACAAAAGGTGAGGGAGAGGGGTGCAGAAAGGGAGGGGAGGAACAAAACAAGCGACTATCATACTAGGCCTGACGACATTTCAGATAGTGCTGGAGGTGGAGTGGGGAGGAAAAAACAGTAATAGAAGTGTGGAGGAAACAGACGAGGTTGCTATCATATTAGGTCCAGGGACAATTCTAATAGAGTAAGTGCATAGAAGAAAGTAAGGGGAGGAGATAGGAAAAGGGAGAAGGGAAAAGAGGAGAGAACAGAGAGTAAGCAGCCAAAAAGAGTGGAGAAGCAAGAGTGGAGAGCGAATAGAATTGCAGAAGTGAGTAGTAACGCATAATGTTTCAAGCCAGAATACAAGATGAAGATGGGAACAGCATGATTCAGGGCCACCATGAGTACAAGATGCAAAGGAAATCCAGCATGAGAGTTGAGAAAGAGTGACGCACTGTGAATGAATGAAGTCCATAAAAGTCAAATCCAGCATTGGCCACAAGACGGTGATGGTGAAACCAGAATTTATCAGGACAGACTCCTGTAGAATTAGCCTGGAAGGGGGTAGGGGGAGCAGGGTAGAAGAAACAAGCAAACCAGGCAACACCTGTGTACGAGAAGGGTGGGGGCACAAGGGAACATCACAGGGGGACCAGAGAAGGTGGGGATGGCCTGTGGTGACAGAGGGGGTAACACATGTTGGTGCATGCGTACCTGCTGCCTGAGCAGGGGGTCGGGCCCTGGGTCCTCCTGGTCTGAGCAGGCCCAAACAGGAACTGCCCTTTTCTTCGTCTGCCCTTCGCTTAGGACGCCCAGGCGAGAGACGCCCTTGATCTAATAGTTAAGAGTAGGAAAGAAGAGGCAGAGCTAAGAAGGTGGGTGGTGCTTAGGCCAGGTGTAGTGTACTAGAGGGTAGTTCCCTACTCTGTCAAGGACTGGGAAATCACTGAAACACAAAACAAAACAGTGTCCTGACAGGTTCACTAGACATACATATAAATTCTATTTATAGTAGTCTCCTCAATGCCAAGGGTATGGCACAAACTATCTGAAATAGTTCCTAGGTATGATTTTTATAACTTTATGTGTCCACCTAAGTCTTTATTGGGATAAGTCTTTCAAATCCACCATATCCAACTTCTGTTTAAGAATTAATACAAAAGTAGCTTTTTTATTATTTTTTGTTATTATTGCTCACAAGCGAGGTCTATAAGTTACCAAGCACAATTGACTAAAAGTAAATTGCAGAGCAAGCACAATCTGTACACAAATGGAACAGATGGGTGTCCATATTAATGTACACAATTTTTCATATAAAACAAAATACAATTATTTATACGCATTTGAAAAGAACATATGAAAAAAAGGGAAACTTTTTCTCTAAACAATCAACACAATGTGCATGTTGGAAATGAAAAGCCCCCTCTCGATGTTTGAAGCCATATGTAGCTGAATCTTAAATTTTCAGTTCAGTTGGGGGCATTTCCAATTTGCTAGCTAAGCTCAAAGTCTACTAGCTGAACTCGGGGTCTACGTGTGACACCAGGATGGATCTAAAGGGTGTCGTACTCGTTCAAGTATGAGTCCAAAAGTACAAGTAATCTACGTTTCGGCGGAGTAGGCAATCCCGCCTTGCTCAGGACCAGTAGAAGTCATGACCCCTGAGGAACAGAAAAAATAATAACAGGGAAAAAAAGAGAGAGAAAAGACATAATCCCACTTAGAATCTCGGACTCGCAATTTAAATACCACAAAATAATGTGAATCCCGTGACTCTATGGGCAAGCAACTACAAGTCCCACAAGGCATTGGGCTCATAAATCTGTGAAGCTAGAGAGATGAAAAAGAAACCAATCCCTCAGTTGCCTTTAGTGCAGAAACCAGGTTAAAATGAATAAAACCAATGTAAAACCATTAGTGATGTGTCATAAACCTAACACATTTACATAGCATGCAGAGAGCCTGACCACTAGGCCACAAAGTGTGGTTAATCAAAGCCATGTGTTACAGCCAGACAGCAGTAGGGTGCAAGGCTGATTTCCATAGTACAGCGCCCTATGTGTGTCTGTGCTGATGAGAAGTATCACACCAAGAAGTGTTAAGTGCCAGGTGTATGCACTCACATGTCTGGGGCTCAAGATCGAATTAGCCACTTATTGTACAGTCAGTACAGTGTATAACACGACCATCCGTCACCTCTATCCACAGGCGTTTCTAAGTCAAAAGCAGAATCAAAAAGTAGAATCAATATATACGGGTCGACATTAGCATAGTAGTAAAAGAATAAATAAGATGCAACAGTGCAGCATTAGGTCATTGGCTGTACCTTTAAATAGCAGAAACGACTTTGCAGCTGTCACTTAGCATCTTTAAGCGTGCAAAACACTGGGGTGCCATTAGGAAGCCATCGGTAGTTCGGACTCGCGGAGGTGCCCAGGATGGACTGCAACCTTCCGAAGTTGTGTAAGTCAATCTACAAAAGGTGGCGTGGTCATGAGCGTGTCCGTATTAGAACATAAACAATACTAAGGCTGGGGCATATGTAACCTGCATTTAATACCTGTGTGCTGGAGCCTCAGTATGCAGGTTGTTGCTCTCTCACAGGACTACGGACGACTGTGAGTCGGCGAGTCATGCAAGCGTAGTCATGGAAACCTCCTGCCATTCGAGACCCGGCAGGGGAAACCCTTGCCTCGCAACAGCACCATGGGAGCTGTGTGGTGGGAGGTGGAACAGCACCCAAGCTGGAGCTGAGCACGGAAAAGCACGAATATAGGAATGCATATATTCCGTGCCAAGGAAAATGAAGCAAACAGACTACAAAGGTGTACATGTGAGGACAGGTGAGTGTAGAGACGTATCACTTTTAATGCACAGAGTTAAGGGAATACCATGCACGGGCGCCTCAGTGTAAGTCACCACCAGTGTATACACGTGCCTATCCTAGTGCCTACTGCAGGTAATCCCTCTATGCATGCGTCGCTGTTCTGAACTTAATCTCACACATGGAGGTATTACTGTACCCACCTAAAGGTTGACTCCTCATTTAAGCCTTTGGTTTTATTCAAAGAGTCAAGTCTGTAAATCCATCTTGCCTCCTTATATAGTAGGGTTTTTTTTATATACATGTTGTTTATTACAACATCGATCACCCACCATTTGAGGTCATCTGGAGAATGTTGCATTTCCAAAAAGTGTGATACCATCGGAGCTGCATGGTTGCGACATCTTATCTTTGAACGGTGTTCACCAATCCTTATAGAGATGGCGCGAGTGGTCTGGCCTACATACCTAAGGCCACAAGGGCACTCTATACAATAAATCACATTGCATGTTTTGCAGTTGGACATGACTCTGATGTCCCATTGTTTTGTGCCAATCTGGAATTTTGTAGTTTTGCTCGTGAATTTGCACGCCCTGCAGTTTCCGCAGGGGAAATGCCCCATAATGGGGCGTAAAACTCGTTGGCTATTAGTCCTCTGTTCGGATTTGGCATGAACCAATTTGTCACGAAAGTTCTTAAATGTTTTAAAGGCGAACAGGGGCCTTCCTAGATTAGGCAGGCAGGTGGAGCTCATGGGCCAGTATTTCATAAGGGCCTTTTTTACTGCAAAGGATTCAGTACTGTAGGTAGTGACACAAGCAACCCTCTCTTGTGTTGAGATTTTAATTTTCGGTGTCAATAAGCTCTCTCTTGTTGTAAACCTGGCCCTTTTAAGGGCTTTCTTCACAAGTTTTTTAGGGTATCCACGTTCTCTCAAGTCTCCAGCTAGTTGGTCCGCATGTTTATAATAGTCTGAGACTGTAGTACAGGTCCGTCGAAGCCTAAGGAACTGACTGTATGGCAAATTTTCCTTCAGTGCCCTCGGATGAAAACAGGAGAAGTGTAATGTGGTGTTGCGATCTGTAGCTTTTTTATAGAGAGAGCAAGATAAATGGCCCATATTGGCAGTAATTTGTAGATCCAAATAATTGATTGCATGATGATCATGCTCCATAGTGAAAGTGATGGTATCGTGTAGCCCATTGAGATATGTTAAAAACTCTCCAAGTAGTTCAGTGTTACCTTCCCAGATGAAGATGACGTCATCTATGTATTTATACCATTTAGAGACGTGCAAGATGAAAGGGTTAGTGTCGCTAAGTACAAATCTGTTTTCAAAATTAGCCATGAATAGTATCGCCAAACCCGGGGCGAATGCTGCCCCCATCGCCGTGCCTCCGATTTGAAGGTAAAATTGGTCTGCATACTTGAAGAAATTCTTCTGTAAGGCAATAGCCATAAGTTCTACAATGAATGCTGCTGGCACCCTTTGTTGGGTGGCATTATGAATGAGTTGCTGGTGTATGATGTCTATTGCTTCCTCCTGTGGTATATTGGTATACAGTGCCTGTATATCCATTGTCACTAGTAACTCCTTCTCATTGTCAAAACTTATCCCTTCAAAAATGTTAATGGTTGCAGTAGTGTCTTTGAGATATGTTCTAGTCTTCTGGCTAATCGGTTGTAGAAATAGGTCAACAAATGTGCATAGTGGTTCCAACAGGGAGCCACAACCTGACACAATAGGTCTCCCTGGTGGTCTAGAGGGGTGCTTGTGTATTTTAGGGAGGGCATAGAAAGAGGGGGTCCTTTTTTCAGAATTATTAAGGTGCGTATCAAATGCGTATAAATAATTGTATTTTGTTTTATATGAAAAATTGTGCACATTAATATGGACACCCATCTGTTCCATTTGTGTACAGATTGTGCTTGCTCTGGAATTTACTTTTAGTCAATTGTGCTTGGTAACTTATAGACCTCGCTTGTGAGCAATAATAACAAAAAATAATAAAAAAGCTGCTTTTGTATTACTTCTTAAACAGAAGTTGGATATGGTGGATTTGAAAGACTTATCCCAATAAAGACTTAGGTGGACACATAAAGTTATAAAAATCATACCTAGGAACTATTTCAGATAGCTTAGGCCAGGTGACCTAGATCCACTTGCACCTGCTCCCCATCTGCAAAGGAAAAGAGGCTGGAGGGCTCCTTAAGTAGGGAAACAGAGCGGCAAGCAGGAAGGCACCAGGTGGGCGGGGTTTGCTAAGTGGTGAAAAAGAGCAGCAGGCAGGAAGGCACCAGGTGGGCAGAGCTTAGGCCAGGTGACCGAGATCCACTTGCAACTGCTCCCCATCTGCTCCCCACTTACCATTCCAGCACCCAATATGGCATCCAGAAAATCATCATGGAAGGGATAAACACATGTTGTAAATATAATCCCTACCTGTGGAACACCACAATCACTGGGGCACCCTTGAACGGCATTAATAAGCATGCCAATTAATCTGTTTTTACATACTGCCTGCGCCTGCTGTATGCATCTCCTTCTTAAGAAATGTATGATATACACAGCCTATAAAATAGCTAGACTGGTAATATTGCTGTGGAGAGGATTAATACACTTGCTACCGTGATCTCCATGTGAGCAGGAGTAGGTACAATTTTTATTTTATTTATTTAAAATATTTTCATGGTGAAACATATTCTAATGAGGCCTCACAGCGTTGACAACATTGGCAGTTTCCACTGCCGCAAGGTTGATGAAATAGGAACAGTTCCACTTTCTAAGAGTATCATCTGGTATGGAAGACTTTGCTAAACCAGGGGATTACACCAAGAACTGCACTAGAAGCAGCGAACATGCTTTAACAAGCTTGTGGCAGTGGGGTTTGAAGGGGAAGGCTGTATTAATCCTACTCACTGACAAATAATCCGGCAGGGCTTCTGTATTGATCTGCACAAAAGAGGAATACATCAGTACAGTACTCCACTCATGCACATCTTCTGAACTAAGGACGTGAGACCAAAGGACATGCAGGAGAGAAGATGTGGCACTTTGCAGCAGCACAACATCTCTCTTATCTCCTGACTCAGGGTTTTAGCCCAGGCCTTTGTAAAAGGGAGGCAACATAATGCGTGCCTGCTGCACCCATGCACCAAAGCAGTATCCCACTTGTGTTCGGAATTGAGGGCTTCTTACCTGCAGATGCTGTAAGGGGTGAGAAGCACAACCATGTATTCCTACAGTGTTGATGTTTCGGCACAGCATACTGTGTTGCCAGCAAAGCTCTCCCCAACGCCACAAGGGCACGCCGTTCGTGGTCGAGGAGGCGTGTGAGGGTCTCGCAGGGCGCTGCACAGAAAAGCACAGAGCGGCAGGCAGAGCGGCTGCTCCCATGGGGCTCTCCTGCTTGTGGAATGAACTACACTATGCACACCAGCCGGGTGTGATAGCAGCATAGGTACTTTATGAAGAATAATACTGTATCTTGTTAACAATAACAAGACTATGGGCCTCATTACGGGTCTGGCGGTAACCCTGCCGGTAAAACCAGTGGGTTGCCACCAGATCTGACAAAAATTACCAGCACCTGATTTCCCAGTAACACCAACCCCTGTGGCCGGGAAGTCAGGCGCCGGTAATTCTGTTCGTCCCCATTCCCATCGAGTCCAATAGGACTCGATGGGAATGGGGACCAAGGAAGCAACAGCACCGTTAATAACGGTTTTGGTGCTTCCGTGAAACTCTGCGGGGGCGGGACGGCACCTGCCCGCAGAGTCATACTGTGCCGGTCCGGTAATAACAGTGCCAGTAGGCTTACCGGCACCGCTGTTACCAGGCCGGCACAGTCGTAAGTCAACTTTATGTGTAGAAATGCTCATTTCTCAGGCATATTACCTCCATGTTCCTCTTCCTTGTCCCAGTACCTACTTTTAAGGTATCAGCCTCTTTGACAGAAACCCTTCAGATGTCGGCATATGAGGAGGGTCACAAAGCTTGCAGACTTAATTGCTGCTGTAAACACGCTACTGGTGTAATAAAAATGCTGAAGCCAGGTCTGCATTCAGCCACTTAATTTATAAGCACTCTGTGTTGATTTCATAGAAGTGCTGTCAAGCACAAGCATTGGCAAAGCCAACAATTTTGGCTTGTGTATAATATTAGGAACTTGCCGGGCACTGCTTAGATGCTCAGGTACTGCCACATTTTGCACCTGCAACTACCAATGGGCAGTTAATACCAATACGACTGTGCCTGACAAGTGCCTTTCCCATGCCTACAAAAAAGCCCAAACTGTTTGCATTGCTAATGCTTTTTGTATCAGTGTGCTCCGTCTTTTCGATGTTCCTGTTGCTGTCTGTCACAAACAGACCTTGTACCCACCGACTTTCCTTATGTATTGCTGTTTGTGGTTGTTTTTATTAGTGCCTCTTTGATGGAAAATTGTATTTGAAAGGTTGAATTTCTTGATTTATGTAAGGAATCTGTGGCGGTATATGATGAGGATGTATCACTTTGTTGAAATTACTGTTCATGCTCTTTCTTGAATATAACATTTTGACAAAGAAAGTGTAGAACCTAATGGAGGAAGTCTTATGTGGTGTGTTAAAGCCCTTCAATTCGTAGGATGGGTGAAATGCACAAGGGTGGTTCATAAACTCATAGATGTGGCACCAGGGACTGTAAAGCTTCATATCTTGATCGGCTGGAGAACACCTGGACACAGTGGCGTACTGAGCGGGGGCTGGGTAGGGCACACTGCCACCCCACAGGCTCTTTTGAGAGCCTGACCGGGACTTTCGTCAGTGGGCCACCTCTCCTGTTCGGCACCTCAATGAAGGTGCCCAAACGGGAAAGGTGTCCCCCTGGCAGGACAATGTGTGCTGAGTAATTCCTGCTCAGCACAGTAATTGTCCTGGCAGCAGGACACCTTACCCTTTCCGAAACCTCTGCCAGGATAATGTCCCAAGCAGCTCCAGGCAGCAGCAGAGGGGCTTGAAAGTTGCTCTGTGTCAAGAGCATTTCAATGTGAACCATTAGGCACTGATGGAAGGGAGGGTGGACTATTAGCAGGAACATTTGTCCATTTAGAAATGTGCATGGGAGGGAGTGATCAGGTGTGAGACGGTTGCATATTGCTGCAGGCTTTATGAAATAATGACTATGGCTTTACCCAAAGGGGGTTTGTTAGGCTCAAATTAATCTGCATGATGCTATTGTGACTTTGCATGCAGAATGGGGACAATAAAACTAAATCCATCCTCTTATTCCTCAACATATTTCTATAATGATGTATAGTTAAAGTTAATAATGAAAGGGTAGTTTCTTATGTAATGTGCTTTGCTTCCAAGGCATTGCTATAAAGTATTATGTAATGTGTGCAGATTTACTAGGAAAACAACACCATTCCAAACTGAAGGAAAGGAATGGAAGATCAAACATTTCTCAAATTGTAAAACTACAAATGTGGTCTGCATCATTGAATGTCCTTGCGGACTCAGATATGGTGGCCAGACCCAGAGGCAAGTCAACAAAAGAATTGGCGAACATCGCTCTAGGATTCGATGTCGAGTCCATACAGCACCACTAGTCTCGCACTTCATGGAGCATCAACATAGTGCGGATGATATATACTGGTGGATTGCAGATACAGTAGTCAACACCACCAATGCATCCAATGCGTTGAACAATAAGGAATCATGGTGGATTTTTAAACTTAAGGCTACTACTAAGGGTCTCAACAAGGCCATGCCAAATACCTTCAGATGACCGGTTAGTCCCTACCCCTTTCACTAAACTCGTGGGGGGACCCACCACTTCTTTTCCTTCACACAAATAGGACAGTCCACTATGTGGCTGTACTCGAGCAATATGCCAGGTGTGCTATCAACGCCTGACCGCACAAGTACACATCATGTCCTCGTATTGTTAGGTGCTTTACATGTTCTATAAAGTGGAGCACTAACTAGCAATCTGCTTCCTTATGTACCATTCGTGAAAATATACACGCAATCATTTCATGCAAAGCAATTAATGTTATGCACAATAAGAGTTTATTTGCTAATGGGTTTCATCCTGTGCCAACTTTGTCTTTCCTGCATATGCCATGGTTCACTCCTATTTGGTATCACTTGTACATATATATACTGTATCATCATACGCGCACCAATTGATGCTGAGCATAATTACTTTGAGTTTTGAAATGCTTGTGTCACTGTCTATTTTGTAAACAACACGCAGCCTACAGTCATCGCGGCAACAAACTGCCTTACTATTCAATCCATAAGAATCTACCAGTATATGGGGGATGTACATCTGTGCCCTCCGTAATCGCAACCAACATCTTCCCTATTCAATAGTCCCATTCACAGCCCACACGATAGAAGCTCTGATTCCACCCCACTCCTTTAACGCCATATTACGCTTCGCATAAACTGTTCGGTTACCATGCCAACCCTTGGACCGGCATGGTTCGCGCATGCGCAGGGGTACAGACACTTCTTACCTGCACCTGCGCTGAGCGTACTTGCGACACAGCTCTGACTGTCTCTGTTCCGACGCCGGCTCTCGGAGCCGACCTCCACAGCCCAAGAAAGCGATCGACTCACTTTTCGGACACATAGGTAAGAGCGCCCTGCAGGGCTTGCCACGAAGGAGCCGGGGGTTTACCGCCCCCGCCATGGAAGATACCCGTGTCCTAAGCTCCTGTCTTCTCACGGCGGCACGATCCAACCCAACACGGGCTGGCGCCTTCCGCCCCTTGCTTTCAGAAGTCTCATAGCATCAGATTTTTCTGAATCTCTTTAGAGCGTCTTCTTGATAAACTGTACCCTGGTTTCTCATTTCCAGGGTCCTGCAGCCACATTAAGGCGCGGCAAAATTCAGACCCCATAATCCTGGGAGTCCCACCAATATGTGGACCACCGCCTGATTGCCTTTTACAAGCATCATTCATAAGGTCCTCGCACAACTGAACACAGCCAAGAATCTCCAAACAGCTGCAAGACTGTGCCAACAGGTACTTGTATGTCAACTGTTTTAGTCAAGCATTCCACTACACATTAGTGACTACCATTTATTTACTCATACATATATGTATACATATACATATATACATATATATATACATATATGCTTTCTGTTTTTTTTTAAATATTTTTCCCAATACCCAAGTGCATCCAGCACACCAGTTACCTAGCGGCAGAAATCCCCTCCTACTGCTTGAAGAGGTCCGCCACTCATTTTTCCCAGTCACCTGGTACCACCAACTGGAAGAAAACACTACTTTCTGATTACTGTCCAGGTAAGTAACCAAGTGCCAGCAAGCCAGTGGACAATGACATATTGTTCACTCACATGGTCTCAATTAGATTTTATTGCATGCCAGTATAACTAGCATCAGATTTTAACCTCCTAGACGAGCTCTACAATATTTTCTGAGCCCATTTCCCTCTTTTTATTTTGTTTCCTTTGTTTTCCATATAGGGGAGACCAAGTCAAGGCCCATGAAGAAGGCTTTTTCTGCCGAAACGTCACAGGACTACATCATTTTGAGGGCATTTTGACCAACGACTAGGTCCCTTTCCTTTAGGAGCCAGTAACAAATCTACCCAGTCTCAGAAAGAAAGAAAGTCTTTTCTCTGACACATGGTCTGGACTCCACACATCCCACATAGGTGTTTGCCTTCTGTTTAAATAATACACCATGTTTCGCTGCATCCATTGCACATCTAGGCAAATCATCAACGATTGTGCATTCATTTGCCTTGTTTGTTAATTTCCCTTAAGCATTTGCTATATTTTCTTTGTTGCATTTGTTTAATAAGATGACTGTAATTTGATCCTTATGTACACCAGAAAACGAATTAGTTTCATGTTAGACTTAAATGCGGGAAAAAAATTCCCCCTGCATTCACTGACAATGGCTAAATAAAAAGCTACAGTGCACCTTTGAAGGGCACCAAAGCTTGTCTTTTTTGTATATGTATGACAGTTAGCTTCATGAAATAGCTTTTGCCATACTAAGCATGCTGAATAACTTAGCCTTGACCAAAATGTTTAGGTCAAGAGACTAAAAGTAAGTGGCAGGATGCCATCCCTTTCGTTTCAAGTATTATTAGCTCTTAAGTCCTTCCACTTGTTCATGAGCTGACCCTGCAGTTACATAGATAACATATTATTTAAGCAGATGAAATGCAAAGGGAAACATTAATAAAAATCTATATAAACTAAAACTGTGAAGAAGTGCTCAGTTGCTTAAATTGTCCACATCCCAGTTTCACCATTTAACCAAAGTGTGTGATGCTGGGCAGACCATGTAATCAGACTGTGTCTTATCTGCAGCTCTGTAAGTGATTCACTTCAAAGCTTTAATATATCATGCTGTTATTTTTTGTTTAAAGCCTGACTTGCTCCATATATAACAATGCAATTTAGGTATTTTGCACCAGAAAATTATTTGCCACTTGGCTTATTTATGACAACTTTTTCTAAAGTCAGTTGCATGGCGCCTCCAAGTATCAAAGACTGAGGATGCTCCTTGCGATTTGCTTTCTGTGAAGTAATTTCTGTTGGTGCAATCCATATGCAAATTAGTTGATGTGTATGTATTTTGCCCCAGAGCGCCTGGACAGAGCTCTAATAGAGTAATGATTCTGCCCTTTTTCATTTTTGTTGTGTTAAAATGCGAGAGGCCACTAGTAATGTTACCAAAAAAATAGATTGGGGCAGGGGTGGGCGGTTTGTGGGCGTGAATGAGACAACCTGGAATTGCGTGCACTGCATTTGAGGGGAAAGTAGCAGGCGTTTCACTGTGGCTGTCCCCCTCACCACATCTTGCAATGCTGAATACTCCTGCTTATGTCTGTGACAGCTCGGAAGAGGGGCCACTGCTCAGACGTAATACAGCCAATCAGCGATGAGCCGAAGACCAGGGGATACCGGATCGGTATGGGATACCAAATATTACAGAACAGCAGCAGCACGTGTCATGTGCTTCACTGCTCGTAACGGTTCTCCCTCCCTGGTCCCGTTTTCTTAAAATAGCTCCTCCGCAGAGGCTCTGTACAAGCTGACTCACTAACAGAGAAATGTGTTTGTTGGACTGATGCTCTAATCACTGGCAGCTTTTCGGCACGCACCAGCGTAAGAAACAAAGCACAGGATTCATTTCAGACAGGCTGACAAAGGTGTGTATTTCAGGGACCATAAGCCCTCGGTCGCAACCAGTGTGACAATTAGGGGCTGCTCCAGGTCCCAATGTTATTCAGAAGACTCCTTTATATCATAGCTCCCAACCTTTTTTGTCAGCAAGGCGGGTGAAAACACCCGATTTTCTTTTTGGCGGGTGAGAGGCCCATGTTACACTGTCTCTTTAAGAGACAGAAGTCGAGTCACGTGGGCCGGCCACGTGAAGCGGGACGTTGCGTGGGAGGACCGCCCCACGGCAGTCAGTTAGAAGTTGTATTTAAATAAAGGAAGACGTGTTTCCTAACCTCGGTGTGCCTGTCCTTATTGCAGAGGCCTCCAGGGCCTAACAACTGGCGACGAGGCGTTTTCCAGGGCCGCCGAGTCCTCCTCCTCCTCCTCGCCGCCCACGGCGCCATCCGAGCTCTGCAGTGCGCGTCGGGTGCCGACAAGCCCAGCCTGCGAGCGCCCGCCTCCTCCTCCACTCCGGATCTCACGAGACGCCGATCCCGGCTCACCAGCAACCCACCCCGAGGTGCCCACGACACAGGAAGGGCGCGGGTGCGGTCCACAAAAAAAAAAAAAAAAATTTTTTTTTTTTTTGTGTGTGTTGTAAATTCAAAACGAACTCTCCACGTGCGCCACAGAGACAAGCCTGACCCCAGGCCCAACTCCACGGGGGCTCCAGCGGCTAACCTGATCCCAGGCCCAGCCCAGCAGCAGACCCAGGCCCAGGCACCCACCAGCACGCCTAACCCAGGCCCGGCCCCCACAGCCGGAGACCGACGTCGAGGATACGTCCACCTGCCCGCCAAGCCAGACAGACTCCGGAGACCGCCGCCAGGACCCCGGTGAAAGGTGGGTGTCACCCTGCGCTGCTCGCCAGCCCTCAGCACCTGTCACCAGGGCAACAGTCCCCCTCAGGGACAGACACACACAAGTGAACGGCACTGCTCGCTGCTACTATGAGCGCTCCCCAAGATCAGCAGGCCCCGGGCCCCCCCGCCCCAGCGGGGAACACAGCAACCACAGCATGGCGCATGCCACCCCCCTTCTCCATGATGCCACAGGCGGACAAAGGCCCAAGGTGGGTCGAGTGGCTGGAAGATTTCAACACTTTCATTGACGCCGCGGGCGAAGAGAAATCCCCGAGACTACGCAGCATGTTTCTGAACCTCGCAGGGAATGACATTAAAATACTTCTGAAAACCATCCCGCAGGCAGAGCAAGCTGACTTCCCAGCCCTCATTGCAGCTCTGAACAAAAGACTGGTGATCGAACCCAACAGGGACTATGAAAGATACATTTTCAATCAGTGCAAACAGAGGGCAGATGAAACGGTCGACGAGTTCATCACCCGCCTACGGATAAAAGGTGCGAACTGCCAGTTCCACGCATTCTCCCTAGATGAGGCCATTAGATTGCGAGTGATTGAAGGGTGCGTATCCCAAACGCTAAAGAAGCAACTCTTAAAAGCCCCCGTCACGATTGACGAAGTCAGCCACATGGCAAGGATCCTCGAGAGAGTCGAAAAGCAAGTGACGCAAATAACTGGCACCGCCCCCTCCAAGCATGATAACAACGAGGTGATCGCGGCCATGCAGGCCAATAATGCCAGGACAACAGAGAGAGGACCCAACCTCACCTACTCAACTGTTCCGAGAATGCAACGCCAGTGCTACCGTTGTGGAATGCCGTATCCCCATGCAGGGACATGCCCCGCATTGTCCCAGAAATGCGGCAACTGCGGGAGAGAGGGACACTTCCAATCGGTCTGCAGAGAGGGCAAACCGTTCCCAACCCAAAGACCACCGGTCGCCCCACAGTTCAAAATACCTTACAGGAATCCACAAAGCCAAGGCTATTCGTCGCGTCCGTTCCAACAAAGCCCAAGAAGGTATGTCAGGGTAGTTGAAGACGTCTACCCCTCGGAAGAACCCCAAGGCGACGGACAGTATGAACAAATATCCCACATTAGAGATGAATACGACGGGCCCCCAGCGCCCGTATCTCATTATGAGGTGGACCAACACCTACAGCACCCTGAAGTGGAAGAGTATCAGTTTGATCACTATCGACAAGATGAATATGTCAACCTCATCATGGACGAAGGACAAGCACGCGAGGCACCCAAGATACCAATGGAAATAGGAGGCCACCAATTCTGCTTCCTGATCGACTCAGGAGCAACGGTCAACATAATGGGAGAAAAGGAGTTTCACCAGATTCCCAAGAAACCTCCCTTAGTACCATCTGAGTCCAAGATATATCAGTGGGGCGCCGACACTCCACTACAATCAATTGGCTTCTTCACCCGCCACCTCATTCACGGCAACCATGCCACGATGACAAGCATACACGTAATTCGCAGCCCAACTAAAGGAAGGTGCCTCCTCAGCTACAGGACGGCCTCCTCCCTGGGACTCATAGACATACACGTCCAAGACGGGGACATGATCCACTCATCAGAACCAACTCAAGTAACGACAGAAAGCGTGTCAAACGTCCAAGCGGAAACCAGAGAGATGGACGTGATATCAAAAGACGCCATCGTGAAGGAATTCCCCCTCATTTGCAAAGGCCTAGGAAAACTGAAAGGACCCTCAATTAAACTGCACATTGATCCCGCAGTCCGCCCAGTTCCCCAACACCCGAGGAGAGTCGGGTTCCACCTCCAAGCCGCCGTGTCAGCTGAGCTCCAACAGCTCCTAGAAAATGACATTATTGAACCAGCAGTGGGCCCGACCCCGTGGGTCTCCCCACTAGTCATAGTGCCAAAAGAAGGGGGACAGCTCAGACTCTGCGTCGACATGCGCGTCGCCAACACCGCAATCCAGCGAGAGCGACACCCCGGCCCCCGCATCGAGGACATGATCGTCCAGATAAACAAGTCCACCCTCTTCTCGAAACTGGACCTTAACCAGGGTTACCACCAACTGGTACTTCATCCAGAATCCAGAGGCATAACAACATTCGCCACGCACGACGGCTTATTCCGGTACAAACGCCTCAACTTCGGCATTTCATCTGCCGCAGAGATCTTCCACGAAACCATCAGGCAAATCATTCGCCCAATCAAAGGAGCACTTAACTACAGCGATGACATCCTAGTATTTGGCAAGTCGAAGGAGGAACACGATGTAGCTCTCCGCGCCACCTGCAGAGCCATTCAAGACGCTGGACTCACACTCAACGTCGACAAATGTCGATTCAGCAAATCCAAGCTGAAGTTCTTTGGCCACATATTCTCCGCAGATGGAATGACACCGGACCCCGACAAAGTGGCGACGATCTTCGGCCTACAGGAACCAAGGCAAATAGCGGACGTGCGATCATTTCTGGGGATGGCAGGGTACTGCGCGAGATACATACCCCATTATGCCACAATCACGGAACCACTCAGGAAACTCCTTCAAAAAGAGATGCTCTTCGCCTGGACGGCCGATTGCCAAGATGCGTTCGACTCAATCAAGCAACACCTAGCAGAAGCCAGAAAACTTGCCTACTTCGACCCCACCTGGCACACGGAAATCGTGGTCGATGCAAGTCCAGTCGGTCTGGGTGCCATCCTCGCTCAAACAAACGGGACAGACACCTACCCGAGACATGTGGTGGCCTACGCCAGCAGAGCCCTCTCGAAACCCGAGTCCGCATATTCGCAGGCAGAAAAGGAAAGCCTGGCGGCAGTCTGGGCATGCGAACATTTCCACAACTTTGTCATAGGGAAAAAGTTTACCCTAATAACGGACCATCAAGCCCTCCTATCACTGTTCGGCAACCCTCGAACGAAGATGCCGCCACGTATTGAACGGTGGGGTATCCGCCTGCAAGAATATGACTATCACATCATTCATCGTCCGGGTGGGGAACACAACCCAGCAGACTACTTGTCGAGACACCCCACAGGAAAAGCCACACAGCGAAAGGGAGATGTAGAATACATCAGCTACGTCACCACAAACGCTCTTCCCCCGGCAATTTCACTCGAGACAGTTGCCGAGGCGTCAGCTGCTGACCCATCCATAGCACTGGCTATCAAACTCACAGAACACAACAGATGGAAATCATACAAGAAACTCCTAACGGAACACCCGGAAGCGAATCGAGATGAACTGGAAAGGTTGGCAAAAGTTCATACCGAACTAGCCGTCAAGGACAAGTCCATACTCCTTCGAGGGTGCAGAATAATAATCCCAGCGGCCCTACGATCGGACATCATAAAGACAGCCCATGAAGGCCATCGCGGGGCAGACAATACCAAACGGCAACTGCGGTGCCATGTATGGTTCCCATTTCTTGACGCTCTAGTAGATCGATGGGTACGAAACTGCATGGCATGCCAATGCACAGCCAGGGCCGAAGCCCCCGCACCACTACAGTCACTGCAGATCCCCGATCACCCATGGGAAAGAGTGGCAATAGACTTCTATGGGCCCCTTGAGTCTGGCGAATACCTACTACTGTTCATTGATGAGCACTCTCGCTTCCCAATAGTGAAAAAGTCACCGTCTACAGCCTTCGCCCACATAGCAGCCGTCTTCGACGAGGTCGTGAGCGAGTGGGGCATACCAGAAGTCATCAAGTCGGACAACGGCCCGCCGTTCTGTGGTCACGACTTCGCAACCTTCGCCAAGCATCTAGGCTTCAGACACCAGAAAATAACACCAAGGTGGCCACAAGCCAACGGGATGGCCGAAAGATTCATGTCGTCGATCAAGAAGACCCTACAAAGAGCCAGGCTAGAAAATGTTGACCCTCACCAGGCTCTGTGCAGAATGCTTCGGGACTATCGAAACACGCCGCACGAGGCCACGAACAGGACGCCGGCTGAGATGATGGTAAAATACCAAGTTCGCACTCGCATCATAAGACACCCCAACAACAAGCCGGAAGCAGATCCGGAAGTTCTAACGCGAGATGCGGAACGGAAGGAACGGGCCCGCATTCGAACCGATGAAAAAAGAGGCGCTCGCCCGAAAGAGATCCAAGTGGGAGACGAAGTACTGGTCCAACAGACGATGATCAGAAAGACCGACCCAAGGTTCTCCCCACAGCCGCTTCTCGTGACGGCTACCAAAGGAACCATGGTAACAGCTGAAAATGAAGAACGAGAAATAACTCGGAACTGCTCGCAGTTCAAACTCACCGCCGGTCAGGGCCTGCAGGAGCGAGATCCCCCAGATCCGGAACCATTACCAACGGACCCGAGAGACTCGCTGTGGTCACCCCCGAGATTCTTGGCTCGCCCAGGAGGGAGGATAGTGCAAGAGCTGGAAGATGATCCAGGAGAAGCCGCAAACGGTCGACCCCATCGGGTCGTGAAGAAACCGATGCGCCTAGTTGAAGAATGTTAATGTTGTTGTTGTTGTAAGGACATTTGTCCGGGGGTGTTGTTACACTGTCTCTTTAAGAGACAGAAGTCGAGTCACGTGGGCCGGCCACGTGAAGCGGGACGTTGCGTGGGAGGACCGCCCCACGGCAGTCAGTTAGAAGTTGTATTTAAATAAAGGAAGACGTGTTTCCTAACCTCGGTGTGCCTGTCCTTATTGCAGAGGCCTCCAGGGCCTAACAGCCCATAGAAGTGAATGGGCGTACGAAGGACTTGGCGGGTGATTCATCTGCTTTCAAGGCGGGTGACACCCGCCAAAAGCGGGTGAGTCGAGAGCTATGTTTGCAAGATATTTTGTGAAGCACCGCCATCTCACCATGTGGCAAAGGGACATTGAACAGAGACATTTTAATTTTTTGGTTGAAGCCCGCAGGGTCAGCCTAGGGCTTGAAATTGTCTCGGGCACCAATGAAACAGTGGCCCACCGTCGCAAATGGCAATTTGTTCCATTTGTGACAAACCTTTTGAGTGGTTCTCAATGGGGAGTTTTCTTTAAGTAAAAAGTAAAATGTGCATTTTGAAGAATATTTGTTCAGAAACACTTGTGAGAATCACTAGCTGCACAGTGATGTAACTTATCAAACTGGCCCGATTTGGTTACAATAATGGCCCACGCTAGAATGCTTTCTTATTCTATAGACCAGTCCAAGCCTGCTTGAAGATTGTGCAAAGCCCTCAGGTTGGGCTCCAAGCAAGTGTCTTCATTGATGTTTTTCAAGCCCGACCTGCCAATTTATAGTAAAAAATAGAATAAAAAACAGCTTACTGAATCCGATAATTTCTATTCATTATTAATTACAACAACAGAAATACGCATTGGTTTCTGGTAGTGCTCTCTTTTGGAATCAGGCCAAAGGAATAGGGGCAACCATTATGGCTTTTGCATGCAATTAAAAAAAGAGCAGTGAGATAGAGGCAGACTCTTTCCGAATATAGGTGGACAATGGGACAAGTAGATGCCACAGCTTATAGCGTATTTGAACTCACAGCAAACGTGTTTTTTTTAAAAATTATCTCCAAAGGCACTAGATCTGGGAGAAAAGGTCGGACTGAGGCAAAAAAGAGATCACTGCACCGGAATTAAAGTGGACCGCATTTGTGAGTTACAATTCATGTCTTTCTGCACAAAATGATCGTGTAGCACTTTGGCGAGAAATGGGGGGAAAATGTTACTCCTTGTGTTTTAAAAGAAAATTGAGCCAGTAATATTTGTCAAAACTACCAGCTGCACAGTGAACTGGTCCATGAAAGTGTCACAAATTGTCCTGCAAAATTAGCCCACAATGACCTGTTGCGCTGGCCCTTTTTGGCATTGCTCCATTCTCTTATAGGTCACTATGAGCCTGCACGTAGTTTCTGTTAAAAATCCTACAATCATGTTTGAGGCACATAAAGCTTCAATGTCTAAAGAATGTGCTGGGTTTTGGGATTTTCCTTTTTGAGCCAAAGTAACTCTGGGGTGAAGCCATGTCGTATAGGTTGCATGTGTGCAGAACCGAATACGTTTTGGATGTACGTTTTTCCCAATTGAACATGCTGTCAAATGTTTGGTGACAGAGTACATACATTTCCCACTCACTCACTCACTTCTTGCCCGGCCCATACCGCACGATTGTGTGGGTCGGATTGGGAAATGTTAACGTATGCTTTTGAAGAATTAAGGTAGGATTCCATGCTGTGGCCGTGTTGTTTTTTTTTTTTTGGTTCCGATGTTATGCTGTGTTTTGGAGGAGAAGTCATGCTCCTTGTGTATAGTACTTGCTTGCCCATGCTCACTGAATATGGTGTAATTCATTATATAGCATCAGGTAGCAGTATTTGCCAATGCACTAATCAAACCCATTTGAAACGTAGCTCTAGTTTCTGAAGGAGTTGAAAATTGGAGACATCTGGCTGTTTTGTGCAGGAGTAATGAAGTCTATGGAACAACTGCAAAGAGTACAACCCAACACTGAGGGTAACTTGTTGAATCATAATAAAATTGGATAAGTGCCAAAATCATTGAAAACTGTGGGTGCCATCGGCTAGAAGAATACATATTCTCTGGTGAAATATTCTCCCTCTCCCCTTTTATCCTGGCTTTCTCCTATCCCTATACCCGCCTATCCGCCCCTGTGCCCCCAGAATGTGATTGTCATGATCTCTGCTTCCAAAAGATCAGGACTTGCCCGACTCCCTTGGAAGCAGACCCATAACCCCGGTTCCGAGTGCCAGCCAGTCCCAATTGGGACCTTTTGGACCCTGTCCTGGCGCCAGTGGCACCAGGCTCATAAAGATGCCCAGTCCCAGCGCTGGAAGCGCCGGGCTCATAATACTTGGGTGGACTTACCTGCAGCAGACCATGCTGCTTACTTACCTGCCAGTTGAACCCCTGATCCTCTTCTGTTTGGGACTACTTTTCCTGTTGGGTGGGGCAGGAGCCACTCCCTAGGTTCAGAACACTGGAACTCTTCTGGAAAGCAGGAACTCTTTTCTTACCTAGGCGTGGCTGTGGAAGGAGACACCTAAGCACTACAGGAGGCTATTTAAACCACACCCGATGGATGAATCTTGCTTTGCGTTATTCTGCATTCTCTGCAGCAGAACGCTCATCGTGTCTTCTGCTTATGATCCTGGGCCTAAGGGAACAAAGGCTTACCATCCTGGAATCCAGTCTTCAGCAGCACCTGTAAAGACAAAGAAAGAACAGGTTAGCACTACGGTCTTCAGTGGCAGCGCATCTCTTACCTGGTCCATCGGCTGTCACCAACGCCTCGTGCTGCATTCCGGCATCTGAAAGACAAAGGCTTACCTACTCTTCGCATGCTCCGGAGGTCTTCGCACTGCATTCCGGCATCTGAAAGACAAAAACTTACCAGCTCTTCGCACGCTCCGGAGGCCTTCGGCGCTGCATCCCGCATCTGAAAGACAAAAGAAGGTGCGTTTAAAGACATTGGGCAACTTTATTACTCACGTGCCATTACTCCTTCCCACGCCGAATCCAGTGGGTATTCCAGCACCCTTCAGCTTCTCTAAAGCTCCGAACTTGTACCTGCAAGATAAAAGGGACAGTTAGTGCGCATCGTGAAGCAGGCTACAAGCGCTTACTTACGTGCTTCCAGGCGCTTCTATTCCTCACGCGAGTTCGATCCTCAACTCTCATCAGCCCGCCATCCGCCATCGCCGGAACCCTGCAAAACAAGAGATATCATTACAAAAGACTTTTAAGACATTTGAAGTGCCCAGAACTTACCATTCGTGCAGTTAACGACGGACAGCAGTCCTCTGAGGTCAAGAGGCCTGCACCCTTATCCAGTGAAGAAACTGGTTACGGCACCCTGCCCGGAGGCAGATGGAGAGCTCGGCGTTCACTTACCTAAGGTGAGGGCGTTAACCTTTGGGGTTCTACAGGAGAAGAGAAAGGGAAGAGGAGAGAGGCACCCAATAAACCCAGTTCATTAATCCCATATTTTCTATCTGCAGACATCTTACTCTTCGAGTCAGAAGTACAGTGCACAGAGGTCCAGCCCAAAGAGCCAACCGTGTGTTACACATCACCTTTGAAGATACGGCATTCACCCAGTCAAGACAGGCGCCTCTGCGGGAATCAGGTGAGCGTTACAGAACGCAAAGCCTACCGCAAAACTCCCACCCAGGCGCTATGGAAACCTCGGATACCGACCAGCTAGCCCAGTTACTTGGGGAACTAAGAGCAGAAGTGCATGCAGCCCGTCAGGAAACGAATGCTCTAAGAAGGGAACTGATTATTTCCAAGGAGCGAACAGACGATCTCGCTAGACAATTGCTACAGTCACAAGCCGGACAAACTCCGTTACCCGCATCAGGGGCAAATCTTCCTTCAACATCCTCTACGAACCCAGTGCAGATCAACCTACCTGGGAATGTACCTCTGGCTCCGCCCGAACGATTTTCTGGTGACCCAAAGAGGTTTGCAGTATTTATTAATCAGTGCCGGTTGCACTTCTTATGCCGGCCAGCAGCCTTTCCAACTGATCAAGCTAAGGTAGCTTTCGTGCTTTCGTACCTCAGTGGCAATGCGGCAGACTGGTCGATCCCTCTAGTTAATCAAGATGATCCGGTTCTCCATGATTTTCAAGATTTTCAGCTCAGTATGGAAAAACTGTTTGCAAGACATTCACAGGGGCAGGCCTTGGACAATGAGCTCCTTTCATTGCGACAGGGTAATCAAGACCTTTTGGCTTATATTGCGTCTTTCAACAGACTGATAGTGGAAACTCGATGGCCTGAGGACAAAAGGATTACGCTGTTTTATAGAGGTCTACGTGGAGAGCTCAAAGATGTGTTAGCCCAAGTAGTGAATCCCCCGCAAGACTGTTCGGACTATATTGACTTAGTCGTTCAAATTGACCACAGACTGCAGAACAGGAAGGCCGATCGTTCCAAGTTTGATGCTCGAGTATTTTCCAAACCACTAACTCCTACCAAAGGAGTAGACTCTGGGGAACCCATGCAAATAGGGGGCCTGAAAGGACCACTAACACAAAAGGAGCGGGAAAGGAGAAAACAGCTGCAATTATGCCTCTATTGCGGAAACTCGGGGCACTTTCTTCGAGACTGTCCGGTGAAACCAGCCAAGAAGGCAGTAGGAGCTGCAGTTACCAGGGTCACAAACTCTGAGCAGGGAAACGACCTCGCCCGACAAGAATAGAGGTCCTCTTGCCGAGCGTTAAAACCAGTTCCGTGACCTCGCATTTCGTGATACATATGGTCCTCATTAGCCCTGAACATCCGGATCGATTACATGCGATTGAAGCTTACGTCGACAGCGGTGCCATCAGCAATTATGTGGATCATGAAATGGTTTTGAGGATGAATCTGACTCTTTGTCCAAAGGCTGTAAAGGACGTCATTACTACGGTGGATGGTACGGAGATAGCCTCCGGACAAGTAACGCATACCACCCAAGAAGTGACGCTAGTAAGTCAAGATGGACACCATGAGAAGATCGTGTTCGATGTGATCAAGGCCCCTCAGTTCCAGATTATTCTAGGAATTCCTTGGTTAGAGAAGCACAATCCTCAGATCGATTGGCGAGCAAGAACGGTTCAGTTTCCAGAATGTGTCTCTACTTGTCACCCTCGACCTGGTGTTGCACTGGCAGCAATTTCCTTGGAGGCTCCCCAGTTACCTCCTGAATACCTAGAATTCCAAGATGTTTTCCGGAAGGATCAGGCTAACTCTCTACCTCCTCATAGGTCTTATGACTGCCAGATAGACCTGATACCTGGATCTACTCCTCCTTGTAGTAGAATTTATGCCCTCACCGAGCCTGAGAATCTTCACCTCCGACAATACCTGGATCAATACCTAGCAAATGGGTTTATTCGTCCTTCCAAGTCCCCTGCTTCCTCAGCTTTGTTCTTCGTTCCAAAAAAAGAAGGGGACCTTAGAACTTGTATAGATTATCGCGCCCTGAACCAGATCACCGTTAAGAATAGATATCCGTTACCTTTGATCCCTGAACTCCTGGACCAAGTCAGAAAAGCATGCATATATACAAAGCTGGATTTTAGAGGAGCCTACCACTTGGTATGAGTAAAAGAGGGCGATGAATGGAAGACGGCCTTCCGCACCAAGTATGGGCTATTTGAATATCAGGTCATGCCCTTCGGACTTTGCAATGCCCCGGCCGCCTTTCAATATTTTATGAACGATGTCCTCAGAGAGCTCATAGATGTGTGTGTTGTTGTTTACATTGACGACATCCTCGTTTATTCTTCATCGGAAACTGAACATCGGAAACACGTGAAAATGGTCCTCGAGAGATTGCGTCAACACAAACTTTTCGCTAAGTTGGAAAAATGCGTTTTCAACGTGACTGAAGTTGAATTCTTGGGATTCATATTATCACCTAGCGGAGTGCGTATGGATTCAAAGAAGGTCGATGCAATTCTCAAATGGCCATCGCCATCCTCCGTAAAAGGTGTTCAAAGCATGTTAGGCTTCGCTAACTTTTACCGCAGGTTTATCCCCGAATTCTCTCGAATAGTCCAGCCCATCACCGCCTTGTTAAAGAAAAACAAACGTTTTGAATGGTCTACCGAGGCGGAACAAGCTTTCCAGAATTTGAAGACTAGATTTATCTCTGCACCGATCTTAAAACATCCTCGCCCAGAACTCCCCTACATCGTTGAAACTGATGCTTCGAGCCTTGCCATGGGGGCCGTTCTATCACAAAAGGACCCAGTAACCAATCAGTTGCATCCCGTGGCATTTTGGTCCCGCAAATTCTCGCCTCCTGAAATCAATTACACTATTACTGATAAGGAACTTCTAGCTATCAAGTCCGCCTTTAAGGCTTGGCGGCATTATCTTCTGGGGGCCCGACACACCGTTACTGTGATTACAGATCACCGAAACCTGCAATATTTGAAAACCGCAAAAGCTCAATCCTCTAGGCAACTCCGTTGGGCACTATTCTTTGCCGAGTTTGACTTCATAATTACCTATCGACCTGGTACAAAAAACGGTAAAGCTGATGCCCTTTCTCGGATGGGAGTGGAAGAACATTTGATCAATCCTAAACCTGTACCTATCATTCCAGAACAAAGAATTCTAGGTGTAATCGCCACACAATCCATAGAGGAAGTTAAGGATAAAGCCAGGCTACTGGTAACTCCAGCAGACATACAGAATTGCCATCTGCAGGGAAAGGACTTTACGGTGAAGGACAACCTATTATATTTCCAAGAACGGTTATACCTGCCCAGCACAGATTTACAGAAAAAGGTAATCTCTTGTTATCACGATTCTTTAATGGAAGGACATCCCGGTATGACCAAGACCTCGGAAAAGATCAAGCGCTACTTCTGGTGGCCGTCTTGGAAAAAAGATATCAGAGTCTTTATAATGTCCTGTGGAGTATGCGCCCAAAACAAGAGTCAAAAGGAAAAACCAGCCGGCCTCTTACGCCCTATTGACATCCCGCCTCGCCCTTGGCATACGCTTTCTATGGACTTCATCACGATCTACCTCCATGCTCCGGATACAATACGATCCTAGTAATCGTGGACCTATTCTCCAAGATGGCGCATTTCATTCCGCTCAAAGGCTTGCCAACAGCAGCAACTCTGGCCCGAGAATTTCTCGAAAACATCGTCCGACTGCACGGTTTTCCTTCAGTTCTAATTTCGGATCGAGGTAGTCAATTTATTTCTCATTTTTGGCGAAGTTGCTGTCGGTCGGCTCAAATTGATGTGAGACTTTCGACCAGCCACCACCCTCAAACCGACCGACGGACAAACCGAGAGGACCAATCAAACTCTGGAACAGTATTTGCGCTGCATGCTACAACAAACTGAAAAAACTTGGAAAGATATCCTTTGGATAGCCGAATATGCCTGCAATAACTCTGTCCACTCGGGAACTGGGAAGACCCCGTTTTTTCTTTTATACGGTAGTCACCCTCGAACCTCGGAGTTGGATCCACTCTAAGATCTTGGAACACCAGCAGTAGACCACCTGCATTCTACAATCACCCAAGCCTTTAAGGAAGCCGTTTGTCATGATCTCTGCTTCCAAAAGGTCAGGGTTTTCCCAACTCCCTTGGAAGCAGATCCATAACCCAGGTTCCGAGTGCCAACCAGTCCCAATTGGGACCTTTTGGACCCAGTCCTGGCGCCAGTGGCACCAGGCTCATAAATATGCCCAGTCCCAGCGCTGGAAGCGCCGGGCTCATAATGCTTGGGTGGACTTACCTGCAGCAGACCATGCTGCTTACTTGCCTGCCAGTTGAGCCTCTGATCCTCTTCTGTTTGGAACTACTTTTCCTGTTGGGTGGGGCTGGAGCCACTCCCTAGATTCAGAACACTGGAACTCTTCTGGAAGGCAGGAACTCTTTTCTTACCAGGAACTCTTTTCTTACTTAGGCGTGGCTGTGGAAGGAGACACCTAAGCACTACAGGAGGCTATTTAAACCACACCCGGTGGATGAATCTTGCTTTGCGTTATTCTGCACCCTCTGCAGCAGAACGCTCATCGTGTCTTCTGCATACGGTCCTGGGCCTAAGGAAAAAGGCTTACCATCCTGAATCCAGTCTTCAGCAACACCTATAAAGACAAGAAAGAAAAGGTTAGCATTCCGGCATCTGAAAGGCAAAGGCTTAGCTACTCTTCGCACACTCCGGAGGCCTTCGGCGCTGCATCCCGCATCTGAAAGGCAAAACAAGGTGCGTTTAAAGACATTGGGGAACTTTAATACTCACGTGCCATTACTCCTTTCCACATCTAACCCAGTGGGTATTCCGGCACCCTGCAGCCGCTCCGAACTCGTACCTGCAAAATAAAAGGCAGTTAGAGCGCATCGTGAAGCAGGCAACAAGCGCTTACTTACGTGCTTCCAGGCGCTTCTATTCATCACACGGGCTCCATCTTCAACTCACTTCAGCCCGTCATCCGCCATCGCCGGAACCCTGCAAAACAAGAGACATCATTACTAAAGACTTTAAAGACATTTGAATGACTCGAAACTTACCGTTTGTGCAGTAAACGACGGACAGCAGTCCTCTGAAGTCAAGAGGCCTGCGCTACCTATCCAGTGAAGAAACTGGTTACAGCACCCTGCCCCGAGGCAGATGGAGAGCTCGGCATTCACTTATCTAAGGTGAGAGCGTTAACCTTTGGGGGTCTACAGGAGAGGAGAAGAGGAAAGAGATAGGGACACCCCAATAACCCCAGTTCATTAACCCAATATTTTCTATCTGCAGACATCTTACTCTACACGTCAGGCATACAGTGCACAGAGGTCCAGCCCAAAGAGCAAACCGGGTGCTACACATCACCTTTGAAGGTACGGTAGTCGCCCAGTCAAGACCGGCGCCTCTGCGAGAATCAGGTGAGCGTTACACCGTTTCTCACCTTCAAAGGGCTAAAGAACAATACAAGAAAGGAGCAGACCAACATCGGAAGGAAGCCCCCCAATATCAAGTAGGAGATCAAGTCTGGTTATCCACCAAATATCTACCTCTAAAAGGACCACGCACATTCAACCCAAGATACCTTGGTCCCTATTCCATCACTACCATAGTAAATCCAGTAGCGGTCAAGTTGGACTTGCCCCCTCACATGAAGATACATCCGGTCTTCCACGTCTCTCTATTAAAACCCGTGCAACCTCAAACCCGACTAACTACATCTCCAAAACCTATTCTAGTTGATGGAGAACTCGAGTTTGAAGTCAAAAGCATCCTGGATTCCAAGATCTCCAAATCTAAACTATTTTACCTGATTGACTGGAAAGGCTACGGTCCCCAAGAAAGATCCTGGGAACCTGCAGAATATGTCCACGCGCCTCGTCTAATCAAAAGATTTCATCGAACATTTCCGAACGAGCCCAAACCCCCGGAGAAGCCCGGTTTGGGAGGGGCCTTGAGGGGGGGTGCTGTCATGATCTCTGCTTCCAAAAGATCAGGACTTGCCCGACTCCCTTGGAAGCAGACCCATAACCCCGGTTCCGAGTGCCAGCCAGTCCCAATTGGGACCTTTTGGACCCTGTCCTGGCGCCAGTGGCACCAGGCTCATAAAGATGCCCAGTCCCAGCGCTGGAAGCGCCGGGCTCATAATGCTTGGGTGGACTTACCTGCAGCAGACCATGCTGCTTACTTACCTGCCAGTTGAACCCCTGATCCTCTTCTGTTTGGGACTACTTTTCCTGTTGGGTGGGGCAGGAGCCACTCCCTAGGTTCATAACACTGGAACTCTTCTGGAAAGCAGGAACTCTTTTCTTACCTAGGCGTGGCTGTGGAGGGAGACACCTAAGCACTACAGGAGGCTATTTAAACCACACCCGATGGATGAATCTTGCTTTGCGTTATTCTGCATTCTCTGCAGCAGAACGCTCATCGTGTCTTCTGCTTCTGATCCTGGGCCTAAGGGAACAAAGGCTTACCATCCTGGAATCCAGTCTTCAGCAGCACCTGTAAAGACAAAGAAAGAACAGGTTAGCACTACGGTCTTCAGTGGCAGCGCATCTCTTACCTGGTCCATCGGCTGTCACCAACGCCTCGCGCTGCATTCCGGCATCTGAAAGACAAAGGCTTACCTACTCTTCGCATGCTCCGGAGGTCTTCGCACTGCATTCCGGCATCTGAAAGACAAAAGCTTACCAGCTCTTCGCACGCTCCGGAGGCCTTCGGCGCTGCATCCCGCATCTGAAAGACAAAAGAAGGTGCGTTTAAAGACATTGGGCAACTTTATTACTCACGTGCCATTACTCCTTCCCACGCCGAATCCAGTGGGTATTCCAGCACCCTTCAGCTTCTCTAAAGCTCCGAACTTGTACCTGCAAGATAAAAGGGACAGTTAGCGCGCATCGTGAAGCAGGCTACAAGCGCTTACTTATGTGCTTCCAGGCGCTTCTATTCCTCACGCGGGTTCGATCCTCAACTCTCATCAGCCCGCCATCGCCGGAACCCTGCAAAACAAGAGATATCATTACAAAAGACTTTTAAGACATTTGAAGTGCCCAGAACTTACCGTTCGTGCAGTTAACGACGGACAGCAGTCCTCTGAGGTCAAGAGGCCTGCACTCTTATCCAGTGAAGAAACTGGTTACGGCACCCTGCCCCGAGGCAGATGGAGAGCTCGGCGTTCACTTACCTAAGGTGAGGGCGTTAACCTTTGGGGTTCTACAGGAGAAGAGAAAGGGAAGAGGAGAGAGGCACCCAATAAACCCAGTTCATTAATCCCATATTTTCTATCTGCAGACATCTTACTCTTCGAGTCAGACATACAGTGCACAGAGGTCCAGCCCAAAGAGCCAACCGTGTGTTACACATCACCTTTGAAGATACGGCATTCACCCAGTCAAGACCGGCGCCTCTGCGGGAATCAGGTGAGCGTTACAGTGATTTCACTCTGAAGTCCTGTTGAAATAACAGGGCAGATCCACATAAAGAGGGGATTTGGGTTCATACACTTCCATGGCAACATGGGCCTTCACACACTGCTACATATGATGATCCATTCTTGTATGAAATGTCACAATACAGTGATATCGTAACCATATTGTTTTTAGTGTACTGAGGGATAATGCTTTATTAGGTCACTTCCTCTGATGTCACGAGGGGGTGTGGTCAAATTACATCACTTCCTGTGATGTCACTATTGGGGGCGTAGCATTGTGATGGCACTTCCGCTACCCCGGACATTTTGGTGAAATGACGTCCCTGCCATTACACATTAGAAAAGAAAACCACCTCAGACAAGACAAATTAAATTTGCAGTTCTCGGGCGGCAGCAGTTGCATATTTAAATCGCCAGTAATTATAGTATTGGTTATTTCAGGTGTCATTAGTATAGTATTCATTAGGTACTCGAGATCAAGAAAGAACTCGTCATCCGTTATGCCTCTCGGGTTGCGGTACATGTTGACAATGGCAATCACACCTCCAGGGTATGTCACTTTTGCCAAGAAAAGGTACAAATTAGGTGCTGCCCAGGATAAAATGTGCCAGTCCTTATGATTTTTAATAGCAATCAATAAACCTGAGGGGGGTTGTCCATGGGGAGATGTCTTCGCAGGATGTTACATAATAGTGTGGTCTTCCCATATCAGTTTTTCAACTAGCCATGTCTCTTGCAGTACTATGATGTCATGCACTGCAAGAAATTCGGCACCTTTATTATGAATCTCTGTTGGTTATAAATTTGGATCATGAGTTCTCCTATGCAACTCCTTTTGTGTACCGTGATCAGTTTTATTTGATCTCCCATATTCTGAAGCAGTTTTTTGTCTTTCTGGCAAGGAGGAAATAAACTTTCTTCCTAGTCTTTGCTCGCCATTAATATCCATAATGACAGGATCTTGTGCCAGAACAAATCCTAGGGCAAAAATTTCCATGCGGGCTTGCCACAAAGCATTCCTAACTACGTTTGATTGTAGCCATAACCTAGCAATTGATAGGTCGTTTTCATTTACAAATTCGACCTGTTCAATGTCTAATGAGGTAATGTCCTATAAACTGCTCATCTCTTCACATATGGCCAAGATACTTGTACAGTTCATAACAGAAGGTGTGAAGGGTGCCGGACGGCATTTTATAATGAGCCGATGAAATTTATCCCAATTTTCTATGGTGTTAACTACCTTGGGTCGAGTAACACGGCCAACAGAGTTTTCTTTGCCATCTGAGTCAGACGCTGGCCAATTTATTGTTGATCTAAGTTCAGACTCATGTTGCAACTTTTGCTCTTGACTGCCAAAATCAGACTTGTTCACTTCTGTAAGAGTTTGTGTAGTGGTAATGTTATGTCTCAGGTAGTTCTCAACTGATTTGGCAATTTGCTCTTTTATATGTTCCCCAACTGAGTTTTCCAGTACTTTACTCAATATGTGTGTTACTTCAATGTCAGATGTACATTTATTTGATTTAAAAATCTTATTCCCTTGTGGGGATGTTGCTTGATTACCCTTGGGTTCCTCATCAATATTAACAGCCTTGAACCTTTGTCCCATCAGGGACTCGCCCATCAAGTCTCCAGATCCCCCAACGTTACTTGATGTGGATGTGCCACTAGCCAGTGTTATTTTTCCCACTTCTAGGTTGTATAACCTTAAGTCTTGATTCAATTTATCATGTCAGTTGGCTGTTTGAATTTCTAACGATGTCTGTGGACATGGGCCTATCTGATGAAATTGTGGCACCACATTTAACTTGTGACCATCAAGATTTGAGCCAGCATAAATTCTAAGCACTTGCTGCTTCGCTACAATTGTATTTGAGCTAACTTGCTGCAGTTTTACATATTATTCGATCGATCTCTCAATTTGAGCTCAAATATCAGCCAAAATAAGATGCTGCTCTTCACCTTGTTTATCAGTTGCCAAAATAGCATGGCTCACTATTGTAGTGGGCAATTGAGTTTCCGCTAGATTTAGCTGTGGAATGTCAGTTGCCACTATAGCCTTATCCAGTTGCAGAGGGATAGCAGCAACTAAGTCATTTAGGGGAGGACAGTCCTCCACCTTGGTGACTTTAGATGCAGCATCATCACACTCCTTTGCTCTAGAAGTTTTTTGTTTTGTTGTCATCACTCAAATTTGAGGAGCAGATTTGTTTTTTGGAGCTAGTTCTTGACAAACTGTTTGATGCTGGCTCGAAATCATGGTGGCAGCCCCTTTTAGTTTTTTGGTTTCTCGAATTGATGTACAACAACTTCTAATTTTTCCTTTCTAGATTTGGGCTTGAACCGGTTATACATGCTCTTCGATCCCAAAGAGTCTGAATTAAGAGTATCTGGTTTACAATAATGTAAGTATTGGGTTTCTTGTTCCTAGTTTGTATAGTCTGCTCTAAACCACTAGTTGGTGGCTGGACAGTTGAAATATGGACTCGATTGTGTGCACATTCAGGCCATTTGGTATAACGGGGTTGGTCTTTTCACTCTCACCATTGTTGTCATCATGCATTCCAATTATAAACCCAATCTCCGGGACAGCAGTGTTACTAAATTCAAGGTTCTTCGACCAACACTTTGCTTCACTAATATGTGTTTTTGTCGCTGACACTAACCCATTTTTTGGCATACCCAATGCAGCTCCACCTAATGTGAAATGATTCTTTTCATTTGTCATATCACACATCCATGCAACAAGTTGATCAATTTGTCTATTTTGCTTAGTGAATTTAGAATCAAGTGTTTCAAACAGTTTTGTAAGCGTTACGATGGTCATATTCATTGCATTTAAAGTTTCAAGTAAGGCGGTTCATGATTATACCGGTATTTGTGTGTTTGGCAAACAATCCTCACAATGTCTTCCCATTACGGATCTGGATTGAGATCAGACTAGGAGAGAGCAAAAGGTTAGTTTGAACAGACTTTTCAAACAAACGAGGTGACTGGTACAGACTGTTGACCTCAGAGTTTATTAAAGATGAAGAGGATATAATGGAGATGTTTTCAACAGAGTTGCTTCCACCATTAATTTGGGCCACATAATTGGATTGTGACATGTCAGAAATATAACAAATTGGCCCGCTGCTGTCAAGTTCAAAGTAACTGCAGGCTGATGTGCTTTCAATTTGTTGCACTATGTCCATGGGCATGTGGGATATATTGACCCACTCAACAGTATTTCTCCACATCACCATGCTGCATTTGCGCAGATACAGCAAAATGGCTGCGCTGGCTCTTGTGAGAGCCATAGCCTCAAAACTGCGTTTTGCAGCAACAAAAAAATGGCTGCACCGTCCTGCCAAGCACACATCAGGCAGGATGGAACCAGGGAACCCACTGAGAGAGCGTGCCAGTGTGTTCTGACATATACAAAAGCAAGAAAGTGAAAAAGCAGCGTTGCTTTGCTGAAACCCCCAAGATCCCCATTGAAGAGGAAACTTTTTCACCTTTTAAAAAATGCTGCTTTGACGCTAACTCCATCTGTTCTTTCTTAAACCACTTTGATTAATAAGGCTCTGCCATGCACATTCATATCCCCATTGTGCTTCAGCAAAACCAACATGACCCCTGAATGACATGCTCTGTTAAGCCAAATCTGAAAAAAGGCCCAAGAAATGTCACTTTCTGCCGTGCACAGGAAACACTTTATGTTGTGCTACAAAATGTCAAAGGAATGAGCCCTGCAAAATAAATCATAGCTCTGCGTACATGTCCATTTCAGGAGACCTTTGCCTTGCACAGACTCTTGTGCACAAGAAACTAACTATGGCTGCAAGACAATATTGAGAAGTTAGGTGGCAAAATCGAATTTGAAAGGAAATGCTAGTAGTTTTCACCACATGTGTAAAATGGGCTTTGCAAACCAAAGAAAAATAAATGTCTGTTTTAAAGGAAAAGTAATATGTTGAACGAAAGCTTGTCTGTACATAGCAATGAGAAGGGGTTGGTTGCTGGGAAACAAATATGGGCTATTTTTATTCCACAGGCTTGTTTTTTTGATTCAGGAATAAAAGAAAATAAAGGTTTTAAACTGACTTGGCTAGATTTGCAAAGCTTCCAAATACAAGTTATTCTAGTTGGCAGAGCTAAGGCCTCCCCCAAGGAAGGGAGCCACCATAAACTTCCAGGACACAAAAGTGATAATTGCTAGGTTGGAAAACTGTGACTGACCAGGACAAAGAAACTTCACGTACTAATCAGACTTCAGTCTGGGCCAGGGCCTACTTCAATAGAAATTCTAGGACATCAAAGTGCAAAGTGGATAAGGGGCAATAAACCAGCTGAAAGAACCCATCCTCCCTTTGGGGGAAATGACAGTTGGTGGTAGCTGGAAAAGAAAAAGAACGGTCCAGTGCAGGACAGAGGACTGCCATTTGCTTCCAAAGACTATTTTATAAATAAACTTTAAATACTTTTATCTCTGCAGCAAGACTTTGTAAACATTTTAAAATCTCGCAATTTAAAAGTGATTTTGTGTTTTATAATTTGAGACATTGTAGAAGTCAGTGACACATTGGGAATAGAAATGGCAAAGTATTGGGGATTATAAGGAAAGTATCCATGATGCCGAATCATTCATACTCAAAATTACCAAAATGTATCAGAGGGGCAAAAAAATGTCTCACAGAGTTCAGATTTGGAGTGGAATGGTCTGCATAAAATAGGTTATCTGCTCTTGTCATTGGGTAATATGCCAGAACTGTACAAATGTGTAAATTCCGTTATGACTGATTTTTGGCAAAAAGGTCTGTGGGAAGTCTTTTCACATCATAAAAGTACAACCCCTAAACTAAGTCACATCCCAGGGGAGGGAACCAACATTGATTGGCCAATCCAGTTGGTAGAGGCGTGTTTAGCAGACCCTGCCCAGCCAAATACTTTGGTAATGTCACTAGGCATTATAAATAAGCATCCCTGAGAAGACTCTAGAGACACTCTTCCTGAAGTTCCTGCACGGCGTTCATGTTCCATTCATCATCCAGATTCCCCAAATACAAGGCCAAAGCATTGCAGACCCTACTCCAGGGCCCACTGCAAAACCCAAGCAGTGCTGATCCTATTCCCAGCAAGGCCTCAAATCTGAAAACCCACTAATCTCCCATTAAAAAGGGGAAAGCTGTGGTATCTTTTGCACCCTGAACCAGCCTGGCTTTCTGCCCACTAACTGCATGCCTGCTGCCACCATGCTATCCTGCAATCCTGCCATCCAGCTGGCCTTTAGTATCCAGTGACCAGAATTGCCATTCCAGTCCTTGCCATCCAGTGACCACAACTGCCCAGCTGTTTGCCAGGCAAGCTGCTTTTTAGTGACCCAACCCTATTGACGGTCCAAACATCCCAAAACTAAAGGCGAACTGTAAGTATAAATCACCACCCCATAGAAATCCATAGTATACCTTTTCTTGCCTTTGTCCTTATCCCACTCTCTAAGATATCCTATCCTTATCCTGATAACTTGTTAAAACTGTCAGAATTATCTGTGCAACCCTGCCCTTGATTTCTAGTGCTAGTGCCATCTCTCCTTTCAATTTTTGTCTTGTGTAATTATAAGCCATTAGTCATATTTCGAGTGATCGGACTGGTTTCCGCCAGGGTTGAGTGCTGGGGTGATAGGGTTGAACTCGCGAATCAACCTTGGATCTTACTGTGTCCATCTTTGGTGGCCTAGCCTGAATACTCTAGTGTAAAGTAAAACTGTTCTTGTCACAACTGATTTCATTTCTTATTTCACAGCTTCAATTTGCTCAAAGCGCACCTTTTTATATCTTGTATAACTCCTCCAATTTACCAGCTAGAGACTTACTTTCACTTCCAGAGTATCCCTGTGATATACCTCTATCGCTCAGCCCAAAACTCAGAATCTGAGTATTTGACCTGTTTTTATTAAAAACCGTTTGGGTAATTTAAAGTGGGGAATTAAGAAAAATGCAACTTTTATTCGAGTCATTTGGCTGCAACATGTTTTAAACTTTCCCCACAGTTTTCAATTGTATGTTCTTGGTAATCCATTGCTTGTGATTGTTAGGGTCTTTGCATTGTTGCTTTCGTGAGGAATTGTATTTCCTTCAAGGTTTTCAACACACATTCAATATTTATTTGTCCATTTTCGAGTATCATTTCATAACCTTGCAAGGGGTTTAAAATCTGTTTTCCACTCTTATTTGGTGTGGGAAGGTCGGATTTTGATTCGGTTTTCTGCCTCTTATTCCTGATTACCTGCTGTGTCTTTCTATACATCTAGAATTGATAATTTGTGGGTTGAGGGAACATTGCAAAGGGAAATCCCAAGTTGGGTGCTGTCTTTCCTAAACCAAAAAGTTCTCCTATTCCGCTGTGCTGTGTATCTGTTCCACTAGAAGGTTAAACCCAGTGCATTGCTCACATTGTAATTATCACTGCATTGGTGATTGCTGCCCCATTTTAAAAAGTGTATGATTTCTTTTGAATTTTAAAATAAATAAATATTGCATTTTACCAACCAGCCTGCTTCATGGTCCATTGTGACCCAGGGTATTTGAAAAGGGGGTTTAATATGAGTGATGTACCATCCCAAAATTTTATCTGCATCAAATAAGGAGAAAAGCATCTCAATTGGGTGCTTCATACTAGGCCGAGACCAAGGTGTGTGTCGCTTCATTGAAATCCTTAACAGGCACCTCTATAGGAGGTGCTAAGTTGGAGATCGACAGCTGCTGGCCTTCTAAAGTCATCATTTGGGTATCAGTGATGGAAATATTTAGGGGCTCTATATTTGACCCCACCGTTTGTGGGACGCCAAAGTTTTTATGCAGGAAGTTACCATCTCGAATGTAATTAGGCATATTTGTAGATGGTTTGCAGAAGTCGCGAATGTCTCTGGCACACATTTATTTTGTGAATAGTGAGTGTTTGAATGAGCATTTCGCGTTTCAGAGCATTGACCGAAGACGGTCTAACAGGGGTTGACTTTAAAACAACTGAAGCACTTGATGTTTTCAGATTGTTCGGCATTCACGATTTTAGGGAATAGCAAGAGTTAGACATAAAATCGATGCTGAACTTTTTTTCCCTTTAAGCCCAGGATCTGGTACACTAGTTTCTTTGCACACACGCCCAAGGGTTGTAGAATATAGCACTCCAGTCGTAAGTAAAGATGAATTAGATGGCTAAAGTTAAGTTTTCCCAAAAATCACCTGCGGCTCATCAAAGAGACATATCTCCGCAGTTATAGCCACAAGTGTGTTATCCAATGCAAAGCACTGTCTTTCGCCTCGCCTCACTGAGTCAGTGACACTCGACTGCTCAAAGAGCATCTGCTCTGCAGTTGCAGTCGTTACGAGTGTTAAATTGAACGCTTTCACTTAGCACTCTGATTCAAAATGAATATCTGACGACTGCTCAAAGGGCATGTGATCCGCAGTTGCAGTTGCTTCGTGTGCAAGAATGTTCCAGGTTCCAGACGTAAAATGTTTTTAACTGTTAGTGATTCAAGTCGGTGTGTGCAAATGCGAAGAGTTGTGGGAAAATGTATTTCCAATGATTGGCAGTTCATGAAAAATTAAGTGTACGAGTCTTACCAACTTTTGGTAGTTTGCACCCACTCACTGGCCACAGGACACAAGACACACTGCTAGCACACCGTGCAGCGCTCCGCGCATGCGCAATGTTTTTGAAGGCATGTTTTAGATTTCCAATGAAATAGAAAGGGACTGTGCAGGTTCTAACGTAGCACAATGGGAATACAATTTCTGACGAGCAACAGGAGAACACGACCTTGCTCCATCTGTTCAACAAGACACACTGCTAGCACATCACAGTGCTTGTCGGGCAATCTGCATACTTTTCATGTTTTCAGAGTTCCACTGGGCATAGACTTTAATTAATGCTGTGGTAACTCTCCTCTATAAATGAATGGTTTTACTGAGCCCTTGCATAATCCTACCCATATTTATTAGGAGCAAAGGGTGTTGCAAACAATATTGTTTGCACTGAAAAATAAGTGTGTGCATTGTGACGGGTCGGAAGAAGGCGTTGGGCACACTATGGTCATGTTTACTCTCTTTTTAATAAAATGGTAAAGAAAATACCTATCTCTCCCTATTGCTATGGTAATTTCCCTACCTAACTAAAGTAACTAAAGGTGCTCGTCTGTCATCAGGAAGTCCAAAGTAAAATCCTAATTCCAAACCTAACTCTACCTGAGCCTACCACTAATTAGAACAACTCAAAGGGGGCCAAAAGAATGTTTTTCTTCTTCTGGTCGCATCCCTTATGCCTTCTCTCTTGCGGCTTTCTCTCAGGGTTTTTATCTTGTCTCTGGTGTAATGTCCTTATACAAAATGTCTCTGGTTGAAAATATATTTCTAAGAAGGATCTTCTTTGACACTCAGGTTTGTATTTATAAGCTCAAGTAGCTCCTTCCAAACGTTCATGGGTCTTGTACTTTTCTCAATGTTATGCTTATAGTGATTCTCCATGAAATGCTGTCTTACACTCTTTCACTTGGTTTTCTATTTCTCACTTTCTCGAGGTTCATCCCTTGTGAGGTTTTGTGTGACTTTTCCCAACATAGCAAACCCCTTGTCGTAAGTTATTGCTATTAGATTGTTTCTAATTATCTTTTTCACTTGCCAGTCTTAATTCACAACACTTGTTTACATATGTGTGTATAATGTTTACCCCACTGTTCAACACAGACGTCTTGAGGCTTCTCCCCTGCTTCCCAGGGTGCTCATTTCCACTTTCCTTCAGTTTCCTGTGCAGTCTTATCTGTCACGTTATTTATCTGTTTCTCACTATGTTTCTCATATGTTTAGTTATGCTAGTATATCGCTCGAATGTCACCCTGGTGGCTTTAATGAGTTTCTCTCCTCATAACAGTTTGCACCGGAAGGTTCCCACTTCCCCTGTGCACCCCGGTACCTTTGGTTGTCCAGGGGAACATCACAGGGCTCAGCACTTGCTCAGATAATCGACTTGCTTTCTGGCTTCTCCAACTCTGGCATCACAGGCGTTCCACGCTGGGCTTCTCTGCAGGATGCTGCGGACTATGAATGCTGGCGGATGGGAGCTGACAGTGCTCCCGGATGAAATGGTGTTAGGAGCGCCAGGGCCCGCAGCATACTTTCTGCACCATAGCACCATGGTCCTTCGGTCCCACCGTCCTTTCTGGGAGCCTACAGACTCCCATGGCGGCTGCCGGGCATGCAGCAATCAACTGCGCTGAGGTCAGAAAACAGAGACACGCTGCGTGATGCGTGACCACGCGATATGGTCCTTTCATCTAATCGTGGCTCACACATCACCAGCGAGCTTCACACTCCTATGACTATAAAAACAGCTACCTCCCACCACTTCCCATTCATACAACAGTCGCTCTTCTTCTGACCAAGATCCCATAGTATCTTAATTCTAGTTTCAGATACTCTGCTGAACTCTGTCTTCTTAGATAATTATATTGACACAGAATTTAGAAACCAGAGGCTGGCCTGAGGGAAATCCCCCATGCCAAGAACCGGAGGAGCCAGAGATGTGACAAATTACTGCTTTTATTAATACATCTCCACATCTCCACAAGCAGTGATCGGCACACAGAATACTGCAGTGCCAATGCATTCTCAACTCATTACAGGCTGGTAGTGAGGTTTTATGCTGCTGTGACATTACAACCAAAAGTTACATTCCTGGACCTTAGATGGAATGGGATTGGGTGAACAGTATAGACACATTTACATCCTATAGGTGTGAGAAACCTGAAGGTGTCTCACCCGCTAGTCCCCGGGGACCTGTCATCCAGGTGGACAGGACACAGCCATCGTTTTTGGTTTTAGTTCCTGGGGGGTGGACTGGTGTAGGAGGATCACCTGGATGGGGGGTGTTTGGGGAGTGGAAGTGGGACACCTGAGGGCGAGGCACAGCATCCCCTTCCCTGTAACACCTTTACCCCATCCTACTAGGTAGGATACTTAGGAATTCAACCACCCTGCCTTTTCTGACTCAAACACTTTCTCACCGACAGCTAACGGTGAGAGAAAAAGGACTAACACCCGAGCCGTATACCAGTACAATGGTCAGGCAGGGTCAGGCAATTACTGACCATTACACACACCTGACCTCCATCACACCTCCCCACACGGATAAAAGGCGGATCACGAAAGCACACTCTGAGTAAGGCAAAGCACACGAGAAAGCAGCAGTTCCAAGATGGCAGTTTAATACAAGGCGAAAGACTGCAAGACTGAAGAGGATTGTAAGGAGGGAAGTGCCCTGGACTTTTTCACCGAAAGATTGCAACTTTCATGAGCCTTCGAGAATTGGAAACTTAAGACCTGGAATCAAAGCTGAAAAGCTGAAGAATCCTGCATTGTGTGTCTGAGGTACCCGGGCTCTCCCGCATCGATAGTCACGGCAGGGAGAATCGTTTGCCACAGTGGTACGGTCCTTGTCTCCTACAACAAAGCAGCACCAGTGAAGTCAGCACAGTCAGTGAGTTGGCGAGACTGATACCAAACCGGTCTGTGTGAAACCCAAGGTTCCATACAGCAACATTGCATAAAGAAGATTGAAGAGAACAGTCTATGGAGCCTATGTGACAAGCGACGCAGAGATAATTAAAACAGCAGATACCGTAGACAGATCAGTCTGGCGCCACATGGCTTCTCATTCGAAAGTCTCTGTTAGGTGTCCAACTGAAAGGTTGTAACATTAAAAGAAAGAGAATTGTGAAATCGAAGTGGTCCTGCCATGGGTCCAGCCCAACCCTGTGCACATTTGAAAGTCTTCAATATTTTATGTAAAAATTGACATTGGTCAGAACCCGGCTGAGGGAGAATAATTGTATTAAAGGGATCTGAGCATGGAAGCGAGGGATCTGTGGTTAACAGTGAATCACCTAAAGTGAATACTTTTAAAAATCTAAAGCAGAAAAGCACTTGTTGTTTATTTGATGGCATCAGGCCCTATGAAGGAAGAGACTTTGAGAAACAGAGTGACTTGAGCACAGAAGGCCCTGATGCTAATGATTGACTGTATCCTTGTGCTAAAGAAGCCAGACTGCTACACTCAAGTGAACCACCTTGTCCCATGCTGAAAACGCGGGGGAAGGTACACCAATGGCTGAACATCCTGACATATCATTTTTGAAGACCACTTTCTTTTTCATAATACTATTTCCTGCACTATTTGTATTTAGAGGTAAGGACTGGCAATAGGTTTATTAGTATAGTGTCAGGATCGAGAAGACTTCCGTCGGGATCGGAGACACTCAAACAACCCCAGTCTCAACGGACTACTGGGGCCTCCGTTAACGGATGAAAGGGAGACTTTCCCCCCAAGAGCGCAGCTTGCAGAAAGAGTTAAAACTGCCAGGCCAGGGGCTCAGGTGAAAAGAAGGCAGGAGCAGGCAGCAGAGCTAAGAGGGAGAAAACAGGCACAAGAATTTTCAGCATCTCTTTTGGATTCAGCAAGTACAACCGTGTAATCCCCAGGCAACCCCACTCTTATCTCTTGTACTGCGATGCCAAGCTGGAAACCTACTTGCACAAAACTCCAGCCAGTGAGGGGTTGAAGAACCAGGATTTGACAGAGATGGTGAGAACCCTGGCCAGGACTTTACAGGATCTTCAATGCAGGGTGTTTCCCTAACCTGGGTGGCACGAGGGCACAATCTAAATGGAGAGATAAAGTCACCAAAGTTCCAATGAAGGAAGAAAGTCCAAAGTGCACAGTTTCACAGCTGGTAGAGTCTGTTGAAGCAGTCCCAAGCAGAGTTCCAAAAGAGAAAAGCTGATCCAAAATGAAGCAGCAGAGTAATCCTTTGTTATAACAGCAGAGCGTCCAAAGAAACAGAACACTTTTCAGGGTCGTGGAAACTGATGCAGGGCAGAGCAAGAGGAAATCCAAAACACATTAGCCAAGGTCCATGGGGAGCCAGGTAATCAGAACAGGAAGGGTTGAGCACCAGACACAGAACGAGGGCAACGCGGGAAGCATTAACCGGAGAGGAGAATGCCAAGTCGGGTAACCAGGTAATCAATCCGAGGGAAAAACAAATGGCGCTGGAGTCCGATTGAGGGACAAAGTCACAAAGCAGTACCAAAGTCGGAAGCCAGGAAAGCCGGGATCATGAAACAGGAGTGCAAGTATCAGGAACGCAGAGCAACCGTACCGCAACAGAAACGTGACGGTTTAGGAGCGTTGACTTGCGGTTCAGGGCAGCATTAATGCTGTAGTTCCTGATGACACACGGGAACGCACAGGCTGCAATGCGCCACCTGAACAGGAGGCACTAGGGATCATGGGGATTGTAGTCCGTTGCGGGCATCGAGGTGTTCTGTGCATTAGGTGCCACTGCCTATGAGACGCAACATTCCAGGGACAACCAGCCACTGAAGGCCTATGGGATGCAAAATACAGGCCCTTTTATTTTGACTAGTGACCACTAGGACTGCATTATTATTATTTGATGGTCGTAGCATGCTCCCATCTTTAGATTTAGGGTTAGATAGGCGTTTTCAAACCCTTTTTGAAGTTCAATAAACATCCTTGAACTATGGTCACTTGTGTCTGTTTTACTGTTGATACCATACCTTCCTTACATGGGGGACAGGTGATCTAATGGGCCTGGCCATATCTGGTAGCTCTGCCTGGCGCCACCCAGAGGAGGCCAGTGTGAGCTTTCTCAGTTTGGGAAAATGACCATCATGTGGGCACATTAATGGTTGGAGAGAACGGCTTCAAGGTACTGCCTGTTTCCCATTAAAGTGACCACTTCTCTGACTTCTCTGGCCCTCAGCAAGGACATTCCTGTCTCCAACTTCATGCTGTGTTACATTCTTGCATCTTCTGTCTTCAATGTGACTGGAACAACAGTTTCTGCCTGCCTCGGATGAATAGGCCATGTTCCCCACGTTCAGATCACATGTGTAGGGATTGCAGAATTGAGCTCTCTGCTCGCATTTATGAAGAATTTCAACTCCCAGCCCTTGCAGGTGTCTTATCTCTTCTGCTAACTCGAACACTCTCTCCCAGCATCCTTGGCACGGTTGGGCACAGTGACTGCACTGCCAGCTCTGCTTTGTGTTTCTCAGGGAAATCAGTGTGTCAGGCCTCTCCCTGTGTTTTAAGCCTTGACAATGCTTTCCATTAATTTCAATGCAGCTGTGACCTTTATTTTCATGGCTGTTCATGGTAGTTGCTTTTAGGTGTCAGTGATTAGTTCATGTGTACTCCTTTGAAACTAGCTGATGCCTATACTACCTGTGTATTCAGCCATGTTGCCTCTTCATGATTACTTTGTGATGTCATCGGTTATGGTCTGTGGGGCCGCTTCAGTGGGTGGCATCTGTCATCTTGGGGGTATCCTGGGGGCCCCCTCAACAATATGTTAGGTATTTAGTTTCCTGGTTATTGTTTTCTTTTTCATTGTCAAGATTGAATCTGTGTTATCCAGTTGCCTCAGGTTCACTGCCAGAAGTGTCCAGAGCAAAGGTACTTAATGATTCTAGGGGTCCATAAGGGAATCCTTTGTACACTTTTATTTCTTCCATTAATACTGTTTTTGTTCTCATCCTCCATTAGACACACATTTTGTAGTCCAGGGAAGGGGGTATGTCACATAGCACTCCTGTCTACGGAGAGGGGTCCGGTGGGGATGACTTTCAGAATACCCCAGTGGCTTTCTCTTCGTGGATTGGGGTTGCATTGCCCCCAAAACTCCCGGGAAATTTGAACCCATCTTGATCATCCAGGTACGTGACAGATTCCAAGAACATTTATTTTCCTCCCGGGTCATGGAGGCAATGCTGCAATACCGAGCCAATGCTGTCCAAAAGTTACAGGTAGACATGGCCAATTTCAAGTAGGAAAATGCTTTGTTATACCAATCCATCACTGTTCTACAAAATACTGCTAAACAAGTGGTTAAGAAGCCAACCGCGTCTGGTAACATCTGGGTTATATGGGTACTCCTTCTACCAGTGGAGGTTTCCCCAAATAAATCTAAAATCTGACCTATTCTCACCCCTGCTACCTTAACCGGACCTAACCCACATCAAGGTATACCATCACCACCTATGCCCCCAAAATATGTGGGTGAACCCTGGCATTTTAAGGCATTTATGACTCAATATCGCATTCATTTCCTCAATAAACCACAAATGTATGCCTCCGACCAGGCAAAGATCACATTTATTTTGTTCAATCTACAAAAAACAGCCCTTGCCTGACCTTAGGTAGATGAAAACAGCCCATTGTTAAACGATTGACAGGTTTTTACTGCTTTCCAGTCCATGTTTGATAGGCAATATGCCCTCCAGTCACTACGTAATAAATTATTGGGGATCCGATAGGGGAATTCCTCTCATATATCGCTCACTTCCATGGATTAGCAGTATAGACTATTTGGCCTGAAGACGCCCAAATATGAATATTTAAGAAAGGGTTGAGAGACCACCTACAAGAAGTGCTTAGCACTGTCCTAACCCCTCCTGGTACTATGAATGAACTTGTCTCTCTCATGATAAGAATTGATCAGAGAAACATCAATAGAAAAAGGGGAAAAAAGGGAATATCGTAGACCAAATCCTTGATGGGAGAAAGACCGTTCTTCTCCTGGCCCTGAACACACGCAGGTAGGGAATATTAGAGGTCATCCAATTATTGTCAATGAAAGAGAGAGAAGGAGGAAATTGAACCTCTGTTTCTATTATGGGGAAACGGGTCATTCTGTATAGATGTGCGCTAAAAGAACCACATGGGCGGGAAACACCATGGCCCTCATTACGACCCTGGCGGAAATCGAAAAACGATGGCGGAAATGCAATACCGCCATCGAATAGCGCTCGGTGCGATTATGACCCGTCACCGCAAAGTACGATGCCATTAGCGACACCGCAGTGAACGCCAACGCTAACTGCACCAAGTACGCGCGCGCGCGCGCCATGCCAAGCCGCAATTACCACCATGGCGCAACGGTACGCGAATTCTGACCCCAGCGGACATGCACCTAACGCCATCAAGCACGGCGGAAAGTACCATTCCGCCATGGTGAGAAGTACGGCATCGCGAACCAACCGTAAACGGCCCTACTGAGTGCCTGTACACCGCTCCCTGGCCACATTGTACAACTCCCCGTAGGTGCAATGAAGCCACACAATGCAACCAGTGAAATGTACAAGTCTGCCATGCCTGCCAACGAACAAATGAATCTCAAGAGGGGCCAATGGAAGCTGCAGGGCACAGATGGCACGAATACAGAAGCCACACAAATGGACATGACCTCAGTCTCCCTCCAAGAAACGCACGCAAACACAGGCACCTGTGACCAGCCATATTCTGATAATCACATCATACCACCAATCCAACTGGCTGACCGGCATCTGTTACACAAAAGCCATTCCCCCGCCCCTGAGCATCACATCACCAAAACAGTCACATTGGCAGCCCACATCCCTGACCTCACTGGGCTTCGTAGGCAAACGCGCCCAGCACAGTACCACGCAACTATACTCCGAAGCTGGAACCCAATGCAGATCTCCTCACAATACATCGCTCCCCAAATAGGAATATGACACATCACCTGCAAAGAAGAACGCTACACGGTTCATATCAGAATAGGAATTTAATGCACAACAAATTCACCAAGCCCATACAGCCATCAGGCCATGAACTCCAAAATACATTTCACCATTGTGGCCTGCATCCGCAATAAATGACCAGCTACTTCTTGTGTGACGCCCTGTACCCTCATGGCACACAGGGGCTACATTCTCGTACGAAAAGGCAACATGGAAGCGCCTCGACCCGCAGGGCCGTCCCAATAGGGAGGCACTAGTCCAGCTGAAAGGCCGAAATGTTGCTCCTAGCCACTAGTACTGCGTAAGGGCATGTGGCCCATTGGCGATCGTCCCATAAGATCGTAATGCTGCTCCACTGATTAACACGAAGCAGCAGGTGTCGGGAGTAAAATCCATCTGCAGGAGTGGCATACAGATGGCAGTGGCAAAAGGGAAGGAGATACCTGTCACCCAAACGAAATGAAAAAGAATAGAATGGCCATCAGAACTACATTTGAATAACTCACTTCAATGATCACACCAAATCCACAGCCATATGCATGCTAGCCCACTCCAAAGGATCATCACCAACCAAAAACCACTAGCGAATCATAACTATCTATATCAAGGTGAAAACACTATCACAAACGCCTGCTTCCATACTCACATGACATGTGAAACTTCCATTGAGTCTGTGCGTAATGCAGCCTGCAAAATCCACTGTTCCCCCAGCCCGTAATTCCAGTGTTGTGAAGCAACATGTAATTGGGAACGTCCGGCCTTATCGCCCACTTCGCTATTGCGCATCCCATACTATTCATATCAATCATTGCATCCTCGCCATGGCCCCTGTCCCAAGGACATTGAACAATAGAACGTTATATTCGCAGTCAGACCTGTGGGCATCTCCTCGCCGCTAGCTGAAAACCGAAAGCGCCGTCCTTCGAATTCCTCATTTGCAACATCACGTCGAAAAGGCATCTGTGGCCGCTTGAAATCACAAATTAATCCATCTAGTGCGGCTGTGTGTGAAAATGGCAACTGCCTTCACTCACAAATGGGACGCCCCGCCCGTCGGTGAACCTCGGTGCAGTGTTGCATGAGGGTCCACCGTTACTCGAGTACTACGTTCCACTGACCCTTCACAAGTCTGTTCGCGACTGCAAAGATAGTATGTGAAACAATGGGACCAAAGCAGAATGAACATATCAACCAATGCTACACTGCCATCGGGTACAAATACATGATTGTAATGGCAAGATGCCATTCGTCGAATTGCAGCGTTGTGTGCGGGACGTGCTCGCCCAAAGGGGAGAGCAGCTTGCACAGGTGGAATGAATCACCACAGGTGGAGGCCATACAGCCTGGAAACACATTAATTGCACACCCAACCCCCTCCCACAACCACACCCACTCCGAAATGCTACCGGCAGGACTAGCCATGTTGGCCCTGGGGGACCTGATAGCACTGCAAGTACTCCAACTTCAAGAAGAAGACGAACACCGACTACAACCGGCCGCACGGAGGAGACGCAGGAGGAGGAGGAGGAGGAGGGCAAGGCAGGGCCAGCAAGGGCCGCCAGCACAGCCACTACCACCACGCAGGCAGCCCGCTATCCCACGCCTCCGAGCACATCCGTTCAACCTCACTGATGAGCAGATCCACACCCTCTACCGTTTGGACCGGGACACCATAACCGCCATTGTGGACATGACACAGGCTGACCTTGTCAGCATGATAGATAGCCCAACCGCCATCCCACCCCTACTGAAGGTGGTGTCTGTACTCCACTTCCTGGCCACAGGACCTACCAGCACACAGTCGGACAGTTGCATGGCATTTCACAGCCACTGTTCTCACGGACACTACTGCAAGTGCTCGATGCCCTCCTGCTGCACGCAGACGACTACATCTCTCTACCACGCTCGGAGCAGGAAATTACGAACGCAAAAGTGGGATTCCATGCACTTGGCGGCATACCGGGTTGCATTGGTGCCATCGACTGCACCCATGTGGAATTGGTTGTCCCACATGCCATGGAGGCCCAGTACCGCAACCGAAAACAATTTCATTCCCTGAATGTACAAATGGTGTGTGACTCCAACAGGATCATTACACATTGTTGTGCCCGATTCCCAGGATCAACCCATGATTCTATGGTCTTGAGGAACTCTACTATACCACGCTACATGGAGCGACACGCAGGGAACAGATCCTGGCTACTCGGTGAGTCTCATTTCAAGCATGATAGTGTGGGGTATGTGATGCGGCAATGACCTGGCAGGAAGGGGGGGGGGTGCGTACGTAGCAATGGCATTCCTCAAAATACCTTCATTGTCCACATACAGGTGATGCCGGGTATCCACTGAAGAGATGGCTCCTTACACCAGTCCGCAACCCACGGGACCAGCATGAGGAGGACTACAACCATGCCCACTCACGTACCCGTGTAGTCATTGAACAGGCATTCGGCCTACTGAAGACTCGTTTCCGCTGCCTCAGCAGGTCTGGCGGGGCACTCCTGTACCGCCATGAGAAGGCTGCAAAGATGGTCATGGCATGTGTCATGCTACACAACATGTGCGTACGTAGAAATGTGCCCATGCCCCCTGACGCAGAACTGCAAGCACCTGAAGATGGTCATGATGAGGGTGGGGATGTGACAGCACCTCAAGGAGTCTGCGAGGCACAGGAGGGCCGTGACATTTGTCAGCATATCATAGATGCATGCTTCTAGCACTCACGCCTGGTGGCTGATACATGGACACGGGACTTGTGGCACTGTGTGTGTCTGGAACATGCACTATATGGACTGTACGCCTATAATGGCCTCGTACACAAAGATCAATGTCCACGCATCTCATTGTATGATCGTGCATTGTTCATGGCATATGTGATATCATGTTAAACACCCTATCGACCCGCCACCCAAGTAAGCCCAACACACCCCCTCCACCCTCCTACCTCCCCCCCGAACACCAGTGTCCAAAGATGCTCATTGTCAGTGGGCAGTCGCTATTGCAAGCCCCCTCTCCGGGTATCAGGGGCACCCCTGCCTGTGGAGCGCAGGTTCCTCCCAGATCTACGTTGGGGGCTGCCCTGGACGGAACTTGCAACGGATGATGTCTCTGCCTGCTCACGTCCATGCATGTCCCTAAGGGTTTGTGAGAGCTCAGTGAGCACACGGCGCACAGCGGCAAGTTCAGCACATACGTCTTTGGACGTCGCATGCAGTTCCCCCCTCAGGCTCTCGGTGCTTCTCTCCATTTGTACTCTCAGGCTCTCGGTGCTTCTCTCCATTTGTGCCCTTAGTGTCTCTGTACTTCTCTCCATTTCTGCCCTAAGTGTCTCAGTTGATGTTTCTATGGCTGCCTTAGTACCCCCACATTCATCAGCATGGTCCTTGAGGAGCGTGGCCAGTTGCTGCTGTTGCACGATCACCTGGTCGAGGGACTGTTGCCTCTGCTGTGCCATGGCCATTTGCGGTGGTGTCACAGAGGGGCTGCTCACCTCATGTTGCCTTGCCACAGGGCTTGTGGGGGATGGCCAGTCATCGTCTTGTGGGTGCCCCTGCGTGGTATCCTCATGGTGTACGGGATGAAACAGACAGGGGGATTGAGACAGGTCATGGATGGATCTAACTTCGACATCCCCGTTTTCTGTGTCGGAGCATGCTGCCATTAATGCAGTGTCACCTATGGTGCTGCTGCCACCAGAAGCAGTGCCTACTGTGGCATCCATTGGGGGGACCTGTGGTGGTGCTGTTGTGGGCATGCTGGCTGCTGGGGTGCCTGTTGGAGTTCCCTCCTGTGTGCTGCCACTCGATTTGTGCTGCTGCCGTGTCTTGATGCGTGCAGCTGAGGTGGAGGGTCTTTGGCCGTTGGTCTTGGCCCTCTTTGCAGGTGTGCTGGTAGGGGTGTCCTGGAGCTCGTCGTTTGAATCGGAACCTGTGGTGGAGTAAAGGAGGGCGAGCGTTATTAATGGGTCTGTGGAAATTGGAATGGCAATGTATCACATGCATTGGGGTGGTACCTGAGGGTGATTTGGGTTGGGGCCTTGGAGGTGGTTTCATTTGTGTGTGGAGTGAGGGTGCAGTTGTTTTGCAGCCTGCAGTTAGGGTGTGCCTGCTGCACGTGTAGAGGGTGCTTTTAGGATTTTTAATTATTTATGTATTTAATGTGACTTTTAAAGTGTGCTATCAGGCCTATGCATGTGGCCGTTCTCCTGGACATGTGTTACTGTTGCACTATGTGGACACGTGGTACTTCACATGATTGGACATTGTGGTTATGGCATTGTTTTATTTGGGGCACCTACCTGATTCTTCGGTTGTCTGCACTCCTTTCTCCATCCCTCCGACTCCCTCTATACTCTCCATTCCAATGGTGGAGGCACAGATTTCTTCCCAGGGGGTCAACTTGATGGGTGATTCCGATCCCCCACCGGTAGCTGTGGCAATGTTGCGGTTGGCAGAAAGTATGCTACGGACGCGGATCCGCAGGTCGTCCCATCGCTTTCTGCATTGCTGTGGGTTGCGGGGTGCGGTCCCCACCGCACTTACCCGCTGTGCCACCAGGGCCCATATGGCCTTCTTGTTCGCAAGTGCCGTCCTGGTCATTTGCGTGGAGAAGACGGCGGCAGCATTCTCCTGGAGGGTCTCTGTGAGCACGGTGAGTTCCTCACGGGAGAAGTGGACCTGCCGCTTGCGTTCGCACGCTTTCTTCGCTACTTTTCCCATTGTTCTTGGTTTCACTAGGGTGGCTGACGGGTTGGGATGTGTCTCAGGGTAGTGTTTTTAATGGTTGTGTGGAAATAGTGTTTTTATAGGTGTACGGCGTGATGTTTCCCGTTCCGGGACCATGTTTTTACTTCCGTTTCCGTATATTTCCGGTCACCGTACTTTCCGGTTGCCGCTCATTGCGGTGACCGCTAAGATGGGTGGCGGAATTGCACCTAGGGTGCCGTACGGCGGCGGTGTGGGCCGTTTTGGGGTCATTTCCGCCATCGCGGACTTTGCACTTCCGCCATGGCGTGGTGCTCGTGCCCGATGGGTCGGAATGAGCCGCACTTTGCTCCGTCGTGCAATGGCGGAAACGCTATTTACGCTATGGCGGTCCGGTCAGTCGATTTCCGCCAGGGTCGTAATGAGGGCCCATGACTCATTCTTGAAAGGGAATCTCAGTACGAGTCAATCTGGGATGCATTCCCTGCATTACTATTACCCTATTACACCTAATCAATGTATTCATATGTTTATACAGGTCAAACTATCATGGGAAATCCAAAGAAGGGGTAAGATCACTGCTTTAGTAGACAGTGATACTCCAGGGAATTTCATAGCTATCTCATTTTCACATCTTAACTCTATTCACTTACTTCCGAAAGCCCATACTGAACTCATCATTTCTGTGGACGGTTCTCCTTTCAGTTCTGGACCAATTACCCTCCAAACACCTACACTGCTCATGACTTGTGCCACATACCATCATGAATATGTTGCATTTGATGACATAGCCACTCCACGCTATCCGATAATCCTTGGAATACCTTGGTTAAAACACGATAATTCTCTTATAGACGGGAAGAAGCAATGTCTTACGTTTCAAGATAACCAGTGCCCCTTGTCTTGTTCCCAGATCTTACCTCCTTTGTTTCTTGCTAACCTGGAGCCACAAACCAAGTCTATCTTTGAAGAGCCCTAAACAGGTTCTTGCTACATTGCCCAATTTACCCTATGAATATTCCAGTTTTATCAATGTTTTGGACCCCAAAGAAGCAGAAAGAATCCATCCCCATAGAGAGTTGACTACACCATAGAACTCATTCCCGAAGCTAAGATACCTCATGGACGTACCTATGCCCTTTTGGAAAAGGAAAACATCATCCTAAACCAACACATAGAAGACAATCTTAAAAAAGGCTTCATTCAGCATTCCACCTTCCCTGCTGGGGCCCCAATATCTTTCATACAAAAGAAGAATGGGGTGAATTTAGGCCATGTGTTGATTATCACCAACTCAACTCCTTCACGATAAAGAACCGCTATCCGTTACCACGTATTCATGAACTTTTAGACCAAGTCCAGGATAGAAGCATCTACACCAAACTGGATCTCAACGGTGCCTACAATCTGGTGAGAATGGCAGAGGGTGAAGAGTGGTGTGGAGAATCCTTTATATTCCCCACTAAAATTCTGCCTAAAGTCTCCACCCAGGTGGCCAGGAGAGGTCAGGCACTTCCTGATCACAATCCTGGGGGTGTACTGCAAGAGGATCACCTTGGTGGAGACAGGGCCCAGGGTGGTGGGGAGATTTTGCAGGGTGAGACACAGTATTTCCCCTTGAAGAGGAATACATTTACCACAGACTTAGAGGAGGATTTGGCTTACTGCCATTTTGATACATCTCGGCCCCCTACAAAGGACAGAAAGGTAAATCCTAATGAAGTGACTCAATATAGTGTTGAACCCACAAAACCAATTTTTGATATCCCTAAAGTACCAAATCCTCCACAATGCCAAAGGTTTTCAAAAGGAATTACAAATATGTGACTTTTCCTGTCCCATCTCCCTCTAAAAAGGTTAAGCCCTATAACTCCTCTCTTAATAACATCAACAGAGGCAAAATCATCCCTAAACCTTTTAAAGAAGTCAGAAAATGAAATTTCTCAAAAGTGGACTGCATGTCCCAGAATCCCTCAGGGATTTTGATGAAGACGAGGGATGGGTAGGCATGCAGGAGCCAATGACAGGCCGGAAAATGTTGGCAGGGTCAGGCAATTAGTCTTAAGGGCCTTCACCCAAAGCCAACTAACCCACCTGAGGGGCATAAATGGCTGGAGCAGGAAGGAGCAGTAGAAAGAAGATGGAACAGGAGTTGGAAGGTCGTCAGTAGCAGAAGCAGAAGAAGTAGAGCACAAGGCTAGCAGTACACTAGGAAGTGTGACCACAGAAGGAACCCTGGAGCAGAGAAAGGGCAGATTTCACCTGCAGGCTCTGAGTTGGACTTGTTTTGACAAAACCCTGTTTGGCTTTGGCAGCATTGGAAGAGACTGGGAGAACAGCTAAAGTTGTGCATCCACCCAAGGGCTGTGTGTGGAAGCAAGTCGAGGGAAGCTGTAGAAGGGAAGACTCTCCATTAACAAAGCCGTATTGGAGACACTTGTGTTGCAGAGAGGTGTGGGTCCCAAGAGTGACTGTAGCAGTAGCAGTAGAAGATTTTAAGTCGGGAAGCAGAAGCAGAAGCAGTCCGGAGCTGCTGTGATTGTGGAGTCGGGGGAAGGGAGCTCTGTAATCATCAGGAACACCTTGCCGGTAACTGTAGCAAGCTTAAATTGCACTTGCATACAAGTAAAAGTGACTGAAAGTTGTTCACAGAAGTGGGAAGTAATTCTAACAGGGGGATTTTATCACCCGCTTACATCAATGAAGCTAAAGTACCCGAATATAGAGAAAGCTTCTCTTTTCCCCATTGTTAGATATAAACTGTTGCCAAACGGTCACGTGTCTCCTATTAAAGAGTTGAACGTTGCCGGTAAACCTTATGAAGTAGAAGCTGACTTTCCCGCAATGTTAAAAGTGCACTTAATATCACAAAGAGGTTGCACACATGAAACTGTGATTCCCATATTCTTTTGGAGCATACCACTGACCGAAAAGAGGCAGCTCACATCTTTAAAGTGGTAGTTTATAATCGAGACGAAATCGTGTACACCCAATTTCTTTTCTATAGAAAAACGTACTTCTTATAGCATACTGAATAACTATGTAGCAGTCGTAGAAGCTGCCAAAGGCAAATGAAGAACAAGTATTGGTGAAACCAGTCCAATTAAGAACTGAACACCATTGTTTCAAGTTGTTGAAGCTGTTGAAAACCCAGAGTCCTCCGATACAAGGGTGACAAGGCTATCCAAGGCAATACAGCTTTGGGGTAACCATTACAAACAAGACGGTATATAAATGAAGCTGGGGTAGGGAGCTGGGTACTTGTTAAAAGAACCCCTTCTAAATCTGCAGAGCTGAGACTGTTCAAGATAAGAAGAAACAGCCTGGGAGCTAAAGACAGATTTTATGGTAGCTGCAAGACAGAAAGGAAAGGCAAAGAGCTGCCCTTTCTTGCCATACAAGAGAGAAGAATGCTGTGCCAAACTGTAGAGGTTGAAGAGTCTTTTTGATGTTGCCTAAAAATACTAAGTCGTAGCAGCAGTAGTAGAACTGTGGTTGTCAATACCTTTGCCAGGCATTTTTTTATTAGAATGTAATAGCAAAACTATGGGACAAGGGACCCTGCTCTCACAGTATCATTGGAGGAAAGGAGTTGCTAGAGAGAGAGCAAACCCTAAGAAGATGCATCCTGACAAACTGTATTCCAAGACGCTGCAGAAGTTACAAGAAGGGAAGAGTTGTTGCTAAGCAGAAGCTGTACTCTCGTCTTCAACTTTACCCTTTCTTTTCTAGAAGAAGGTTATCCAGGAATACCATTGGTGCAGTTGTTTTCTTTGTGGAACATGGAAAGGGGATCTTTTCATCAAGTGAAGAACAGTTGATTTTTGTTTGTGTGAACATTTTCTGGGTAATTCATAGAATTCAGCGCACAAGTGGTGCACGCGGCTGGCGCACAGTGTGCGCGTGCGGCAGTCTGCACCAGCCGCGTGCGCCAAAACCCATTTCAGCGCACAGCATATTCATGGATTTTAACATCCCTAAGCAGCCGGGGCGCAGAGTGGCGCAGCGACCCTGCAGCAGCGCCAGTTACGCCCCCCAACCCCGCCCCGTGCGCCATGAACAGCGCACAAATCCAGTACATGGTGCTCAGGCCAGTGGACCAGCATACAGCCCCCCAACCACGAAAACGCGTGTAAAACTCCCCGCGCACCCTTCGGAATACACGTACCCCGCTCGCGCTTGGCCAATCGCGTGTAAAACTCCCCGCGCACCCCTCGAAATACACATACCCCGCTCATTCGCGGGAAGCTTCACACGCGGTAGTCCCTGTGCGAGCGGGTTTACGTGTATTTCTGGGGTTCGCAGGGCTTTCACACGCTGTAGGCCTGTGCGAGCGGGCCACGTGTAATTCTGGGGTTCGCGGGGACTTTCATACGCGGTAGGCACTGTGCGAGCGGGGCACGTGTAATTCTGGGGTTCGCAGGGAGATTCACACGCGGTAGGCCCTGTGCAAGTGGGGTACGTGTATTACCGGGGTTCGCGGTAAATTTCACACGCGATAGGCCCTGTGCGAGTGGGGTACGTGTATAATTGGGGTTCGCGGGAAGTTTCACACGCGATAGGCCCTGTGCGAGTGGGGTACGTGTATTACTGGGGTTTGCGGGAAGTTTCACACGCGATTGGCCCTGTGCGAGTGGGGTACGTGTATAACTGGGGTTCATGGGAAGTTTCACACGAGATTGGCCCTGTGCGAGTGGGGTACGTGTATAACTGGGATTCGCGGGAAGTTTCACACGCGATTGGAGCGGGGTACATGTATTTCGGGGGTTCGCGGGATGTTTCACATGCGATAGGCCGTGTGCGAGTGGGGTACGTGTATTACTGGGGTTCGCGGGAAGTTTCACACGCAATTTTGCTGTCAGAGCGGGGTACGTGTATTTCTGGGGTGCGCGGGGAGTCCTACTCGTGAATTGGCAGTGTGGGTCCTCCCAGGTGTGCCCTCTACCCCCTCCATGGCCCCTGCAGGCAGCCCACACCACAGGGGACTACCCTGCACCCCTGGTCATGTCCCGCAGGCAGCCCATCCACCATGGGCATGCCCCCCAGCCAAGCCACATGTCACCTTGCACTAGTGATCACCAACTCATGTCCCCCAGTACCCCCACCCACCCACCATTGACGGGCACCTGCCAGCAGGCCCCCACTCATGTCCCCCAGCACCCCCACCCGCCAGCAGTGAGGGGCACCTGCCAGCCGGCCCCCACTCATGTCCCCCAGCACCCCCATCCCCCAGCAGTGAGGGGCACCTGCCAGCAGGCCCCACTCATGTCCCCCAGCACCCCCACCCCCCAGCAGTTAGGGGCACCTGCCAGCAGGCCCCCACTCATGTCCCCAGCACCCCCACCCCCCAGCAGTGAGGGGCACCTACCAGCAGGCCCCCACTCATGTCCCACTCATGTCCCCCAGCACCCCCACCCCCCAGCAGTGAGGGGCACCTGCCAGCAGGCCCCCACTCATGTCCCACTCATGTCCCCCAGCACCCCCACCCCCCAGCAGTGAGGGGCACCTGCCAGCAGGCCCCCACTCATGTCCCCCCCTACATGAAGTAAAGATGCACAATCATGGCCCACTTCTACACCAAAATACCACAGCACGCCACCCCATTCTTGAGACGCAATGATTTCTCAATCCACCCCACACTGACATGCCTATCTCAAGACACAAACCAAAAGTCAACTATGTACATCAACACATGTCCGTCACACACACACACTGGTTGTCATTGATTGTGTAAACCCACATTTTCACATGCATTAACCCAATGAGCGAATCCCACATATGGAACTAAAATATGAAAATGTATTATGTACAAAAATAAAGCAATGAAATGAAAGCATGACAAAATAGCAAACATGAAATGAAAACCATGTGCAAAAGATGAGTAAATGTAAAGTATAACCAATCCAAAGTAATCCTAAAGAAAAATAGTCAAAACTCTCCCTCCACCAACGGAAATCCAAAGGAAACGTAAAAAGAAAAATCCATTGATCCATGGTGAAATCAAAAGAGAAATTTCAAAATAATCCATTGTCCAACTATGTACAATCCATTGTCCAAAAGAAAAATCCATTAATCCATGTTCAAAATCAAATAAAAAGTTCAAATAAATCCATTGTCCAACTATGTACAATCCATTGTCAAGGGTCCATGAGCCCAACGAAAGAAATGAAACCTACCTAAGAAACTACCTAATAAAAAAACTATATACAAATGTGTGTGGCATAGTCCATTCACCACAAATCAAAGGAAAAGGAAAAGGAAACCTAACTCTAAAAACTATTTACAATGGCAGCAGGCTAGTCCAACGGCTCACTTTTGGATGTCACAGGCCAGGGCATCATCGAACTCCCGCTCAATGTCCTGGAGGCGGTCCTCTTCCATGGCCCTGAGGGTTCGCAGGGACGACAACATGTTCACCTACAACTCCCTGCGAATTGCCTCGAGGTACTCGGCCCGCCTCAGGGCCCTCCACACGGAGTTCTCCGCCCTGACCATTATGAGCCGTGCCTCTTCTGCCCGCTCCCGCTCCGCATCTATGGCGTGGCCCTAAAGCGAGTGCGACATGGAACTGGTCTGTGTGGCGCCGTTGGCGGTATGTTCACGAGGTATGAAGGTATCCTTCCAAGATGGCGCCAATTCCTTTGTGCGCTGGTCCAGTTCTTCGATCGGATCGAAAGGCTGTTACTCCTCCTCATCAGTACGGAAGAGTATTTCCGGCATCAACCCCAAAGGACCAGCGCGTTGCTACGACTATCGTGAGCCACGCTCCGTGAGTAACTAGGAGTCATTTAGATATCCCAGACCGCTCTACAAACCTCTTCTTTCCCACCCCCTTCTAATCTCTCTCTCGTTTCCCTATACAGTCTCCTCTTGGACGAATTCCCAGACCAGTCCCTCCCGGTTCCGGTCTCCTACTTAGACATCACGGCATTTGCTCTCCAGTAAGTGATCCGCGAATTCCCCAACTCTTCCCTTCCTTTGAATCAGTGGTTAACTGTTTTTTCTTTCACTCTGTATTAGCAAGGGCAGAATCCCTCCAGAACTACAGTACCCAGACTCCTCTTCCTCCATAGATGTTACGTCTTCTCACAGAGGAAATTACAACCCTTTGCACACTAGGGTAGGTACGACACATTTACATCCCATTCTCAGATCAGCCGTACCGTTCTGTTCTTACCTTTATCTCGCATATTCACAGAACGTACCTCGGCATTCCAGTCACCTCTTCGCAGGCGGCCGAACGCCAGCAACCTTTTGACCAACACCTGAAACCCATTAGAACTCCTCTCAAGGTACAGTTGTCATTTCTTTCCTACTCCTACATTTCCCTTACCATAAACACTGAACACTTACCCTTCTTAATTTGTATCTACAGTCAGAGGCATAGACACGGACACCGACACCCTCGACGTATTCGTGCCTGCTGTGGCTGACTCTCGACGCTTGCTAGACTCGACAGCCATCTTCTGGAAACTTCCACGATCCCCAGCTACTGGGGTTTTTTCCCTGACCAAGAGTTTCCCTGACGCCTCAACTCCACGCCTGTTTCATTAGGCAGGGAGAGGGGGATTCAGGTATTTCCCTAATAACCACACTGCATTCGAAGACAAGATAAGAGAACCCACTGTTATTCTGATTGCCTGTACTTATCAAGACTACCTTTGCCTTGGATTGTAAATCCACCTGCTTTGTTGCTTTTGGAGCTTGAGAAGATAACAGTAGCAATGCCCAAAAGAAAGACTTTGGTGGTTTAGATATTGTGGGTAATCAGAATTCAGACACTATGGAACAGCAGACACAGCAATTAGTTAACGCTGTCCAAGCACTCTCTACAGAGGTACAGCAATTAAAACAAGAAAACCTCACATTAAGACAGCAGGCTAACCGAGCAGCCCATAGTGCGGAGGTTCCGCCAGGTCCCCTCCCTTCGGGACGTTTTGACGGTAACCCACATATGGTCAAGGAATTCTTGGAGTCCTGTACCATTCAATTTGCGTTCAAAACAGCCTTTTTCCCAACAGATAGGGATAAAGTGGGACACAAGATAGCCCAAATGGCAGGCGCAGCCCTAGCTTGGCAAACCTTTTAGTGGTTAATAACAACCCAATTCTGGATTCATATCCCGCCTTCTGCAATAGCATTAAAAGCATGTTTGGTAGGCAGGAAATAGTGATAGCCTCACAAGAACGTCTTATGGACCTAAAGCAAGGCAATCTCGATATCCTGAATTATGTTACCAAATTCAAACAGTATGCTTCAGACACCTCCTGAGCTGATGACACCTTAATCACGATTTTTAGACGAGGTCTGTCCGAAGAATTAAAAGACGAGGTGTCCCGCGTCCCACGCCCACAGAACATGGCTGAGTTCATTGCGTTAGTCATGCAACTGGACTATCAGCTAAAGAGAGAAATCGAGAAAAAAGAAAGGGCAAGAATCCTAGGTCATTATTGGACAACACCCCTATCGTGCATAAAACTACTTCCCCGGAAGAACTGATGCAACTAGGAACTACTCGAGCCCCTCTTTCAGTGGAAGAACGGGCTAGGAGAAAATCCCTAGGACTCTGCATGTATTGCGGGGCCAACAATCATACTGTCAAAGAATGCCCAATAGCTCCACTTAGAAAGACAGGAAATGCCAGTGCCCGGTCGTGAAGGGAACCACAGGGCCGGGTTTATTCCGTAATTCTAGTTCCCCCCATTGGTGCTTTTTTCTCCTCTCAAGCTTCTTCCACAGACCGTTCCATGGTTGTGGTAGGAGTATCTTTGTCCTGGAAGAACATTCGTCTTGAAAACGTACCAGCTCTAATAGACAGCGGAGCAGCTGGAAATTTCTTAGATGATATATGGGCAAAAAACCATAATATCCCACGGATAGTGAAAACACTTGCTATTCCAGTCGAGAGTGTGGATGGCAGTCCTCTTACTTCAGGCCCGATCACAGATCACATCTCTCCTCTCTCAATGTCTATATCCAATCATTGTGAAACCATTGAATTGGACATCATACGAACGGCTCACTATCCTGTCATTTTGGGCCTTCCTTGGTTAAGACGACACAACCCATATATAAACTGGACAGCGGGAACCCTCTTTTTAGGCTCCGAACATTGTGTCATTAGGTGCCTGTGTCTCCAAGAAGAAAAGAGGGAGAAAGAGACCCAGAAGGTTCCTCATGAGTACTCGACGACTTCTGTAAATGAAATCTCCACGTTGCCTCCTCAATATCAAAAACACCATCTTGTTTTTTCTCCAACGGAATATTCCGAACTACCTCCACACCGCAGAGATGACTGCACCATCGATCTCATACCAAAAGCCCACTTCCCTTTGGTAGGATGTACATCTTATCAGCCAAAGAGAAAGAAGTACTGAGAGACTAACTTCATACCAACCTACAGAGTCCCATTCACCAGCAGCTGCCTCTCTTTTCTTTATCCCAAAAAAGAACACTACAGAACTCCGTCCCTGTATTGATTATAGGGGACTGAACAAAATCACTATACCAGACAAATACCCAATGCCCCTCATTCTGGATATTCTAGAGGCAGTCCGGGGATCTCGCATTTACACTAAACTAGACTTAAGAGGCACGTATCATCTCATACGCATGAAGGCCGGCGACGAGTGGAAGACGGCATTCCGAACACCCTTCGGACATTATCAGTACCGGGTAATGCCCTTTGGGCTATCTAACGCGCCAGCTGTTTTTCAGCGATTCATGGATCACATCTTCGCCGACATAGCTTTGCACTACGTTATTGTCTACTTAGATGATATCCTAGTCTTTTCTTCTACAACAGCAGATCACAATCTACACGTAGGCAAATTATTGCGCCGGTTACAACAAAACCATTTATTCTGCAAAATTGAAAAATGTGAATTCCACAAAACTTCAGTAACCTATCTGGGCTATGTTCTCTCAAGTGAAGGCATTGCCAAGGACCCAACAAAGGTGGTAGTGATAAAGGAATGGCCAATCCCCAAATTGGTCAAGGAAATCCAGAGATTTTTGGGGTTCGCAAATTTTTATAGGAGATTTATTCCTCATTTTTCTTCATTAACTCGACCTTTAACTCACCTGCTCAAGAAGGGAATCCCGTTCCATTGGTCCTCAAAGGCACAAGAATCCTTCGAGGAAATGAAGACTCTTTTTTCCCAAGCGCCCATTCTTGCCATGCCAGATCAACAAAGGAGATTTATTGTGGAATCAGACGCCTCACAACATGCATTAGGGGCAGTACTTCTTCAACCCGATGACCGAAACATTGAAAGACCTATTGCCTATCTGTCCAAAGCTTTGTCTCCAGCAGAACTCAATTATACCGTCCTAGAGAAAGAACTGTTAGCAATAAAGAGAGCATTTGAGGAATGGCGCCACCTCCTACTTGGTTCATCACATCCTATTCAAGTCAGAACAGATCACCACAATCTCCGGTCCCTTCAATACACGCAGACATGTAATATCGACAAGCAAGATGGGCAAATTTTTTTTCTCCTTTCAGAATCGAGTTTGTGTTTGTTTCAGGGAAGACAAATCTGAAGGCGGATGCCCTATCCAGAAGGCAACCGTTACAGAAACCTCTTTTTCAAAAGGAACTATTATTTCCAACAGCACTCATTGTGTCAGTCGTACAAGACTTTCTTACCCAAGTTCAGAGAGAACCCAAGAAAATAATAACCTCACAACCAGATCTCGCTCCGCTCTTGAAGCTAACAAAAAGTAAAAATCTTCTGTTTAGAGATGAACAAATGTTTATCCCCAATGAAAAATTACAAACGGAGGTGCTACGGATGTGTCACGATTCACAAGCCGGTGGTCATAGAGGGCTCTATAACACATTTGAAGTAATACAGAGGTACTTTTGGTGGCTGAATCTGAAACAAGACATCTCGGAATACATCGCCTCCTGTCCTGTCTGTCTACAATGCAAAACTTCCAGAAAAGCCACCTTTGGAGAAATGGTAAAGATGCCTCTCCCTACAAGACCCTGGCAAATTATCACCACGGACTTCGTGGTTGACCTTCCAGAATCCGAAGGATGTACCGCCATCATGGTTACAATAGACACATTAACAAAGATGGCGCACTTTGTTCCCCTTCCTGCGGTTCCCTCAGCTGCAGTAATGGCTAAGGTATTCCTTGAGCACATTTTTTCCTTACACGGATTGCCGGAGACCATTCTATCGGATCGAGGACCCCAATACACTTCTAAATATTGGAAAATCTTGTGTGAAACCTTAGGCATTTCCAGAGCCTTGAGCTCAGGATATCACCGCAAACCAACGGGCAAACGGAACGTTTGAATTAAACCCTCGAATTATATCTACGATGTTACATCTCTTCCGCCCAAGACAACTGGAAGGAACTGCTTCCTCCTACGGAATTCACATATAACAATTCCGCTCACTCTGTTCTTCATACCAGCCCCGTTTTTTGCACTTATGGGTTTCATCCCTCAGTTTTTCCCTATCAAGCGCCACAATCGTCCCTTTGTCCTAACATCGATGGATTGGTGGAAACCATCCGACAAGGACACATTGACGCTCAAACTGCACTGGAAGAAGCTCAGAACAGGAACAAGAAACAAGCTGACAAACACCGTACCCCTTCGCCGGACATTCGGAAAGGAGATTTGGTCTGGTTATCCAGTAAATTCCTCCCTAGGAGATTGATTCCTTCCAAACTATCCCCTAGGTATTTCGGGCCATTCCCGGTGATTGAAAAAAGGGGATTCGCAGCCTACAGATTACGACTACCTGTCTTGTGGAATCGTATCCATCCTACATTTCATGTTTCTCAACTCAAACCAGATGTTCGCAGTCGTTTTCATACAACTCCTTCAGGGTCACCCCCTCCAATTATGACCAGTACTGGCCCGAATATGAGGTATCAGGTATTTGTGATTCAAGATGCAGAAGAGGGATCCTCCAATTTCTGTTGGATTGGAAGGGGTATTCTTCAGCGGACAGAACGTGGGAACCTGCCTCGGCAGTTCATGCCCCACATTTGATCCGTCATTTCTATAGAAACCACCCGGGAAAACCGGGGTTTGCCTCCCTTAGGAGGGGGCATACTGTCACGAGTGCGACACGGAACTGGTCTGTGTGGCGCCGTTGGCGGTATGTTCACGAGGTACAAAGGTATCCTTCCAAGATGGCGCCAATTCCTTTGTGCGCTGGTCCAGTTCTTCGATCGGATCGAGAGGCTGTGACTCCTCCTCATCAGCACGGAAGAGTATTTCTGGCATCAACCCCAAAGGACCAGCGCGTTGCTACGACTATCGTGAGCCACACTCTGTGAGTAACTAGGAGTCGTTTAGATATCCCAGACCGCTCTACAAACCTCTTCTTTCCCACTCCCTTCTAATCTCTCTCTCGTTTCCCTATACAGTCTCCTCTTGGACGAATTCCCAGACCAGTCCCTCCCGGTTCCGGTCTCCTACTTAGACATCACGGCATTTGCTCTCCAGTAAGTGATCCGCGAATTCCCCAACTCTTCCCTTCCTTTGAATCAGTGGTCAACCATTTTTTCTTTCACTCCGTATTAGCAAGGGCAGAATCCCTCCAGAACTACAGTACCCAGACTCCTCTTCCTCCATAGATGTTACATCTTCTCCCGGAGGAAATTACAAACCTTTGCACACTAGGGTAGGTACGACACATTTACATCCCATTCTCAGATCAGCCGTACCATTCTGTTCTTACCTTTATCTCGCATATTCAAACAACATACCTCGGCATTCCAGTCACCTCTTTGCAGGCGGCCGAACGTCGGCAACCTTGTGACCAACACCTGAAACCCATTAGAACTCCTCCCAAGGTACAGTTGTCATTTCTTTCCTACTCCTACATTTCCCTTACCATAAACCCTGAACACTTACCCTTCTTTATTTGTATCTACAGTCCGAGGCATGGACACGGACACCGACACCCTCGACGTATTAGTGCCTGCTGTGGCTGACTCTCAACGCTCGCTAGCCTCGACAGCCATCTTCTGGAAACCTCCACGATCCCCAGCTACCAGGGTTTTTTCCCCGATCAAGGGTTTCTCTGACGCCTCGACTCCACGCCTATTTCATTAGGCAGGGAGAGGGGAATTCAGGTATTTCCCTAATACCCACACTGCATTCGAAGACAAGGTAAGAGAGCCCACTGTTATTCTGATTGCCTGTACTTATCAAGACTACCTTTGCCTTGGATTGTAAATCCACCTGCTTTGTTGGTTTTGGAGCTTGAGAAGATAACAGGCCCAACCGCTGCCACACGGAAGACACTTGAAATCCTGTGTCCTCCTGCCCTATGGCCGATGCCTGCCCCTCCGATGTTGAAGGCCCGAGCCATTATTGCTCCCACCATGTTGCTGCTGCTCTGCCTGTGCCTGCGCCCTGGCTCTTGCTGCCTGCACGTCCTCCTCCGGCTGGGGTGCAGTTGTCGTGGTGGCCACCCCTGCTGGACGTCCGACTCCCAACTGTGGCAGGGATGTGTCCTCCACCAGCCTGGCCGCTGGGTCAGAGGCAGCTCCACAGGGTACCCAGGTGATACATGGATGGGAAGATGGCATGGAGGATGACTGGCACGTAGGGGGTTCAGGTGAGGAGGGGGTCGCAAGAAGGTCCAGCACACAGAGGAATCCAGCACCGGTGACCCGTCCCAGTAGGTCAATGTTGTCAAAGAGGCATGCGAGACGACGTATAGTCTCTCCACAAAAAGACTGCAGGTCACCTTGCATGCCCCGTTGATGCAACGCTATCCCAGCCAGGACAGGCTCAACACGGTCCCGCATAGCCACGTCCGCAGGCAGAGGAAGGCCAGTTGTTGTGCACTCATCCCCTCCCTGAAAACGGGTCTGGACGTAGGCATCCCTGCTGGTGCCAGATGATGCAGTGACAGGATCAGGGACAGGATTACACACAGGCACCTCCGCGGCTTCCTGTGCTGCCTCCTGTCCCTGCCCCTGCACTGCGCTACTAGCACCAGTGGAATCCTCACCTCCAGACCCCGTGTGTGTCCCTTCCGCGGCCTCCTCCTCCACCAAACCCCCCACCATCCTGGATGACTCCGTGCCATCTTCCTCCTTCGGACCCTGTTGGGTCTCAGCTGCCCCTTCTGCTGCCAAGGAGTCCACCTCCGACCTCCGCCTCTTGGACCTAACCTCAGCAGCTGTGGCCTGAGACGCGGCACCAGACTCCTCACTCCCTGACGAGATGACAATCTGGGAGGGGAGCCGGGCCTTGCGTTTCCGGCTGGTAGTGCGATCCCTGCCGCTGTGCTCCACAGCACCCTCTCCGCCCTCTTCATCAGTTGACGCTGCAGACAGGGAGAGATAAAACACAGGCATCAGAGCACTGTACAATGGACTGATACTGACATGACAGTTGTACATGAGTGGCAGCATCACACTCCCCAACACACATGTCATTTGTACTTACACACATGAGCAATTCCACAGCAATATTGCACCAGCCAGCACCATCCATACACATACAACAGCATGAGCATCCGAAGGTGAGCCTGACGTCGGGGAATGCACAACACATGCACACACGCCACCACACTTACATGCATGTGTACATGTCCACCAACTGTCACAGTGATGAGATCGCCATCCATGTCACATCTGGCATTCAGCCTTCTACATGTCAGTGTCACATGCATCCAAGTTGCATCACAGTTGCACACTTGTCAAATACACACACATGCACATGTACACAGTGCAGATACATGCAACAGGAACCACCATCCATGTGTGACACCACAACCATGCCAACGTACATACACAGACATTTGCCCAGCATGCTTACCAACATATACACCATCGATGTGTCTCACACCTGAGAGGACTCACATGTGGCAGCCTCACGCCCATGTTCATACACATCCCTACATGGCCCTACAAAAAAACACATGTGCAACCTGCACAGTACTGGCACACCACAACACGCACAGCGTCCAATCAGTATGCATGTACACTTACCGCTCGACTCCAGACGGGTCTGCCTCTCAAGGACCTGGACGTGGAGCGCTGGGCATTTGCGTTCCAGGACCCTCATTTGGTGGTCGGACAGGTGGCCCCAGTGCCCCTTGGCATCCACCTCCATCGAGAGGCGCCGGGCCTTGTTGAGGGTCCTGGACCTGAAGTTCTCCCAGCGCTTCTTGACATGCTGTAAATTGCGGACTGCCACCCCCTCCGTGTTGATGGCAGTCACGATGTCCATCCAGATCCTGGTCCGTCCTTCATAGTCGGCGCGCAAACTTCCAAAGAGGGCATCATACTGCCCCAGGTCTTGCTCCACCAGGACACCAACTTCCCTCGCACTGAAGCTGCTGGCCCTCTGCCTCTCTGGCTGGGGGTTGCCAGTGTTGCCAGATGGTGTTGTGCCCGACATGGCAACCCCAGAGGCAGGAGTGGGTGGGCAACTGGGTCCTGGGGCTGGGCTGTGGAGCGATGGTATCCCAGTCGGGAGTCTTCGGTTCCAGCAGGGGTGGTCACAGCAACTGCACCCCTGGCTGACGTGCAGGCAGCAAATAGCAGGGCACGTGGGCAGCAGGCAGTCAGGCAGAAGCAGATGGCAGGTGGGCGCGTGCTCGGGGCTCTGGAGGGCAGTAATTCGGCCTTCTGGGCAGGAGCGTGGTCTTTCGTGTGTTTTCGTGTGGCCAGCTTGAAACGGAGTGATTTGGCACGTGAAAAAATTGCACATTAGCGCCCACCTGCCACAGGAAAGGCCCTGTGACGTTACACGCATGGGCGTTTCCCTCGTGACATGGGCATAGTGGTTCAGCGCGCGTGAAAAAACTGCACGTCCGCGTGTGAATGCGTGTAATCCGAGGAAAGCGCCTATGCGCATAAGTGACGTGATGCGCGCAGGCGTTTCCCTCAGCACGGGTTAAAGGTGAGTGGGGCCAGCAGTTCGCTGTACGTGCCTTTCGTGGAGACCGACGTGTGTTGCTGCTTCGTGTTGTTTCGCGCGCCATCACAACTTCACAGCTATCAAGGACGTATCTCTTCTTTTGGCGGGGGTATTGGCTACGCGTGTTTCACTGCATCGCGCTAGTCAGACGGTGAGTCGCGCACGTTATTTTTCCAACTGCAGGTGCCCCTGTGTGTATCGCACCCGTTTACGAGGTCATAGTAGCCTGCGTGTCCCACGCGTTCGTGTTTTTCGTGTTACTGGGTGCCACCGCGTACTGCGGGAGGTTGATTCCATGCACGTAGGCTGCAGGGTTGCATGCACGGTTTTACTGCAGTTTTGGGGTGCCTGAGCCTTGCGTGACCAGTCACTACATCACCGGGATCACATACAGCCTTGCAAATCATCTGTGCCGGCACTACTACATCTGTGCCATGGTTGGGAGGCCACCAAAGGTGAGGGGAGCCCTCAGCTGGGCGTCCTCCTCATGGCGGGCGTGGTCAGGGACGTGGCCGGGGTGACCAGGGAGTAGGGGGACTCCAGGGTGTCCAGGGTGGCTGCAGAGGGGGAAGAGGCAGGGGTGCGCCACTTGAGCACGATGTTGTGCCATGTGTCGGTGCAGTCATGCCACCACCCCCTGTGGTTCTGGGAGATGCAGCTTCTGCATCTGGCACTGGCACCCGTGTGACCCGGCAGTCCGTTTCATCGACTGCCACGGGCCCAAGGGTAGTGGTAGCTGCAGGTGCAGCTGTGGACACCACTACCCAGGCTCGGGGTCTGCCAGCGCAGGCTGCATTGGCACTTGAAGAGCCCTTGGAAGATTTCCAACAGGCCAGGAGGGAAACCGTAGGGGCACGCAGGGCTGCCCTGACCAAGACACGTGTCCCTGGGGCAGTTATGTCATCTGCTGCCCCGAACAGCCGGGTGTTGGCAAGTGCAGGGGCAGATGCACCCAACAACACCCCGGTTGTGAGTCTGCCAACCAGCACAGTTGCGGTCAATGACCCTGCCACAGCGGATGTTGCTGTGCAGGGTCCATTAGAGGGCACCCAGCTGCCACTGACACAAGTCAGGCCTTTGGTCGTCCCTCCACCTGCTACTCCCTTAGCTCAATCCACCGAACCCACTGGCCATACTGATCTGGGTGGCATTAGCCAGCCAGGGTCTGCGCCACAATTCAAGAGGAGGAAGATTGCACCTGCAGTACAGGCTGGGACCCCACACACAGCCACGACCTCCTGCACGTCGCGGAAGAAGCCTTTCTGCAACCAGGAACTGGACTTCCTCGTGGACTACGTGCGGGACCACAGCCGTGACATGCTAGTGGGTGCTAATTGTCAGACTACGGCTGCCCACTGTGATACCCACTGGAAGCAAGTTGCGGAACATGTGAGTGCATTCGGCCATGAGGTGCGCATGGCGCAACAGTGCAAAAAGCGTTGGAATGACCTCAAACGCAGCGCTAAGGCTAAGCGTGCCTCAAATTACAACTTGACTCTGGTGACTGGCAGTGGGCCTACACCAGAGGAGGAAGACCTCACTCCGCATGAGTCACTCATTGCAGAGTTCATACCATCTGAATCGGTCGAAGGAGTGGGAGAGATGCCGGACTTTGATGCCCAGTCCAGTGAGTGTTGATGCGTGTTTGTTGAGGACGTGTGTGTTTTACTTGTGTGATGTGTTGTGCATGACTGCCACTACATGTCAGGTGTACATGGTTCTGATGTGCAAGTAATGCAATGCTTCCCTGATGCATGTCTGCTCTGCTGGATGGTGGACATGTGGAGCAGACGGGGACTGTCCGCATCACCACTATTGCACCCTACTCACATGCTGGTTACCAGTATGCCCCTCCGGTCCATGTTCCAGCTCACTGGCCCTTCTGCATGTAGCGTGGGGTGACCTTCCTCTCAGCCCAGGGACAATGTCATAGCATGAGTGACGTGCATATGTCCTCTGCCTGCATGCAGGTACTCCATGTAGGCATGCTCCCTTGCCCCTCCACCTCCCGCTCTGCACCCCAATTCCACCTTTGCACTGGTCTCCTTCAATATTGCCGTTGGGTACTTCCCTGTTCATGCGTCCTGTGTACATGCTAACTTCCAGCGGCCAATCTGCCAGACATATGCTGTGTGGTACATCCTTAGTACTTGATGCAGGGCATCTCAATTGTACTGTGCAGAGGTCAGATGCCTCGCAGGGTCATGAGTGCCCATTCATGCTCCATGTGCATTCCACGCATGCCCCTATGTGTCCTTGACTGGATGATCACTGTAATACAAGTCCTGGGTGACAAACATTGCATGGCATTTCATCAGCCTTCCCATGTCCACTGTGGCTCAGTACTGCGTTGCACACATGTTTAGGGCCTGACAGTCTGTGTGTGTCACAGGCCTCAGCCTGTTTAATGGACAATGATTCTGTCCAACTGGTGTAGTGTCTTCTTCACACGTGGGTGTACTCCAGAGGTTTCATCATGTGTCCTGCTTACTGTGCCATCATCATTTGCTGTGTTGTCACTTGATTCACATGATGCTGTTGATGCTAGTCAACACTGTCTGTCAATACACAGTTCTACGTTCGGCCTTTTGATACCATGCTAAGCATCCCTGCATTTGCACTTGGGGGGAGGGGTGGTTTGCTTGTAGACATGCTACCCATTGAATGCACATTGCACGTGATGCCTGAAGTTGGCCTTGCACTGCCTTCACATTTTATGACACACATCATGAAGTTCTTGTACATGTAGATAGTGAGTAACGTACATATTAGCTGCACTGCATTGACCCACTTCAGTGCAAACTGACACCTTTTGACATGCCTAATCACAGAAGCAATTTCAAGTTGACCCAGCATGCATGGCAGGTTCTATTTTGTGTGTGACATGTCTGCTTGATGTGTTTGGTGTCTGCGTGTGTGTGTTGTGTGCTTCTAACATGTGTAGTGACCTTATTTCTCTCTACTTTTCAGAAGATGACGCAATGGAGCCAGAGGATGGTGTTGTCATGCCAGGCACAGGGTTGTTATAACTACAGCAACCCGGCACAAGTGGGGGTAGTGGGGTGGTAGGCCACGAAAACCCACATGTGCTACAGCCATCTTGTCTCTGGCTGGCAATGAATCCAGCCCTGATGACCACTCTGACGTCCATGTCAAGTTGGACGAGCATCAGGTCCATATGTCAGGGGTGAGTGATTCTGATGTGGACACTCCTCTGTCTGCGACACCTGCACTGAGGGGTCAGACAGTCTTGGAACCTCTGCCTGTGGTGGATCGGGACGCAGGGTTACCCTCCACACCAGTCACTGATGTGCCTGGGCCATCACGTCTACGGGGGCATGTAGTCGTGCAGCCGCGGGTGGTGCCAACACAACGAGGACACCCAGTCCTTGGGTCCCACAGGGGTCAAGCCCAGCAACGCGGTCGCCGCGCGCAACCGCAGTATACTGAGTAGGAGCAAGACATGACTGCCAATTCTGAAAGGCAGGGGGCAGCAATGGAGAACATCACTGAGAGCATGGAGCGTGTGGCCCAATCCGTGCTCCCTACTGCTAGGCAGGTGCTTCTCCAGCAGCAGGCGGCACGGTCCACGGGCCGCTCGCTCAGGCTGGGCATGGCGGCCTCAGGGCACGCCAGGCTGAAATGTCTCTGCGTAAAGCAATTGCTGCTCACGCAGAGGCACACATGGAGGCCCTGAGGCAAGAGTATGCTTCCCTCCGATCCACTCTGGGTGTCCTTATGATGTCCCAGCGGGCAGAGGAGAGGTTTGTGCAGCTTGAGCGTACCATCTCGGCTGAGCTACATGCTTGCCGGGAGGTGCAGCAGTTGTCCAGCCAGGGCTTGCAGGAGGAACTCCGTGTTACACGTGCTACCTTGCAAGAGGAAGCACGTGTATCACGGGAGGTTCTGCATGCAGACCTACGTGTGATCGCCGCACAGAACCAGGCTCACCCGTCCGGCAGACTTGCTGCCGACGAGGGGCAAGTTGCGGCTAGGCGTGGTCAGGCTCCTGTGCCACTTCCTACTTTCCAGGAAGAGCCAGACTCGGATGACAGTCTATCTCCCACATAGGTCGGGCTGTGCAGGCGTTGAGCCCATGGAGGTTTTTTTTCCTCAACATCATCGCATGTGGGTGTTGAGCAGCACCCTGTACCTCCCCTTCTCCTGGGTGCCTCCCCCCGGTCGTATGTGGCCATTTTTGATTTTTCTTTTAGTTTAGTTAGTTTAGTTTCATTTTGATAGTTAGCTTAAATAGGTAATGTAGGTTTTTCATAGTTAGTGTAATTAGTTAATATAGTTTAAAATTGTTTGTCTATTGTGCTTTCATGTGACAGTGTGGTGCTTTGTGGCTTTTGAGAGCATCCACTGTCTGTTCCAGCTGGGCCCTTCAAGCCTGTCTTGTGTATGTGTTTGCAGCTTGGGGTCCTTGACTCACATATGCCACTCCTGCTTCCCCTATCCATGGGCTCGCAAGGATGGTTCGGTGTAACAGCCTACTACACACGGGCTCTGGACTGTCATATCTGTGTCATGTCTGTTGCTGTGAAACTTGTGTTAACACCCCTAGTGGGGATGATAGGAGTGTTATTGACCACTGTTCTTCATTTGCTAGATGGAGGGTTTCATGATTGATGTGTACATTCATTGCTATTCATTGTGTAGTATGTTTATTATCTATACTGTACATGTGCTTGTTGCAATTCATGGCGTAGATGGTGTGTTCAACAGTTTGCCTGTGAAAGACGGACTGATGGTGTGATTTGTGATGTATGTCTCTGACATGGTCCAGTCATGTAATGCCTGCAGAGACACAAACAGATGATTTTAAAGCATTAATCATGTGTTTCATGCACTTTCTGCAGGGGGATGAGCCTCCAGACCACCTTTGCGAGCAGACATGAGCCAATGGACGTCTGGAAGCTGGACACATTTGGTGGTGCCGACATGCGCATGTGTGCGCAAGCAGAGGCACAGAGATTGCGCTCATGCATCCGAAAACAGCTGAAGTGTTGCAAGGGACTCCAGGCAAGGTGAGCAGCACAAGGGGGCCACAACGCAGCAGACCATCCACCTGGCCAGTTGCACATGCATGCTTAGTAGCAGCACTGACGGTGGACTTGGACAAATATTGGTGTTGAAGCGCACAATACAGCTGAGATGCGTTGGTGGACTAATGACTAGTTGATGGGAAAGTTGTCTGGGGCACCTGCTGGGCCAGTGGCACATACCTTCCGGTCCACCATGGTCCATTGAGGCACTTGTATTAGCCATGTAGCATTGCAAGATATGGATGGAAAGAAGCAGCTCACAGGGACAGACAGCAAGGGACAGACTTGTGTGCAGTGCATTTCATTACCATGTAGAATTTGACACATGCAGTACCACTTTATTTGGGTCATGGTGGAACAGACTTGTTCTGAAGTCATACCTTGCTATTTGCGTCTGGCTGCTTACCCAGGGAACATTGCATGTTGTGTGATTCGTGACACATTGGTCTTCCATTTGTAACGCACCCAGCGGCGCATGACTTACTGCATTGACTGTGTATGAACCATCACAGGGGTAATGTTACGTATGGGTACGAATCATCCACACCAGATTGTTTGTTGTGGAGTATTTTGTTACTTTGGGGCATATATGGTGGTGTGTTTGTGTGTTATGGGCACACACATATTAGTAACTGTGGCTCTCTTTGCAGCATTAAACTGCTCCTGTTACCGGACCTGAGAGTGCGCAGGCAGGAGGCCAGCACTCACCCCAGAGATAAGTTTCTCTTTGTCTCCCATTTGATGAATTTGTTACTATGTGCATGATGATCAGGTTTGGTGTACTTGTGTATGTGTAAAAGTGAGGAGTACATTTCTATGCATTTCCTATTTTCACGTGTGAATCCTACTCCCCTCTCCTGCCCCTCATTCCGGTTATCCAGTATAGCAATGCCTGTCCCGACTGTATATCCCTGACCCTCTTTCCCCACCATCGGGGTGCCTGCAAGGTCAAACTGTGAGTTTGACCTTGCAGGCACCCCGACCACGGTGGGGGTGGTTGGTTCGTGTCACTCCTGCACCTACACACGGGAGCTGTGACAGTACACATCAGTTCGTGGTGCATTATTCTGTGTTATGTACCACACATGGTACACATCCTGTTGTGACATTGTTTTACTGTGCTACCTTGGTTGTTACGTCATTGTGGTAGTACTTGGGCTTTGTGACGTACTGCTACTTCAAGTCATCTACTGGAGGCTCTTCTGGTTTGTTTTGCTGCCTGCAGGCTTTTTGCTTGGCTTCTGTGTTGGCCTGCTTTCAGTTCTCTTTGATTTGGTGTTTTTGCAAGTCAAGGTGGCCTCTGAGGGTGCTGGACACTTTTTGCACACAAGGTGGGAGATGTTGACAAAGGGGAAGGGTGATCCTGTGGCCAGGTGAACTTCAAGGATGAAGCCTACATAACCCAGGTGCTGTTGTTCAGTGGGTCATGGTGATTTGTGAGGGAGGGGTGTGTTTTGCTGTTGACAGTTGCCTTGCCCTACATTGTGATGCGCACCCTGACATTGTAATTGCGGTATCCTATGTACATGATGTATTCTGCTGATCAATGCCTGTTCATGTGTTGTGTTTAACTTTCAGGTGTGAGGGAATAGTTGTGGCTTGACATGCTGGGGTGTACACATGGTGAATGTTCACATGTGATGTGTAGAGCACACTGATGGTCACTTGATTGCACATGCATATATTGAGTGCATGTCCCTACTGACCCACACACTCACACTATGATCCACTACATGTACAACCACCCTTCCATGTCCACATGTACACTCTGTTTGCCTTCTGGTGCCCACTGTGTCCCTGCAGCACATGATCTATGACCACTTGTGGATCCTGTACATGCTATTTTGCTTTTTGATGTAGTTTGTCGCTTAGATGTGATGCTTAGGGTGTGCGTCGCACACAATGGCTGTTCACTATGCTGTGCGCTGAGCAGGCCTTCATTGTTATGTTACAACTACAACTGTTGGAATGCATTTGGGTATGACTTCTTTTGTGTGGGAGGTTGTTGGTCCGTCATTTCATCTGATTCCTTGTCAGGCATCATTGTCTGATGCCACTTTACATTTTTCACATGTCAATGTGTACCTTATTGGTACTGTGTTGGTGTATAGCTATTGCTTGCCATGTCCTTTTGTGGTTTGGGAGGGTTTGGGTGACATAACAGTGATAGTCATGGCCTGTTTTGCAGGTCTGTGTGATTCACAACTTGCATGTGTGCCTTGTGGTCACACAGGATTGCTTATGTTTAAGTAGCTAGGGATGCACACAATGTGGCACTTTCATGGCAACATTCTCAGGGTGGTAAGGTTGTGACAGTTGACTGTCTCTTTGTCATCATTGATTGTCACCTGGTATGTGCCAGGCCTGTGTGCACTCCGGAGGGGTGGGAGTTTAGGTGAAAAATGTGGCCACAAGCTGGGTCTGGGCTTCCTCGCCATGTGCCCTATCCCCTCCCATGGGCAGCGCCTGTGCCTGTGGTTGGGGATGTGGGGGCACCACCATGTCCAACGGTACGCCCTGCCGTGTTGCAACATTGTGCAGGACACAAGCTGCCACAATGATCCTGCACACTACTGGGGGTGCATAGAGTAGCTGCCCGCCAGACCGGTCCAGGGAGCGGAAGTGTGACTTGAGCACTCCGAATGTGCGCTCCACTATGGCCCTGGTTGCAATATAGGCTGCTTTGTATCTTACTGGGGTGGTGTGGTGGGGTTCCGGATTGGCGTCATCATGTGGTTGCTCAAAGGGTAGGCACTGTCCCCTGGAGAGGTGATGATGGTTGTGATTATTGGGGTTTGTGTATTTGTGTGTGTGACATGCATGCATGTGCACAGGCATTTGTACTCACCTAGGAGCCATGTGTCGCCATGCTGCCCAGCTTCCAGGGCCCGGCTCAGGGCGGACATTCTGTATATGAAACTGTCATGGGTGGAGCCAGGGTAGTTTGCATAGACAGAGGTGATGATTCCCTTTGCTTCGCATACCACCTGCAGGTTGATGGAATGCCAGTGCTTGCGGTTTCGGTAGATGTGCTCAGTGGCCAGAGGTGGACGTAGGGCCACATGGGTGCAATCTATGGCACCAAGCACTTGGGGAAGTGTGCCACCCTGTGAAAGTCCTGGACAACGGCCTGCCTTTCTGCTGGTGTTTTGGGCATGTATATGTGCATGCAGACTGAGGGGCGTGCAGTGATGATTGCCAACACCTGGTGTAGGCAGCGTGACTGCGTGGCCTGTGAGACCTCCCCCCACTATGGCAGTAGTCCGCTGAAATGACCCAGTGGCCAAAAAATGCAGGACATTGAGCATCTTCTCCAAGGGGTTCAATGCTTGGGAGCAGAGTGTGGGGGTAAGTAAGGTCATCTTCCCACTCCCTGACCAGGTCTAGGATGATACGAGGTGGAAACCTATACCTGCCGTAGACCTGGTCGTCAGGCATCCCAAAAAGGCTTGTCTGGGGTGAAAAAATGCGGGCCCTGGCTATTCTCCTCCTGCGGTGTCCCATGATCAGTGCTGCGACAAATGGGGCATTCATCGTAGCTGTATATACGTGTTTGTTGTTTGCGCGCACTTTTATACTGTGCGCGGGATGCTGCTTCTGCCTGCCTTCGTGTGGCAGACGGGTTGACGCCTGTGCGCGTCTTTTGACGTGCGCGGGTTTCCTGTATACGAATCCATGAATACGGGTTCTTCGCGTGCATGTGGGCGTTCCGTGTAGTTCCCTGCAGTACTTCCCCAGTTATGCCTTCTTTTTCACGCATTATTCCCCATTCCACGTGTTACGCCCACTGTTCCGCCCACTTTTGTTGTGTGGGCCGCGCTATGTGCGCTTTCCCTGTGCGCGTAGCGCAAGCCGTTTGATGACGTGTGGAAAACACGCACAGCGCCTTCCTTGAATCGCACGCGTGCGCTTGCTTTCTCACGCTTGCGCCAGCTTGCGCTCGGATTTTCGGCGCACATTTGTTCCAGGAATCGGCCCCTTTGTTTCTTTGGAACCTTTCAAGGCTTGATTTAAGACTTTCTTTTCCTTGGAAAAAATTGACGTTGAGACAGTCTTGGGGAGCAAGATCTGCCCAGGACAAATAGAAGTCATCCAAGACACTGGTTATTTGGTATCCTTTTATTTATGATATTTATATTGAATGTTATTTTGAATGTTTCTGTTGTTTAGTGTGAGGGTTAGTTTTGTGTATGCTAGGAGGTTTTCCCTTACAACCTAGACTAGGTAAGGAATTAGGGTTTATTTTCTATTTTTGGTTCAAATAAAAATGTCAAACCTTCAGAAAACTAAACATAGTTGTGAGGCTCACATTACTGACCCCTCACAGTGGAAAACCGCTCTTTGGAATAGATAAGTCATTTTGAATACAGGATCATGCCCTTTGTATTATGCAATGCCCCAGCTGTGTTCCAATACTTTCTCAATGACATATTGCAGGATATTCTTGATGTTTTCATAGTAATATATTTAGATGACATTCTCATCTTCTCCCCTTCCTGCAGAAAACACATAATCCATGTCCAAGAAGTATTGAACCGCCTGAGGAAACACCAGTTATATGGCAAGATCTCTACATGGGATTTCCACCAAACCAGCATCACTTTTCTAGGAAATTGACCGCGATAGATATCTGCCATCATAGAATGACCTCCATCTACATTGATCAAGGAACTTCAACGTTTCACTGGATTTGTCAATTTTCATAGGCGATTAATTCCAGGATATTCTCATATATTACTTCTCTTAACACAGCTACTGAAGAAAGATGTACCGTATACTTGAACCAAGGAAACGGAGGGGGCCTTCTCTACTCTGAAGACACGTTTTACTTCTGCACCTGTACTCTGATTAACCGATTCTGAACTGCCCTTATTACTCCCACACATTGAATGCCACAGAATGGAATAACAGTATCTTCGAGGAGAAGTTATTCACGATAGGGGTTCATTTCTAAACTGGAGACATCTCCTTGATGGGGTCCAGCATACCATCACAATATACACAGATCATCAGAGCCTAGGATTCCTGAAAACGGCAAAATCCACCAATCAACCGTAAAACAGATGGATACATTTATTTTCTCGTTTTGGTTTCATCATTACATTCAAACATGGTACTCAGAGAACCAAGTCTGATGCCCTTTCACAAGCCTAGAACGATTCCAAAGACGACATCCAAGGGATTCCCTTTGTATCACCAGATCAAATAATCTCCATTGTCCACTTTTCTCTGCAGATCTACAGGGATGTGTGTGAGGGGTCAGCAATGCGAGGCGGACAACTGCTCGTGTTTTTCTCTGAATTGAGCATTTTATTAAAGGTGCAAATAAATCCTTGCTAAACCTACTCTAACAGGGAGTTCTGTACCTAGCCTAAGAACTAAGGGGATCACTCCTAGGATAAACAAAACTGGCCCTCAAACTAAACAAGAAACACATTCAAAGTAAATCATGAACAACATTAATAAGTGAATATCAAACAAACAGTAATTTGGGTGACCTTCACCTGCTTTGGAAAAATCCCTTCCTCAGGATTGTTCATAGTCAATTTTTCTAAATGTTCAAAAGGAAAAATAAAGTCTTGAACCAGTTCCTGTAAGTTCCCAATGAAACAAAATTTCACCAAACAAAAATACACTGGTAACACTTTTTTTTAGCTTTCTGTTGAAAAGTTCCCCTTCCAATTCCAGCCAAGAAAACAGAACCAATGGTAATCCTGGATATCCTCTTTCTAAGATTGTTTTGCCACAATTCATAGAATAAATGTACAACATCTTCTTCAACAACTTTCCAAGTATTCATGACCTCTGCAGTGTCTTTCGTATACTTGTCAGGATGCTTCTTCTTAGGGTGTTGCTTTCCTCTTGACAACCACCATTCTACTACTGGTACTGTGGAAACAGACACCTTGCCTCCACAGTATGCTACTACTTTAACCACCTTTACTATAAAATCCACTGACATTAGATACAACCACAGTTCTGGTATTTCTGCTTTAACTTTGTACTTTAGGATTGCTAGACAATTTACAGACAAGACTATTTGGCATCAACAGATAGGGAAGGCACTACTCTTTCCTATGCTGTAAGAAAAGGGCAGCCTCTTTGCCTCTTCTGTCTGTCTTACTGCAACCAGTATAACATGTCTTTGCTTCCAGACTTCTTTTCTCTGAGCTTCGACAGTCTAAGCTCAACAGATTGCTTGCTTAATCCTCTTACAAGCACCCATCTCCCTTCCCCAGCTTCATTCACACCTTCTTGGTTCCAGTAGCTAACCTGAAGCTGTATTACATTTGGATATCAGTTTCACACTTGTATCAGAGGACACAGGACCTTTAACAACTTTTACAACCTCGGAATTCAGGTGGATAGATTTCAACAGGGCTAGTTTCACTATATAATGGGTTTGCCTCTTGGCTTTGGTAATGCCTGTTCTACTCATCAGTTCAATAACTTCCACATTTACTGAATATTTGTTCTTGATATTACAAGGTTCAATCTTCAAAAGAAAATCGGATTTAGGTACATGCAACCACTTTTTAACAAAGATCTGTAACTTTAAAAAATCGTAAATTACTGTAGTCCCACTTTTTAACACAGAGCTATGCTCTGACTCCAGTCGGGAACTACAATTATTCACACATGACCTCTCTTTGATCTAATAACTCTTGTAACTATTTGTGGAAGTCAGCGTTATGGTTTCCAAGTGATTTGAAAGTGTTCTCCTTCATAATTGGAGACATGCAACCACTCTGATAACGTTAATGGGAAATGGAAAAGCTTTTCTTTATACGCTAACACTCCAACTTGAATTATAAGTGTGCATGATACATTTCCATTGTCAGCAAGACTCTTCACAATGACAAACAGTTTCCACTCACTCCCACTCTTACGCAAGTTAATATAGAGCTGGTAACACTTACCGGCAAGGTTTCAGAGTGAACCACTTGTGTATAGGCGCGTACAAATGCCATATCATATCATATAACCTGAACACTGAGCTTCACTCATTAGCTCCAGGAACACAGTGGTTGCAGGCTGCTTCTACCTCCGGACTTCTTCTCCTTCTGCTACTACTTTTGGTACTCTTGGGGCCCACACCCCTCTTCAGCATGGGTGTCTCCAGTTCCGGCCTTGTCAACGGGGAGTCTCCTTCACTCCTCTGTCCTTCGGCTTGCTTCTTTACACGGATCTCTGATTGTAGAACAATCACAGCTCTGCAATCACAGCCACTATGCCTACCTGGGAAGATCTTCAACTTCAGCACATCTCTCTCAGTGCAGACATGACAAGGCAGGGTTTGTGAACACAGGACCCTCTCAGAACTTGCAGGTGAAATCTGCTTTCCTTGTCCCTTAAGTGATCACACTTCCTCATAAACTGCCAACCTAGTGCTCCTTTCCTTCTGCTACTATTACCGACCTCCAGCTCCTGTTGCAGCATTCTATGCATCTTGGGTGGGGCAATTAATTTCAGGTGCAGGTCCTTATTTTCAATTGTCTGACCCTTGCAAGAGCTGTTAGGCTGACTTGCCTGTCCTTTGCTTCTACAGGCCTCTTCAGCCCTCTTCTTTGTCTCAGTCCCTAAGGTATTCCAGGACATGTAGTTCACTTTAGAAAAGTTAGATTTTATCACTTCTGATATATTTGTAAGGGCAGATTTAATTCCTTTAGTATTTTTAAAAGAGGGATTGTAGGTTTTAACCTTACTAGAGGAAGATGGTGTAGAGTTGGCAACATTTCTGCCATTCCTTGTAGTATACGTTTGGTATTGAGAAGGGTATTTGTTTTTAGGGATACAAAAGATTTGTTCTTTTGGTATAATATGTTTGGATGTTATAACCTTAGGTTTTACTACCTTAGTTTTAACAGGAGGTTGAGAGATATCAAAAAGACAGTAAGCCATAACCTCTTCTGGCATATTGGTAGAAATATACCCTTAAGAGAAAAGATACCATGTCTCATCCCATGGAATCTCCTACCTACCCAAGGTCATGCCTCCACCCAGGAGATCCTCCCGCAGTACACCACCCCCAGAGTTGGGATCAGGGAGTGTCTGCCCTCCCCTGGCCACCTGGGAGGACACTTTAGGCAGGGTTTTAGTGAGGAATCCGCAGGATTCTTCACATGTGTTAAGAAAAACCCATACACCTGAAAGAAAACCTGAATTCCTACAACAGGACATGTCCAATATCAAAGGACAAGGGTTGCTTTTCCATAATCAACAATTATGGTTTCTACCCGAACCTGTCAACATGCTTTATTGTACTGGTACCATGATCTTCCTGCCTCTGGCCATTTTGGAACCCAAAAAACCTTTGAAAAGATCCAGAGGTATGCATGGTGGAAGGCCATTAAGAAGGACACCATGGACTACGTACAAGGATACGCAGTCTGCGACCGTACCAAGACAGTCACAAATGTGTCTATAGGGTTGCTCTATCCTTTACCAATTTCTAATAAACCATGTCATACCTGCACTATGGATGTTATGACAGACTTACCCAAAGAAAACGGATGTACTGTGATTTTGACGGTAATGTGATGGACAAAGCGAACAAACGAACCAAACGGTGGCCCAATACCTCTGATGTTTCGTGATGGAGTATGAGAGGGCTTGGGCCAGACTATTGTCTCTTTGCTGAATTCGCTTAAAATGACTCATTTCATACATACATTAAAGACACCCCTTTCTATGTGGCTTCAGGTATCCACTCCATATCCATTCCAATAACTCTTCCATCGCACAGTTCAGTACCAGCTGTCCAGGATTATGTTTCTCTCCTTCAAACTGGTTTCAAGTCTGCCAGAGAGTACCTGCATGATGCCCAAAAACAGGCCTGTCATTTCATCAACAAGAAACTTAGGCATGCCCCTAATTACAGGGTTCATGACGATGTTTGGTAATCTACAAGAAACATTGGGATACCGTTTTGTAATAAGAAATTCAAGCTGAAGTAAGATGAGGCATATTATTTTATGCATCGAACATTTGTATGGAAACTATACAGCAAAAAGTGTTTCCAGGTGCCACAAGACAAAAACGATGGGTGTGGGGGGCAAAGGAGAAAACAGTAACGCTCCTACTAAACCTTGTGACATTCAGATCGTACAAGTGCAGTATCGAGAAGTGCAAGGGAGGCAGATGAGGGCAAAGGGATCGGATGGGGAGGTGGTGAAGAGGGAGAAGTGCAGGAGGGAGGGGGCCCCAGGGGCTTGGCAAGTACTAAGGGGAGCCCAGGAGGGCAAGTGCCAGGGGAACTCAACTATTGCAAGGAGAAGGGTGAGCAGCCTCAGTAGGCTAGTTAGTGAAGGGTAGCCGAGGGCAAGAGCTGGTAAGAAAGAATGCAGGGAAGGACTGGTCAAAGGAGGGCCTGACCCCAATAAGACTCATAAGGGTTACAGGCAACCAATTGCAGGGGCAGGAGGAGAATAGCAGGGGAGGGGGAAGAGGGAAGGAGGAGGAAAAAAGCAAGGCCTTGAGAAGCTTCCAGAACTTAAGGAGATCCGGCTCAAGTCAGAGAGGGGTAGGGAGGCCATTCCAGAGGGAGGCTCCTGCCGAAGAAAGAGAGTTCATCCTGACAGGCCTGGTCCTTCCACAGTGGATCCCATCTACAGGGGGAGGAGGATTCTTGGTAGACAGAGTGATGTTAGGATCTTCGGGACCCGCAGGGCCCACGGTATACCTTGTGCACTGCAGTGCTGTGGTCTTCTGGTCCCGCTGTCCTTTCTGGTATCCTACAGACTCCGATGGCGGCTGAGAGGCAGGCGTGGCAATCATCAGCACTGAGGCCAGAGAACAGAGACATGCTGCGTGGTGCACGACCACGTGCTGGGTACCTTCCTCTAATCGTGGGTCACGCATCACCAGCAAGCTTCCTGGATCGACTATTTCAAGCTCTTATGACTATAAAAACAGCTGCCTCGCCCCACTTCCCGTTCTTGAAACAGTTCTTCTGCTGATCAAGAGCCCATACTACCTTGATTCTAGTTTCAGGTACTCTGCTGAACCTGACTTCTTAGTTAATTACATGTTAGGTATTTAGTTTCCTGGTTTATTGTTTTCTCTATCATTGTCAAGATTGAAACTGTGTTATCCAGTCGCCTTAGGTTCACTGTGGGAAGTGTCCAGAGCACAGGTACTTATGGTTCTATTGGTCCATAAGGGAAATCTTTGTATACTTTTATTTCTTCCATTAATACGGTTTTTGTTCTCATCCTCCATTAGACATACATATTGAAGTACAGGCAAGGGGGTGTATCACGTAGCCCTCCTGTCTACGAAGAGGGGTCCGCTGAGGGTGACTTTCAGAATATCCCAGTGGCTTTCTCTTAGTGGATTAGGGTTGCATTGTCTCCAAGTCTCCCGAGGAACTTCTTGCCCATCTTGATCATCCAGGTACGTGACAATGGTCTCTGCATTGTTCGAGAGGCACCTGACCCACCATGATATGGACGTAGTCACGCCACTACATTCAATGGGTCTTTTCTCACAGTCTTTACAACAGACTCCCCGTTGTCTGCTTTGCCGGTCCTCCGGCATCTTGAGTTGGCGTACTTTGCCTCCTGAAATGTCACAGGCTTGCTCTGTGGCTTTGGTCTGGTCCTCCTCTCCAAGGCGTGATTGCATCAGGGGACTTATCCTCTGCTCCATACTTTCCCTTGTTCAGTGATCCACTTGTCTCACTTATGTACAATGCTCTTCTGAAAGAGATATCCTCTTTTCCTTTGGATGGCCCCGTTTGGTTCAGCATTGGCTGCAGCCAAATAGAATGAATTCACAGTATTCTTTATGGAAGGCAGTCCCATATAGGTAGATACAGTGATTGGTTTAGGGAGTTCCTTGTGTGAATGAGAGTTCTCATTCACACAAGGGACGGAGTGACTCGGAAGGTGCAGATTCCAAGACCGGAGTCTTTCTACACTTTCCTTTGTGCACATTCCAGCAGCAGCTGAAAACCTCCCTCCCCAGCAGAGCCGTGGCGGAGTGAGGCAGAGTGGCTTGGAAGGTGCAGATTCCAAGATCGGAGTCTTTCCACACTTTCCTTTGTTTGCATTCCAGCAGCAGCTTAAAACCTCCCTTCCCCAGTGGAGCCGTGGCAGAGTGCGTCAGAGGCACTTGGTGACCTGGTGCAGGTGCACAGGTCTGACTACAAAACGTACTGCGCATCAGCTGATACTATTGCGGATTCACATGAGGGTATTCAGTGAGTGGCATACAATGCCGAGACCTTGTACACACCAAGTTATCAGCTGTCATACATAACTTTGGTGCACAAGGAGGGGGGGCATGGCTTGGCAGCCATGGAGTAGGCTGCATCTCTACTGAGCTCTGTGATCCGGCAATTGATCCTGGGAAGCGTGAGCTGCCTGACAGCAGACCACGGCACCAAAATAGAATCATGGATGCATGAAGGGGACTGGAACAATAAGCAAGCATCCGCAAGCAAATCGACCCAGGAGAACGCAAGACCCGACACTTTGTGCCACGGACCGAGAGAGGATACAACAACAACAAGATGGCAGCGCCTTCGGGACTAAGGGACCCGTAACGACATGAGTAGCGAAAGTGGAACGGGCTGCCGGAGAAGGCACACTACATAAGCCGCCGAGAGAAGACGTGCACAGGGACAATATAAACATAACTGCACTGGCCCGCAACCATAAGAAGGTGAAAAGCGGGGTATCCAAGGGCGAGCGGAGACTGCTGGAGGCTAAGCGGCACAGCAGGCAAAGCGCCTAGTGGATGGTAACTGTGTGTGCCCTGTGAACACTAGGAGCCGCAGGGTGCCCCCCTGGAGCGGGAACGGTAGCGCGAACAAGCGCATGATGTGCATGGCTGACGGCGGGGACCCCCGCTGGAACAGCAGCGCGTTAGGACCTCCGGCTTGCGAGCCGTAAGTATAACGCTGGAGAGGGAGCTGACACCGGAGGAAGTACAGCCTACCACTGCACGTGTAAACTGTATCAGGCAAGAAGCGGAGGGCATGCGACCTGGAAGACATGCCCTCAAGAAAAATTGAGTAACACGACGGACCGTGTTACGTTTCCTGGGGAGGCGGTCTGGGTGTGCACCGCTGGGAACAGAGGTTGTGGGAACCTTGTGCACCACACGGGCAGCAACCGGAGGTAGTCAAGCCCAAGAACAGTGAGCAAGGGGTGACACAGCATAACGATTGTTGCACGGGACTGCCTGTACCCACGCAGAGGCTTAGAGATAAGCCGTCAAGTAAGGAGCGAGGAGTGATCACTGGGGAATGGGAGCAGACAGTCGAGGTCAGTAGGCAAGGAGCTCTCCTGAAATGGGAGGCAGAGCTGTGCATGCCCCCCCCCCGAGAGGTCACAGATAGCGGAGTGAGTGAGTGTAACACTCCTGTAACGGCGTAGTGGACATCAGGGCAAATCGGCCTGTAATTGCTACGCACCAGGAAGAACTGGAATAACAGGCGAGCGGTGGGGCAAGTGGAGGCACAGCATGAGCCATCAAATGAGGCCATAGCAAAAGGAAATTGCAGCTGCAGCCAGAGTACTAAGATACGACCCGGGACAACAATCACTAGGGAGTAATAAAACCTATATCACAGGAGGGGAACACAAGACAAGCTGTAACAGCCGACCCCCGGCGGGGACGGGCCCTGGGGCACGGAGAGAGCGGAGCAATGTCAGTAAGGGGCGGAAAAGTTAAAGGCAAACAGCCCATGATAGACATCTTTGCAAAGTCACAACAATCTCCCACCACCACAGCGCAAGGTACGGCAACTGTGCCAGCAGATGCAGCCACTCCACAGGCGGACAGCGCAATCTTGACAGCTATAACAGAACTGAAAAATTTGTGGGGGGCAGCGATGGCAGACCCAAGAACTGCACTAGAGAACAAAATAGATGCAGTGGGAATCGAGGTCAACCTGTTGAGACAGGATGTGAGAGCCCTGGCGGAACGAACGAGCGGCCTAGAAAGTGAGGTGAAGACTAATGTGGACAATAGTATGAACAATGCCAAGGAGGTCCGCATCTTGAAGCAACAGGTGGCTAACCTGGAGAATCGAGTGGAGGAGGCCGAAGGACGGGCGAGATGCAACAATATATGAGTGGTCAGGCTCCCGGAGGGGGAGGAAGGGCAAGATTCCACGACCTATGTGGAGAACATGATATTGCAGGAGATGGGAGCAGGCGAGCTCTCCCAAGGGTTTGCAATCGAGCACGCACACAGGGCGCTGATGAGGAGACCGCAACCTGCAGCCCCTCCCAGAGCAATTATAGCAAACATTTTGAACTACAGAGACCGTGAGAAAATATTGGAATTCTTCCGGAAAGGAGGGACGATACAAAGGGGAACTGCACCATCACTGCATATCCGGATTACACCATGCAGGTGCAAAGACAGCGGTACAGCTAAGTGGCGGTCAAGAGGAGACTACGCACAGCTGGATACAAATACATGCTCCTGTATCGCGCAAAGCTCAACATTTTCCACAAAGGCAGAGCGTTATTTTTTTTGATAACCCGGAGGAAGCAGCGACATGGCTGGCGCAAACGGCTGCCCGAAACAAGGTGAGTAGCAATGCCAGCAAGAGCACGACAAGTGATTTTAATGCCATGTAGGACGGTAGGAGGGGGGTAAGAGCTGAGAAAGGTGCAACAGAACTGGGAAACAGAATAGTGTTGGGAGATGTTAAACAAATGACATTTGAACATGTTGGACTAGAATATAATCCGTGCAATGCAAGACGGGCAGCGATGAGGGTGCTTAGGTTGATATACAAAGTTGGAGCTATCGGTGGGAGAAGGTATACCCTCAAGTAGCAGAATTAGTTAGATCACCAGTAGGGTGATATTTCCCTGCTGAGTTGTATGTACGGCGTTTGCTGGAAAGGGGCTAGATGCGGGGACGCCTCAGATCCAGGGATGGAGCTGGGCATCAGTTGTGGGAGGGTTAGGGTGGGGGGGATCACAGTGGAAGTTGGGGCAGGGCAGGAAGGGGGAGGGGGGATCTACGGAGTTGGGGATGTTGAGGGGTTTGAAGTTGGGGAGAGTTTGGGAGGGGGGGAGTTAGAGAAACAGTTGGGGTGCGAGGCTACACCCCGGAAAGACGACATATGTCATGGGAGACCTTAAAATAGTTACTTGGAACGTCAGGGGGCTCAACAGCTATTTAAAAAGGAATAAGGTTATGATGTACCTGCGCAGGCAGAAAGTCGCCATAGCATTGCTGCAGGAGACCCATTTAACGAATGAGAAGTTGGAAGTGATTCGGAAAAAGTGGAGGGGGACTATTGTGGGAGCAACATACTGAGCCTATGCCAGAGGGGTAATTACTTGGGTGGCACCCCATGTCCCGTTCCAGCTATTGCAATCTACAGTGGCGCCAGATGGGAGGATGGTTGTAATGAAGGGGCTAGTGGAAAACAGAGAGATATGTATTGTAAACACATATGCCCCAAATCAGGACACGGCGACATACTTCAGAACCCTATATGGCAAACTCAGTGGAATCTTCGGGGGGGCAGTGATCTGGGTAGGAGACTTTAATTGTGTATTAAACCCGAAAATAGATATATCGGACACCAAAATAGATAGACCCACTCCAGCTGCGAGGGCATTGCAGTCACTGTTAGCAGATTTTGGGTTAGATGACGCATGGAGGGCACATCACCCACAGGATAGACAATACTCGCACTATGCAGCCCCTTAGAACTTACATACTAGACTGGATTATGTGTTTGTTACACATGAACTAATTATAGAAATAGTACAGGCAGAGTATAAGGCGAGGGTCCTTTCCGACCACTCGCCGCTGACGCTAGTATGGCAATATCGGCCCCCGAGAGCCAAGATACCGACATGGCACCTGCGATCAGAGGCATTGAAAGACAATGGGCCTCATTACAAATCAGGCGGTCCGGAAATAAAGGTGGCGGTAAACTCGCTGCCACCGTTGTTTCCGGACCGCCTGATCCCGACTCCTGCAGGCGGGTGGTGATGTTCCCGCCAGGTTTGACCTGGCGGGTTTAACACCGCCCGCCTGCAGTTGGACGAGGAAACACCGGCAGCATTACGAGATGCTGCCAGTGTTTCCATGATCCCCATTCCCATTCAGTCCTATAGGACTCAATGGGAATGGGGATTAACACCATTCCGCCTCCGTGATTCCCGGAAAACCGGGGTTGTAATGCCCCGGTAGTTCCGGGAATCACAGAGGCGGAATGGTAATACGAGTCCGGCGGTAACCAGGCGGTTTTACCACCTCGGTTACCGCCGGACTCGTAATGAGGCCCAATGTATTTAGGGAGGACATACGAAAGGAAATAATAAGTTATTTTGAGATAAATTCTGGCAGTGTAGAGACAGCGGGCACACTCTGGAAAGCCTTTAGGGTGGTGGTGAGGGGGATAGCCATAGCTAAGTCCAAAGGACTACAAGGTGGGATCTTGGCTGAACTGCAAGAAGCGGAAACGGAGCTAGAAATAGCGTTAAAAATGGGGGGTAATACCAAAGTAGATAATGAAGCAGTAGTAGAGCTGCAACAGAAATGCGCGGGATACTGGGAAAGGTTATGCAACCTCAACTACAAGAAGTATATAGAGACAGCATGCAGGAGGGGATAAACCAGGGAAAGTTCTGCCATGGCTATATAAAAACGAAACCCCTAGACCCACAATTAGAACGATAGTGAAGGAAGATGGGAGCATAGCAGATACTCTAGAGGGAGTTAATAGGGAATTTGCACATTATTACCGGTGCCTGTACGGAGACGAGGAAGGAAGCGACAGCAAAGAAATAGGAAAAACGCTAGAGGATATTGGATTACCGCAGATATGTGCGGAAGAGAGGGAGGAGCTGGACGCACCAATTAGTCTAGAGGCATTGGAGGAGGTAGTGAGGCAGCTACCCACTAGCAAGACCCCGGGGACTGATGGACTCCCAAGCGAATTCTATAAAATGTATAAAGATGAGGCACTCCCTCCGCTCTTAGAGATGCTCAATGAGGCATATGAAGTAGGGAAACTACCGGAGTCCCTACGAGAGGCGATTATTATACCACTCCCCAAACCCAATAAACCTGGCAGTGACTGTGGCTCTTACAGACCCCTGTCAATGTTGAACCAAGACAGTAAAATATTAACGGCGGTTTTGGCAAACAGGATGAGGAGGGTCATCAATAAGTTAGTACATCCTGATCAGACCCACTGTGTCCCCAATAGGAACATATCTAACAACCTCAGGCGACTTCACCGAGTCATTGAATATGCAAGCGGTGATGCGGATGAGATGGCGATAGTGTCGCTAGATGCAATAAAGGCCTTTGACTCGTTCAAATGGCCCTGGCTAATTGCGGCCCTGGCATGGGCGTAATTATAGGGGGGACTGGTGGTTTTGTCCCCCCCAACTTCTGTGGCATGCCTTTTTGTCCCCCCCAACTTTTTGGAGAGAGGGCAGGGGGGCCACAATCATCAATTATGTAATTGGACAGTGTGAGCCCGGCTGGGGTGCCCAGCAAGGTTTGCACTGTCTCATTACATAATGCTGAGATGCCTGGCAGCCGCGCTGCAACACATTCAGAGCGGGATGCACTGCATGGCTCAGACCCTCATCTTGGCTGTCCTGACTCAAAGTCAGCAGCCAGGGTGCTGAACTGGGTGTTACAGGGCCTGGCGCCTGTGGTGCCACGCTAGCAGCAGCACGTCCAGGGGCCGCTGTGCAAAGAATCGCTTTCCAGCTTTGTGTCCGTGCGACACACAGACAGGAACTAGGAAGCTCATTCAGCTTGCTGGTTTCTGTGTGGAGGTGCGTGAGTGCGAAGAGGTTAGGTCGGTGTAACATGAGACGTGGCCTGGGCGGCATTTGAAAGCAGAGCAGAGGTACTTTTTTAAAAAATCATTTTTAATTGTGTTTGTGTATGCTTGTTGGGGGGCTGGACTGCGGGCTGACCCTAGTGAGGGCGTGTGTCACATTTGGACAATGTGAGTAGAGCTCACAGTACACACTAAGGCCCCAGGTATGAAGACACACTAACAATAACACATGGTGCATTCTATGTGGAAAGCCACAGCTCTGCAAAGCCTCTAAAATTAGTCTTGCCACTTTTCAGATGCTACTAAAGCACCACCATCCTAATTTCAAAATGAAGTTGGCAGAAGGTGCGCCCTCTCCAAGTAGAGTGGAAAGAGTCAAGTTGAGAAAACCTGTGACCCAAAACTATCATACTCTGCAAATTCTGTGAAATGAATTTGAGTGCTATACACCTTCCAAACATGGTGAACATTTGTTAAGCAGTTTTTGCTCTAGGTGCGCAGAAGGAACCGTATGGGATTTTGTGTTAAAAGCACACTTTTAGGAGCCCTGTATAACCTTTACTCCTGCTGCCAAAAATAATCTTCACCAAACTGGCAAAAAGTATTTAGAGTTTTGCAGACACTTTTTCAGGACGGTTTGGTGCACATTAGTAAATGGGTGTCATGGTTCAGGTTACAGGCCACCAAAAACTGCTTCACTTAAACTAATCAGGGGAGTGTACAGCATTGTAAGAATGGGGGGGAGGGGGAGCAACGAAATGCAGTGTGTGGAATTCCACAAGGTCTCACTGGCGCCCCCAAACCGCCCACCCCTGCCCCAATGTACTTTTTTGGTAACATTAGTGGAAAATGGCATTTTAACACACAACAACAAAAATAAAACTGCAGGATCATTCCCGATGCAGGAAACTCATCTATTAGAGCTCTGTCCAAGCCCTCTGAAGCAAAATAAATGCTCACTTCCTAATTATGATATGGATTGCACCAACAGAAGTGACTTCACAGAAAAGGGCATTCCAAGGCGCATCTTAAATCATTGATACTTGGAGGCACCATGTAAGTGACTTTACAGTAAGTTGCCATGAATAAGCCAAGTGACAAATAACTTTGTGGTGCAAAATACCTAAATTGCACTTTTGTTATATGTGGAGCAACTCTATAGTCATTAGGCTTTTCCATTATAATACAATAATACATTAACATATGCTTTGAAGTGAATCGGAGTCACTTGCAGAGCTGCATTTAAGGCACAATGTGATTAAATGATTTGCTCAGGATCGCACGGTTGGTTAAATGGTGAAATTGGGATGTGGACAATTTAAGCGACTGCACACATTCTTCCAGGTTTAGTTGATATAGATATTTATTAAGGTTTTGCTTTACATTTCATGTGCTTGAATAATTATTTATAGCAAAGCCTTGGAAGCAACCCACATTACATAATAAACTAGTTTTCCATAGTAAAAAAAACATACGCTATATACATTGTCATAGAAATATGTTGAGCGAAGGGAGTATGGCTTTAGTTTTATTCTCCCCATTCTGCATGCAAAGTCACAATAGCATCATGTAGATTAATGTGAGCCTAACAAATCCCCTTGAGTTTTAAAGCCATAATCATTATTTCATAAAGCATGCAACATTATGCCCTCTTCTCACTTCTGATCACTCCCTCTCATTCACATTTCTAAAGGGACAAAAGTCCCTGCTAATAGTACCCCCCTCCCTTCCATCAGTGCCTAATCACTCACATTTGTAATGCTCTGTTGATACAGAGCAACGTGATGACCCTCTGCTGCCCGGAGCTCCTTAGGACATTGTCCTGGCAGTTGGACACCTCTACCATTCGGAACGAGTAAGGTGTCCTTCTTGCCAGGAATTGCTCAGCACACACTGTCCTGCCAGCGGACACCATTGGCGTTGGGCGCCCTCTTTGATGTGCTGAATGGGAGAGTTGTCCCAATGAAAAATGTCAGCAGCTTCCACCTCCCCCCCCACCGCCTCTCCCGCTTGGTACTCCACTGCTTGGAGCCATTTGAACACAGGAAAACATACCTTAATTTTATTAAGTCAGAATCTTGTAAAAAAGATCTAACTGCACATACAAGGTGCTGTGCAGAACCCAGGTTTGGAGATATATGGCATTTAAAAATTGATACCAAGTATACTTGGTTACCCACTGCACTGCATTACCGATGGCTTCTGCCTTTAAATGAAACGAAAAATCAAGAGAATTTCTGACATTCGCGCAAATCTGTTCCATTTGGCCATGGCTTTATAGTTCAGCTAGTCAATTTAGCCCAAAATTCCAGGGATCCAGGGGTGATTAAGTCTGGTCTGATCAATGGACGTTGCGCCACTGTTTCCATGTGTTATTGTATATGTAAATATAAATGTTGTGCACACACAGTATATGTCGATGGAGGTGCTGGGTGCATCTGTGTGTGAGTGAGAGTGTATGCAAGCATATGTGTGTTGACTTTTGTGTCTGAATGAATGATAAATAATGCATTTTTTGTATGTTCTATAGGAATTAAGTTTGTGAATGTAATGTTATTTCACTGGGTGCATGGCAGGCCGGCTGGAGATCTGTATTGGTCCAATTGAATTTTAAAGGTAGGCCACCAGTATTATGAAAGTTATAACAGAGCATCATCAATGGACTCTTGTGGTGTAGTAGTCTAGTGTTATCCCTCAGGAATTTAGGTTGTTTGACTGAGGTACCAAATCACAGTGAAATTGACCGTAGTCATTTTCGCTGCAAATACGTTTTTTCCTCAGTACAAAAAACTAAACCCATGTCCCCCCAAACCACCAGTACACCCATAAAACCCGCTTACTTCCCCTTTCTCCATCTGCCGCTTCTCCTGTACCCTGCAGCAACAGATCCATCCATCTAACCTGGGTCCGATCTGACGCTCAGGGTCCCTTTTTCTTCTTCTTTTTTGTTGGGTCCCCTGCCACCAATCCTGAGGAACCGGGGGACACCCCCGCAACCGCCAAAGTCAAAAATACCAAACATGGGGAGCGAGAGACACCCCCGCAACCCCAACTCTTCATGTTCGGTATCTTTGGCTTCGAACTAATGGTGGTGAACGAATTCAGTCAAATCTACCATTCAACCACATTTTATCGAACAATTTGGCCAAAACGATCCCTAAGAGCCACAACCCGCCCTCCCTCCATCCCGCCCCTGTCCCCCCCAACATTTTCAGAAAAGTTACTCCACTGGGCCCTGGCCAATAATGGCGTGGGGCCGGGATATCTTAAATGGGCTAAGCTATTATACAGCGCACCGCTAGCCAGGGTTAAGACAGGAACGATAATATCGGAGAGATGGCAACTCAGTAGAGGTACTAGGCAGGGATGCCCATGGTCCCCCATGCTGTACATTCTGGCTCTAGAGCCCCAGGCAATATACCTGAGGCAACAGTATGACGTAATAGGCATCACCATAAAAGGGGAACCGCATCTCATTTCCTTGAATGCTGATATGTTACTGTACTTACGCTATCCGGAGGAGAACCTCCAATACATATTAGAAGAGATGGAGCGATTTGCAAAGCTCTCAGGCATAGCTGTGAACCCCAGAAAGTCCTGTGTATTTCCACTGGGCAGATATAGAGGGATCCTGTTGGAGCAGTTGCCGACCCTGCAGATACCATGGGAGGTCAACAATTTCCGATATCTTGGGGTAGATATATATCATATGGTGGAAGCAGAACATGCACACAATACAGAGGAAACAGTTAAGAAAATAGAGAATAGTATGAGGTTCTGGTAAAGCTCCCCTTGGCGATGATGGGACGGGGGGGGCAATGCTCAAAATGGTGGTGTTGCCGAGACTGTTGCACTGCTTTGCGAACATCCCATACTTGATACCTAGAAGATTCTTTGCCAGGTTAGACAGCATATGTAGAGAATTCCTATGGCAAGAGACAAGGAACAGAGTGGCCCTATGGAAGCTACAGAATTCATATGAGAAAGGGGGCATAAAACTACCAAATTATGAAATTAATTATATAGCAAGGCAACTACAATATAGCTAAATGGCTCTCCGAGGAACCGACCTTGGAATCCAGGTTGTTCCGACTGGACTGCGCCCCATTTTTCTTAAAAGAGGTGATGTGGTTGCCCAGGTCAGAGAGGAAGGACGCCCGAGGATGATGATGCTCGGGTGGGAGATATGGGCCTGTCAGTTGCTGGAGAATCCAACCCCGTGCTCCCCGCAGCTCCCATTGGCCGCTTTGGCGGGAAAAGAAAAGCAACTAGGACTAATGATTAGGAAGCACTGGGAACCGTGTGGGATATCAACAATGGGCGATGTGTGGCAGGAGGGGAATATATGGGATTTTGAGGGGCTGGTGGAGGAAACGGGTAACACGCGGTGCAGTATATCGCATATCATGGGGTGGTGCAGCAAATTAAAGAGACCTGGACCGAAGTAGTACTAGCAGAGGAACCGGACGCCAACATAGACACGATATATGATATAGCAGAGGGGGGACATGAAATATCTAGATTATATGAGATGATAATGACCAAAGTGGGGAAGGAAGTGGTGCAACTCAGACTGGACTGGGAAGAGGAAGTGGGTGCCCCGATGAGTGATGGGATGTGGGAGCGAGCCCAAGGATATCATAAAAAAGTGTCAAGAAATTCCAGATTACAACAGATACAATTACATATAACTCACAGGGCGTACATGACACCCCAAAGGATAGCCAAATTCAAAAACGCAGGACGACAATCATGCCCCAAATGTAATGAAGAAAACGCTGGAATGGTGCACATGTTCTGGTCATGTCCAACAATAGAGAGATTTTGGGGAGAAATCACACAAAAAATTGGAGAAAAGGGGATCAAAATAGAGGTGGATACAGCATGGGCTTGCCTGATAGGAGGGTTTCCTAGACCACGCAAACTTAAGCATGCGAGTAAACTGAGTCTGGAAACATGGTGGAAAGATCTACAAAAATGGGCAGAGGCAGAAACCCTGGTGTGGCAGGAAGCGTGTAGTGGTGGGGAGGCAGAGGCTGGAGCCTTAGTAGGCTGGAGGCAACTGATAGCTGAACTATTTGGGCCCAAGCATGACGATTCAAGCGATCGGGATCCAACAGGTACTGATGGAAAGGAATCCTTAATGTATATTCAAATTATAATTTGCACTGTATGTTTGGTTTGTATTGTTTGTTGAAATAAAATCAATAAAAATGTTTAAAAAAAAAATCTTTGGTGCACAAGGAGATTGGAAACCCACTACTAGCCAACTGTCCCACAACTTAACGGCAGTTTATTGGTTGCTGGTTGAGAGGGGAGGGGGATATATTGATCACAGCAGTTATTTATGGACTTTGTGGGGCAAGAAGGTCAGAGTACGAGCAGCAAGACCAGCATAGAAGCAATCTCTGGCTTATGTTTAGGTTGAACCCTGCAGACACTGTATTCATTAAGTCATTTGCAGCCAGCCAAACCTAATATAGTTGGAAATAAGTAATTGGCTCCACTATGAAATTGAAGAACATTGGTCGACTTGGTTTGTGCAGCGAGGGGGTGTGGAAAGGGAAACGTCTCCATAGCCCTGTTTGACTTGCAAGATGGCGAAGTATGTACCCAAGACAATAAAGGGGAAAAAAGATTATGGTACCAATGAACGTGTCACCCCGCCACTCAAAGAAGTATTACTGAGGGGGCGTGACCAGCTGCTGAGCAATGCGGACATGAGCCCCTGTAGCTCCCGGGACCGCCGCACAAATACTGATCAAACAGCCTGCTATCTGTGGTGTTACTGCCGCAAAATAATCCTGCGGAGAGCCACACACCCAGGGACCAGATAGACTGAAAACAAAGCCCAGAGTGTTCTGCTTAACTGAGTTAGATCACTGTGAATGCTCTGTAGCGGTGTCGACGAGTGGAAAAACAAGATGGCCGTGGTCCACGTCTGGAGCCTGCAACGCTGTGTGAGGGGGAGACATGCCGTATGAGGCGCCTACGACACAGCCTCTGCCGTGCCAGAGAAGGACTACAATAAACACCTTCCAAGGGTGATTGTGCTGCCCACTACCTGTCTCTGCCCGTGTGCTAGCCCGAAAACATCTACGCCACGAGCGGGTGCATGGCGGTGGCAGCGGCGAACTGGGTCTTGGAAATATGTACACTCGACCCGTACACACTGGAGAGGAGCTGTGCCACCAACATCGCAGTGCCCGCACGCCTGAGGTACAGCACAGGGCAAGTGCAGACCTGCGACTGCCTCTGGCCGTGACATCCATCAGAGCGGCAGATCATGGAGATCCAGCGTGGCAAGCCCCGACTGGATACTATGCAGGGATGTGCATGGGGCACCCTGCTCTTCCGGGCAGCCCACCGTAAATGCTACTTATCGCCTCCGGAACAGACTTTTGCCACTAGGGCCACTAGGGCCTTCCGTAACCCCGACCAGGGCTGTGAGTGGGGGTTCCTTGCGGTGAGCGAAGAGCAGAGAGCAGATCATCTGCTGACCCGGTCCTGAGAGCCCTGCAAACAGTGTGACCACGTTGCTTACCTAACGGGCCCGAAGTCGCAGCACTACCTGACCACCTCCAGCACCTGTGGCCCGGAGAGAACCAACAAGAGGTGCAAACATCGCCCTGGTGGTGTTGCGGACTGTGGAGGTGCACCAACACGCAAAACACAGTGGTGCATTGTTACACCGGCCCTAATAAAAAAGGTGAGTCACGTTATCCCATCTCTGCCTGCGCCCCCGGAGCCCATGTGCCCATGAAATGTGCTGTGCCCTTGCACCGAGCCATGTGTAAACAGACATCCTCGCCATAAGGACCGTGCTACACAACTTTGTACCCGCAGGTTTCTGCGGGTAAACCAGAAGTGACCCCGCTGGGCCACACACAGGACAAGAGAGGGCCCCCCATTGCAACAGGGCACAGTGGAGGTGCAGGCATATAGTAGGTCACTCTCGCTTTATCTGCACAACACCGTGGGCGATTGGGGAACAATGCACAATAACTGAATCAACCACCTTGTGACGTGTACACGGACGTCAGCCCACTGCCTACCCCCTCGACTAAGCAGACGCTTATGAACTGGAGTGTATGCTAGCAAATGAGGCGACAGCGAGATAGCAGTGGGACACTGACCCGTCTAGTTACATACCACCTCAAACATACAAACTTTGCTACCCGCTGCTACGGTCACGCAGCGTAGGCTGGTGTGCCGTGGCTGAGCGCAGTCTGGACTTGCTGTGGAACAACATCCGCCGTGGCAATAACCTGCAGCACGCAAAGGAAACAGCCCTCTGCATTGGCTAGTGCCAGCCGAACACATGATGGGCAAAGACAAAGTTAGAAAGACAGTTAGCCAAAGCAGGATCGACCAATACACTACAATACCAGCGACCTCCCCCTCAGACCAGGAACAGCTGCAAATCATGTCTGAGGCTGAGAGTACCATATCCCTAATGGATGTCATGGCTGCAATAGCCGACTCACGGGCATCCATGGAGCAAGAAATTGATGGTATTAGCATGGACGTCTCGCTTGTCCGACATGACCTGCAAAAATTTACATCACGTACAGGGGAAGCTGAACAGTGCATTTCTGGAGCAGAAGACAGGCTACGAAACATAGAACAGCGTATGGCCCAGCCCATCTTACGCATTAAAACATTGGAGGAGAGAGTCGATGAGGGAGAAGGTCGATCTAGGCGCAACAATGTCCGCATACTGGGCCTACGAGAAAAAGCAGAAGGGCTGTGCATGGAATTATTCTTGGAACAATGGCTATCTGACCTGTTCGAACCCAAATCCTTCTCAAAATGTTTTTCCATCGAACGGGCCCATCGCATGCCATCTGGACCACCTATACCTGGCCTACCACCTTGCACGGTAATTGCAAAACTGCTGAATTACAGGGATTGCGACGCATTACTGCAAATGGCCCGCACAAAGGGAACAATCACACACAACGGTTCCCGCATCGCCTTCTTTCCGGATTACACCAGGGAAGTCCAGAAGGCACGACAATCTTTTGACCAATTTAAGAAACATCTCCAAACCAAGAATGTGAAATACGGCCTTCTCTTCCTGGCGCACTTTAAAATATACCATCAAGGCACTACAGTACACTTTACAGATCCAAAGGACGCATGGAGATGGGCAGAACAGCACATTGAAGGTGACTGGGATGTGGCGAGATTGAGAAACAACAGGAGACCCAGACCGCTGCCCGAACGGGGATTGCCTGCCCCGCTAACAATAGAACGAGATCCTGATCCACCACCACAGCCGATTGAGGACTGCTGAACGAACAAAAAGGGAAAAGGTACCATTCTAATCTGGCAGGAATAAATTTACAACAATCTGTTGGCTCAACAAAAGACACAATATGCAGTTTTGAGGTCCACATATAGACTTAAGATTGAGCGGCCCAGGGGATTGGGAGAGTTCCCCAGGCCCCCCCCTCCAGACACTTGGACATTCCAGTCTAATGAGAACTTATGTTTTAGAGTGGGCAAGTTGTCGATTTGACAGATGCTATATGTTGTTCGGGCGGCAGATACTTCAAGTTGGGTGGAGTGTAGGGTGGGGGGTATGTTGGTTTTTATTTTCCTTGGATTTTGTTATTTATAGGTCCAACGAGCAAGGCACAGCTCCTCAAAGGGGGGAAAATACACAAGGGCAACACAAACACGGCCCAACCGGAGATAACGCATCCCGTAAACTAACCCCTTGCTTCCTTATGTTCGCACAGTCGTCAGCAGTAGCCAGATGGCACGAGTCACCCATGGTGCATGTTACAGTGGGTGACACCCCCACCCCAAGTTGTCATGGCCTTACATAACAACATCACTAGAACACTCCGGTTCATGACACGGAATGTCAATGGGCTAGGTAATGGTATAAAGAGACGCTTAGTCACACAATTCCTAAACAGACATAAGCCAGATGCAGTATTCCTAACTGAAACGCACCTAGCGGGCACAGAATGCAATCTGTTCAAGCGTACCAATTATCAGACTGCAATACACGCCGGCTTTACTAGGGATTCAAGGGGCATGCTTATACTAATACATAAATCACTCCCGCTCCATCTATCCAGCGTCACTCAGGAGGACACAGGTGGCAGATATGTACACATTAAGGGGACGCTATGGGAACAATCCATTGCAATGCTAGCAATCTACGCACCACCGGCCCTGCTAGCCCCACTGCCCACTGATATCTCACCCCTGATCACCGAGGACATATCTGACATCATGATTATGGGAGGCGACTTTAACAAAGTCATGCACATAGAAATGGACCGAACATACTTGCGAGGCAGAAACCCCAGCATACGTACTAAGCTAGCCACCTTTGCCAATGCCCTGGGTTTACGAGACGTCTGGAGAGAGCTGCACCCCAATAGCAGAGAATACTCCTTCCACTCCGGGGCGCATGCCTTGCTTTCAAGACTAGACTACTTTTTTCTCCCTCTGGTGGACGTACACAGGCTAATAAGGCGTGCCTACTCCCTAGAGGGATCTCGGATCACTCCCCCTTGTCGTTCGGACTCCTTACCTCCAGACCGACCCCCCGCCACCTCCACGGTGGCATCTCAATTATTACTACCTGCGCTTCCCAGATCTAGTAGAACAGATCCAAACAGCTACGAAATCCTACTTTGAAACAAACACAGGAACGGTTGACGATCTGGGGGTGCTGTGGGAGGCATACAAGTCAGTCCTGAGAGGAGAAATCATCTCCTGGACCACTGCCCATAAAAAGGAACATCTAGTCGCGATACATGAGGCCGAGAGACAGGTAAAACAAGCGGAAGAAGACCATCTGTCGCAGGATCTGCCCGAAACACAACGGGGACTCCTGCTCGCTCAGAAGCGCCTCCAAAATATAGCCCTTGACAACGCCAGACAAGCGCACAGAGCAATGCGCGTCAAGGTTTATGAAACTGGAGACAAGGCCAGCAAGATGCTCGCCTGGTTGGAGCGAAGGGACGAGGGGTACAATCAAGTTAGATGTCTCAGTCCGGAAGACTCTGACCCTCTGCTGACAGATCAGGAAATAGCAGATGGCTTTGCCGCCTTCTATGCTGACCTCTACAAAACACCTGACTCCCCTGCAGAGAATACGATTCTAGTGGAAGTCACTCTTCCTACCCTGAATAACGAAGAACGAGAACTCCTTGAAAAGGAGATCTCGGAAGAAGAGATTGTGGCAGCCATGTCAGGCTCCAATCGGGGAAGACACCAGGCCCGAACAGCTTCCCTGTGGAACTATGGAAGAAAATAGGCGCAGGGGAGCTAGCTCCACATAAGTTATGCATGTACCAAAGTGCCCATGACCAGGGCTCTCTAACTCCTGACCTCAGAGAAGCCACTATAATAGTGCTTCCCTAAGCAGGCAGGCCCCCGACAAATGCACTTCCTACAGACCTATCTCTCTCATAAACAGCGAAACCAAAATCCTTGCGAAAGTGCTAGCTGACCGATTACAACAGGTTACCCCGTCTCTAATCCATCCGGATCAATGCGGCTTCATGCCACAAAGATCAACCCGCATGAATATCCATAGACTACACTCGGCCCTGGAGAGAAGAGGCGCCCTTCAGGGCCCCCTCGCTCTACTAGCCATTGACTTTGAAAAAGCATTTGATTCAGTCTATTGGCAGGCGATCTGGGAAATAATGCATCGTATGGGCTTATGCCCTCACTTTATAAAATGGGTTAAACTCCTTTACAAACCAAAGGCTGCAGTGAAGGTGAACGGCTGGTATTCAGACCCCTTTGTGCTAGGCAAGGGAACTAGACAGGGCTGCCCCTTATCGGCAATGATCTTCGCCCTAGCGATCGAACCCCTTGCGGTATTGCTGCGAACCATGGAGACGTGGAGTGGCTTTTACTGGGCAGACGACTGGGAGGATAGAGTCTCATAATATGCAGATGACCTGTTGATATATTTAAACGACCCGATTAACTCCTGCGCTGTGGTGACACGCCTGGTAGAAAGATACGGCTGCTTCAGCGGCCTACGTGTTAACTGGACTAAGTCCATACTGTTCCCATTAGGTAAAGCAAACGAAACAATGCCAACAAACTGTCCCTACCATATTGAACTAAAACAATTCAGATACCTTGGTATACAAATTACAAAAGACCTGAGTGAATACACACCCACAAACCTGTACCCGATCATAACACGATTCGCAGAAGACGTCCACCACTGGATCTCCCTACCATTAACCTTACTGGGCAGAGCAGCACTTTCAAAATGATGGCCCTCCCGTGCTTCTTGTATAAATTGCAAAATGCCCCACTACATGTCCCATGGCGTGAATTCCACAAAATTGACTGTATCCTTCAAAAATTGCTATGGGGTGGAGGACACCCACTCATAGCACTAGCTACGCTTCAAAGATCTATATGGGAGGGTGGTATAGGCCTCCCCAGACTGCAGACATACTACTGGGCCAGCCAAATGGCAATCGTGAATGACATGCTGCACGGGGACACAACTTTACCACATATCAGAGCAATCATCACAAGCGATTCCACCAAACCCCCCTTGGAACACTTATATCGCGAGGTGGGCCGAGCGACCTCTCCAACCATGCTAGCATACATACCACGAGTATGGGCAGAAACGCACAAATATATGTGTTGGGGGAACAAATTAACACCCATACAACCGCTCTGGAATAACAGGAACCTCCCGGAAGTAAGCAAACTCCCCACATGGCCCAACTGGACACTGCATGGGATAGCAAAAATTGGAGACGTGATACGTGAGGGGGAAGTGATTGCATTCAACACCTTGGCGTCCCGCTTCTATCTCCCACCTACAGAACAATACCACTATACACAGTTAAAACCACGCACTGTTAACCCACCTCCCTGCCATGTGCGATATGCCTGAATATACCCCGATGGAACGCAACGTAGTTTCCAAACGAATCAAACACAAGGTCACCCCTGTCATGTATAATGCCATCACCTCTTTCGCCACAACTGAACTGGCAAGCCTAAAGGCCAAATGGGAGCGGGACGTGGGGGCAATCCAGGCGGAGGAATGGATGGCTGCTCTGATGTACCCCCGGGAGATAGCGATCTCATCTAGATTCAGACTCATACAGCTTAAAATCCTCCACCGAGTTTACTACCCAAGAGTGACACTCTTCCGCTTGGGCAGGATTTCAGACTTGCGCTGTCTGCGCTGCAAGTGTGTAGAAGGCACCTTTTTCCATATTCTATGGGAGTGCTAGCATATTCAACGCTACTGGCAAGCATGCTGCAATGAACTGTCAAAGATTCTAGGCAAAACAGTCCTCAGGGAAGCAAAACTTTTGCTGCTGGGGATAGAGGATGAAATTGAATTGTCAAGATATGAAAAACTATTCATGTCAACCGCCACAACAGTAAAAAAGAGGAACATAGCACAATTATTGGGCTCGGAAGTGGCTCCCACCCTTGAACAATGGGCCACGGATATAGACATATGTATTGCAATGGAGTACAGAGTGTACGCTGCGAGAGGTTGCCCTGAAAAAGCAACGAAAATCTGGCAGAAATGGGAGGACTATCGATGGTGTGTCCCTCTCTTACCAGTCGACCCGAGTCAGGGAATACATGTCAACTGTGCAGAGACTACTGTGTCGATACACACCAAAGATGCTTGCTTATGTTTTACAATGACTCATTCTTTTTCTTTTCCTTTTTTGAGGTTAGTTTTGTATGTTGTGCTTTGAGAGTTTACTATATGGCTCTCCTGGTTGTTGTAATGTTTATTTATTCTTGTATGAAAATTTAATAAAATGTTTGATTAAAAAATAAATAATTACTGGCTTTTTCACAGGGCTGCGAAAAGAGTCTGTGAATAATGGTGTCAAAAAAGAGGCAAATCCTCTCAGATACTCACAACTCCCATCAGCACAGCAAGATTCGAGGGAGGCTGAGGTTTTGTCTGTTGGTCCACACCTTAGAATGAACAGGGATTCCCCTGCTATATTATCTGGGTCCACCCTCTCACTGGATAATAATGGCTCACTACTGAACTTGTGTAGAGCTTTACAACGTAATTCCATCAGGATTGCCAACCAAGTAACTAGTGTAGATCTTCCAGGTAATCTCTCAGCCAGTCCAAATCTTGAATTAATGGCAAGAGAGTTTGCACCAAGGGGTACAGCGGAGAATGGAAATGCAGTGACTACATCACAGTGGGCTGTGGCAGCGCAATATACTGATGGGCTTTTTAATTTTGAACTAAAAGACATTGCTGCAAAACTTGACGGAGTATTGAGTTTGTGCACTAAATTGGCCAAGGATCAGAGCATAATGAAGCAGTCATTGGTCACGGTAGCGGAAGTTATTGGGATATCGCCACCCGAGCTGAAACAACATGTTCTGAGGAATCAGAGTTGCAGGTTGGTGAACAAGGCTACCCCCATGAAAGAAGCACAAGTTGTCCCCGACATCAGGGTAGACCAGAGAAAAGTAGATGAGCAAGAAGAGAGAGATACTCAGACCTACATATCTCTGGATGGCACTGCGATTATGTGGAGGTCCAAAGAATCAGTTAATATTGCAGCCGGAAATGAAGAAGACGCCATCGATGCCTTGTGTGCGGAAATCTGACGAATGGAATAATCCACACTATCAGCCACTAATAAAATTCCCTTCGGGAGAACGATTAAGGATTCTGAGTTAACTAAACCTACTCTTACGAATGCTACAATGCTTCACAGAGACAAGACTAGGACATTGGATAGGGTTGGAGTGGACCGTGTAGGGGCACCTGCAAAAACTAAAATGATAAAGAACACCTTCGCAGGTGGCACTAAAAGAACAGTAATCCTGCACACTAACTTGAAGGCCAGGGATAAGACTTGGTTAATAAGGCAAGCACACAGGGTTGCCAATGCCTCCGGTGATGGAAATAGCCACAGGAGGATCAGAATGGGGAAAGATAGTTTGGTAAGAGAGAGATCCTCAACACAAGTTATGTTTGCACGTGATTTGACTTCCAAACATTGTGTGGCTACCGAGATTAACAACTAGAAAGTTGCTGGGATAGGTATTAAAGCTACCACCGGTCACAGCAGCACAGATATCGGACTGATCAAGCCTGGATGTCTTGTTAAACTTGAGGAGGCACATACTACAGCACGGAGCCCCTTTTTGAACAGTTCAACATTACTTTGAATATGGTCAACAATATTCTGGTTGGCCACTATCACATCTGCAGATATTATAGAACTGGCTTTGCATAAGTGGGACAGTAGTCCTAAATGGGTGTTGTTACGATTTGCTTCACTTGCGGTGGCAGCTCTGCTCTGTGCTAATGTCAATTTTCTCAATACCCTGGGGTAGAAACTATTGGTGTGAGGTAAGAAGCTCAAAACTCCTGGCATACATAACTCAGGCTCTTCAGGGCAGTATAGTAGAGGGTTAACATTGGGTGGGTGGAAAAGAGGGTCATTTGGTTCGGCTCAATCTGCCCTAGTGCTCGGGCAACAGATTAGTCACCCATTGGGACGGGGGGGGGGTGTATTGGGTACCTCCTAATCCCAGTATTGTCAGACAAAATTCACTGACAGGCCACATCTGACCAATTAGGGTGGCTAGTTGGAATACACAGGGTCATAGACACCTCCTGCAGGTAGACGGATTGTAGAGGAACAGCCGAATGCCTCTACAGGAAGTCCCGCCCCTATTTTGCCTATATGCTGGAAACCGAAAATTGTGACATGTGCAACACCAGTAATGGTATCTATACCACAAAGAATCTTTGAAACAAGGTATCCACTGAGAAGACCCTATGAAAAGTACCCCCAAAAGACTGACAGTCTCCTTAAGGGAGCACCTGAAGAAGTGTGAAGATGTAAAAGGACAAACTGGTGATGTCACGAGAAGTGAGTGGGATGCACTGAAAAGGATGACTAGAGAAGAGAATGCATAGGTGATATAGAATCTGATGACGAAGTAAAGAATCGAAAAGACTTTCATGTGCAGAATGAAGATTGCACATGTGAAGAACACTGCAGAAAACACAAGCCGTTTTATAGACGCTGCAACGCAAGTAGACTAAGTATTCATAAGGCTGGCTATGCGTAGTATATAGACTGATGGTGGTGCCACCAACATTCATGTATATAGTGTTGTGGACATTCAATTATATATTTTAGTAAGTGAGTCTCCATGAAGAAAGACGGAATGGTAGCTATGTGTGTTGCAGCAAACAATAGGCTCGAATTCGAAGCAAAACCAAAGAGGTTGTCTGGCTTGATGTCAAAGATTGGAAGCAGCCAAGAACTGGTTATCAGCTGCGAAGAACAGTAAAACGTGAGAAGCCGAGGCATCCCTTGATAAGTTGCAAGGAGAAAATACTACGAGTGCCAAGTTTCTTTATTATAGACAATTTAATGCCATAATATGAGCAAATTCACAGTCTCTAATCACGTGAGCTGAGGATGAAAATAGACCATGGGCCTGGTGCAACAGATTGAAGATAGCAAGTGCTCACACTCCCTTATATTCTCAGAGACGAGAAGCTACTACAAGCCCGAGCTCAAAGACAATGTGAATGGCAGACAGCATGAATGATGGGAGATGTCAGGCTAATTAGGTGGGGATACACTGTCAAGTTCACCCACCAGCACCTGGGGTACCGGTTTACGTGCTGCTAGAGCATCGAATATTCCAGAAGGGTTTAAGCGTGCCAACCAATTGTAGAAGGCCATAAAACTAAGAGCCAATGAAGGGTTGTGTTTCTAATTGCTATTGAAGATGACTTGCACAATGACTTGCTCTAGGGAAAGGCATCAGTGCCCACTAGACTGTAGAGACCCAATCATGATCCTATCCCATATAGAAAGTACACTTGGATGTTCCCCTTGAGCCAACCACAATCTCCCGTAGGTTTACTTAATTTTCCATGTAGTATGACATCACTTATGACAAGCATTTAGTATAAATGTGTGGTTTTTAATGAAATGTTTCGAGATCACGCTGTGCAACGTCTGTTGTACTCCCTGTTTTAGACTATTGTTATTAAAACAGAGTTATTTGCCAACTTCCTGAATAGGTCTTATTATTTAGTAAGAGAAGTTGTTCTCCGTCCCATCCATAGTATGACATGTTACCTTGAGTAAAAGGGCCTCTAGGGTTCAGGATCTTTACAAATCCTGTCTAGTTACGATGTGTTTTTGCTGCAGGAAACATGGCTTGACTGTTCAGTACAGATCGAGGGTTATCACCTTTGCCAAATCCTGGCCAATAAAGGCCTCAAAGGTAGGCCTTTTGGTGGATTAATTATTGGAATAAGTCAACGGTTTAACTCTTGGGAAGTGTGGAAGTCAGCTGATGGTGGATACATACAAGGGGTGGAAATATGGACTGGTACTAACTATGATGCCATACAGTTGCTGATTATTAACTTGTACCTCCCGCCCAGTTTAAAATCTATGGAAGTAATCTTCCTAAAGTTGGAGGAGATGCTGTCAATTAACACCTCCTAGTACAGGGATGAGGGATTTGTATTACTGGGAGGTGATCTAAATGCAGGATGTCGGGATGATCAGCAGTGCCCGCCCTACTGTAACGTGGTTTTTTGTTTTGAAATGTTGCAAGGTGGCAGTATTCACAAGGGGAAACGATTTTTGGACCACTTGAAACAGTGGGATCTCACTGTGTTAAATGGTAGAACAGTGGGAGATATACCAGGACAATACACTTGGGAGCGGAATTACTCTAAGTCTACACTAGGCTATTCTTTTGGAAATAATGCCTGTCTGATGGCTGTTGGTGAGCTTAGAGTTATAGCCTGCGATTACAGTGATCACAAATGACTTACTCTTACTGTATACTTGGGGGGATAGAACCAAGGAACAGAGTAAAACATGTGGGTGGTCGGGGCTATTGCCAAACCATGCTGGGAATAGTATAAGATGGACTAGTAGGAATCTACATAAAATTGGGACACTAGTTAACGCTTTAGAATGGACGGAGATAGAATTGCTCAGCTCCCTAAATTGCAATGAGATAGAAGTTTGGCTCAAGAACTTGGCCTCTAAAACCGGTAAATGCCCCAAGGGTCAAATGATGATGAGTAATATACCCAACAATAAATATGACCGGGTGATTAGGGATGACAAGCGCATTATGCGCAGTGAAATTAGACTGGTATCAGGGTCCTCTGAGACTACGGATAAGAAATAAAGATGGATAAGACAGGTAAAGAATAGTTATATGGGCTGGCAAAGACGTTGGAAATATTCCATAAAAAACAGACAATGGCAAGACATGATTATGGCATTGGGAAAGGGTAACATTAAGGACATTTGGACCCTCTTGAATAAAGCTAAAGGGGAGAATAGGGAAAAAGTCCTGAACCCTAAACAGGAAGTTGAGTGGCTTGAGTTTATGAAGTGGGAAAATTAGACAAACAAGAGGGCTTCCCCCTCCCAATATTTGCCTGCGGAGGTGGCCCATAAATATTAGTGAAGTTGAAATCAAAAATAAAATCAAGAAACTCAATTATTCCAGGGCCCCAGGACCTAATGGTCTTGCTAATGCTGTTCTCAAACAAAATCCCAAGAAGTGGTCAGCTAAGTTGAAGATATTGTTTGATAAAGTGTGCCACTCACAGGGGATTCCAACCTCGTGGCAACAGGCAGTGTTGTTGCCAGTTTATAAAAAAGGGGATTGTGGTGTGCCCACTAACTACAGGTTGCTCACCCTATTGGACTCAACTGGGAAAATATTTGCCATTTTTGTACTAGGTTCCTTGCAATGTTGGGTGTATGAAGCAAATATTCTGAGCTTTGAGCAGACAGGGTTTCACCCGGGGTGTGTCACCTCTCAATATATAGGACTGATGGACTTGCTCTATAGGGAAGCATCGGCTCCCGGGGTGGGGGGGATATTATACTCTATCTTTGTAGATTTCCGGACAGCATTTGATGGTGTGTGCCGGGAGAAGCTGTGGGACAAAATGGAGCAATGGGGTTGCCCTGTTTGGTTGCTGAGTGTCCAATGGTGCAGATGAGGTTGGATGACCATGGTGGTTTAACACCCCTAGTGCGGACAAACATGGGAGTCAAGCAGCGATGTACCCTGGCGCCTATGTTGTACAGCATATACACGGCTGACCTCCCACTATTTTTTAATCAGGTCGTAAGTTGTTGCCCCAAGGTGCGGGGCGGACTATTTTGTGTATGCTGTACGCGGATGATCTTGTACTATTTAATCATACATTTAGTGGAGCAAAGGCAATGTTTGAAAAGTTGGTAGACTACACGGTGGCCAACGAACTAGGAATAAATATGGAAAAAAACAAGTTCATGGTTGTTGCCCCAAAAACGATAAAACGTCCAGTGTTTAATACCAGTCTTGGTGTTCTAGAAAGGGTGGGAAAGTATGTGCACCTTGGCTTGGAAATGAGACCATCTAGATCTTATTGCTATATAAAGTATAAGAGCTAAACGCCTGATCGACCCGATAGGCAAGTTTGCGTAATATACGGCGGGTTACTCTCTTGAAGGGGTATTAACCCTTTATACCCAATGCTTGTGCACAATGGTGCTCTATGGCCTGGATGCTTTGGCTATGGAGGATTATCGGTGGCTCGATGGTATTGAGGGTTACTTTTGGAAAAGGATCCTTAACCTGCCCTCATCAGCCCGCAGTAAATGTCCTGGTGGGGGTGGGGCTTTGCAGGCAGGCAGTGATGAAAAACTCCAGTACCCCGCTAGCAATGGCAAACACCCGTGCCCTTTCACCCGCGGGATGTGTATTAAGAAATATTAGATGCTTGGCGACCCTTGTTTTATCTCAGTCGATTTTACTTTACAAGCCTATGATGGCTCGTATTTGTAGTATTTAAAATATTAAAGATTTTAAATATTTTACATAGGTTAGGAGTGTCTCCTGAGGGAAGACACCTTAGATACACCCAGGGTCTTAAAGTCCCTGGTTGTAAAATGCCCTGAATACTGATTATAGTGTTAAGTTTCATGTATGTCTAGGAGTCCCTGTGTCAAGTGGAAAAGGAATGTTATTTTGCTACATGAAGATGGATTTCTGTCTCATGTTAATAAGATGATTTAATTAATTGTAAACATTTTTAGTCTTCTGTGATGTTCTATTTGAGAGATGTGATTAATATGATGTTTTTTCACATTTGTAAAGGTTTAAGTACTAAATACAAATAAAATTGAATTGAACACAAGTCTTTGTCCCCTAAGGGGGAGTCACTCCGAGAGAGGTCCCACTTGCTCATACCCCTAAGGAGGGTCTTGCAGAGAAGGCTCACCTACCTAGCCTCAAAAGGGTTAGCTCCCCCTTGGGTAGAAGGGACAAATATCCTTGATTTCACACAGTGTGCATATTTATACATTTTCTTAAACTTCCCATAATATCGTGGTGAGGCTTTACCTTTTGTTGCATGCAAAATATTGTTGGTGCCCAAATGACCAGAGAGTTTTTTTACTGCTAAATTCCCAAGAGGACCCTACCTCACTTTTTACTGAGACCTGTCAACTAATGTTGGAGGTCAGCACAGGAATACATTCCTTGGGGTAAATGGTGAATGAGCCACTTTAAAAAAACAAGTCAGATGGATCAGAAAAACAGTGAAGAACATGTCCTCTTTGTTTGGATTGAAGGACAGCAACCTCTAGTAGCAGTCTAGCAAACCACAGCTTGTGCTTCCTTTCTGAGCTCAGCTGCTGAGGGCTTTTCAATATAATTGTGCATTCTTTGTTTAGAGCCTCCTTCATCATCCCCTCCATCTTGTTTAACTTTTAACAGTGAATTGCAGAAGAGGGACCCATCTGTTATATCTCTTATAAGGCAAACCCACTTGAGTGATCTTTTTAAAGGTGCCCCCAAAGGAACCACAGTAGCTCTCATTTGGTTATTATTATTTATTTAGTATTTTATACTTAACAGTCAACTTTTAATACATATCACTTTTTCAAACATTTATTCAGAGAAATAAAAAATCACAAAATCATCATCAAACCATAAAACAGCAATCACATATAATCCTCCAGTTCCATTCCTGAAGTAAGCGGCTAAGAATCAGATGGTTAGATTGATCAAAAGAATTGCTATCTTCTTCCGGGAGACCGTCAAATAAACCATGCATGCTTCATGGGGACCCCCCATATAGAGTGGCCACAGTTCATTGGCTGATATGTCCATTCTCAGACCATCTGATCAAAGTGAGGCCTCTTGCAGAAGCTTCACAGAGGAACATGTTGCCAGAAGATGTTTAGCTGATTCCAGTACTGTGTCCCCATGCAGTCTACAATTCCTGGAGTGTGAAAGGATGTATTGCCATGCCCTTGAGATTTCCAATGTCCTTACTGTATTGAATTTGACTTTTAGATATTCCCACGCCAGCGTGTTACCCAATAAATGATGGATGTACTTAAGAAAATAGTCCCTATTTTGAATACAGTGAAGGAAGGAAGAATCAGAGCTTTTACTGGCCAGATTCACAGTAAATTGGTCCTGCCTTATTAGCTCATTAAAATAGTTTTCAATGAGTGCTTATACTTTTGTAGTGACATTGCTAAGATATTTTCCGACACAAAGCCAAGCCACTTTTCAGCAACGGATTTAATAGTTGCAATTGCACTGGGCAGCATACGAACGGCTCTGGACTGTAAAACACCATGACTAAATTGTTCAGGGTGCCATTCAATGCATTTGCCAATTTCCAATACGTAATTAAGATATTCAATTGGTAACGAATCAGAATTGGGGCCAGATCAAACTCCAAATGTATTACCTGAGCAGCTGTTTTAACAGGGAGCCTGAGTAGCCTCTTTAGTGAGGCAGATTCCAGTTTAGCCAGCTCAGTGGAAATCTGGGTGGCCCAGGTCCCTTCCCCATAAAGGATAATTTGCAACATTTTCACCTGATACAATTTGAGCAGGGCCCCCGTGGAATAGCCACTCCTACATGACCGAAAGAAGAGATTGCACCAGCAAGCTGGGGAGTTTTCATCTTAATTCCATTGAGGTGAATGAAGCCCTGCAGTCTACAGTCCAACTGGATACCTAGGTACGTGTAGTCAGAGACCACCTCTACCAGCCATCCCTTCATATACCATTTAAGTCTGTGACGTTGCATTTCTTGAGGTGAAAATTATGATTTTAGTTTTTTGTATACTGACTTTCAAAGTGGTAGCCTCAGAGTATGATTGAAGGACATGAAGAGAGGACTGCAGGCCGCCCGGCGTCAAGTCAAGGAGGACCAAGTCATCGGCGTAACCCAGCCATTGTTTGGCGCCGTGGCGTCACCTAACGTTGGTGGAATAGCAAGGGCACTAGCAAGTTCTTTATTTAGATCTATCAAGTATTGATTAAAAAGCATAGGGGTGAGGTTACATCCCTGCTTGACCCCCTTCCTGATCTGAAAGAAACGAGTTAGGGTACCACGCTGATCTAATCGGATTTTAACCCTTGTTCGCTGATGGAGAGCGATAATCATTTTTAGGAGGCCTGGCGGAATACCCTATGCCTGCAACTTTCCCCATAACCTACCTCTGTCCACCATATCAAAGGCTGAACTGAAATCAATATAGGCTACGTAAACTGGGGGTTTCGCGGGTAGACCAAGACTGTTGTATAATAGTAGTAAGCGCCAGGCAGTTGGTAGAAGTGTTCAAGCCCTTGCAAATCCAGTTTGGCTGTAGGAGATAATGTTCTTACTATCTGACCAAGTTTTATTTACCTTGGGGTGCATAGGGGAAAACAGATCTATAGCAGGGGTCTGCAACCTGTGGCACTCCAGATGTTTTGGACTAGGACTCTTATGACCATTGATTATGATGGATAGGGCTAATCGTAATTGATATATCTTGCGAGGCAAACTAGATTCTGTGCTCATTAATTTCACTTGTATGGCAGGGTAAAGTGTACAAAAAAACCACTTGAGGGACTGGGGTGGGTAGCTAACCTGTAGCTACCCTTATAAGTAAATACATTATAGAGGCAGGTTAAGTATTTGTTTTTGTTTATTTATGTTGTGTACATGAATACCGTTTTTCTTGCCCTCCAGCCATTCTTTCTAAGCCCTCATTGGATAACTATCTCTAGTGTGCGATGGTGTGTCGCTTATCTAGGGTGAGGGGACAGAGGAAGAGGTCTGCCTTAGTTGATAGGAGCAGAAAAGAGAAAAAGTGCCACAATGGCTAATGGTAAAAGTACCTTCAGAGCATTACTTGGTCTGCAAGGTATTGGAAATCATACATGGGTGTAATAACTTTTATTAACCCAGTTTTGCGATATTTCACAGTGTTAAAAACAAGGTTTAAAAGCAAGGCTCCATGATTCAGGAGCATGTGCACCATGTACTGTGCACTCTGGTTCCTGTCACACTAGGTCTCAACCCCTTTGACGCTTAATTTCCTCTTCGAGTGCAGACTGCTGAGTAGTCCTGGTGACCTGTATGGGTGAATAGGTCATAATATCACCTTCAGGTGCAATGATAATGAGGGTATGTTTATGATGCAGCATTCATTGTTCATTCATTATTTGGTTATCTGGTAGTAAGTGCAGAAGGGGTATTGCTGAGCGCCGGTGGTGGCTCAGCTGCACCTTTTGCTACGAGCAATAAGCTTGACGAAATCACTGTACCTGTTACGGGCCAAGGGTTAATGGATTCATTCATACCGGGAGTATTCTGCTTACCTCTAGAGAAAGGAAAATTCACCTCAGCTGTATGCTTCGGCCGTTGTGACTATCAATGGAGATTGTCTAGACAGCTATTTACCTTAAGCGCCCAGGCGCGAAGTTGAGACTATAGCTCTTCACGCAGTAATTTGTGTAAACCTGCGTTCCATTTTGGAAGGTCTGGGGTATGGGCCAAAGTAAGCAGCCCACTTCAAAAGCCACATTTGTATGCAGTCGCATCTGCAGTAATCTTTATCATATGTTAATACATTCTTGTTTGTTATTTTCTTTTGATTTTAATTTTAATTCAGATTTTAATTCTAATTCCTAGTGGCGTGTGCCCTGGTAGTTAGTAACTCACCAATGGCTCATTTTTTCCCCTGCCTAGAAAATCGTCTGTTTTGCAGTTCCGTGAGAGCCTTCTTTGGCTTCGTGCAGCAGAGGGTCCTTTTTTAAGAACCTTTGTGTGTTTTTTAAATGTATCCACGGCCTGGCTCCCTCCTATATTTCTTCAAAGATTGCAGTCTACCACCCAAATCGGTCACTTCAATCCTTAGGACAATGTCTTTTGCTGGTTCTGTCATCCAGGTCTGTCTCTTGCCGAGACCGATGTTTCTCCTCTGTAGGTCCGCAGACCTCGATTATGCTGGCAATTGATTTAGGAAACATCGATTTTCTCTTTATCTTCAGGAAAAGGTAACAAATGTACCTCTTTGAATAACGCTCTGTGACATATATTAGCCTTCTGTTCAACTACTTTTATCATCAGCGCCCAGCTGCAGATTCTGCTTGGTTCCATGGGATAGGCGCTATACAAGTCCAAAAATCAAATCAGAGCACTGACACCCATGGAGCAGAGATACCCCCACATTGAAAAAAAAGAGGCCATTGCAGTCCTGTGGGGTTGTCGTCACTTCCACCTCTACCTCTACAGATGGAAGTTGAAGGCCTACACAGACCACAAACCCCTGATCCCATTCTTCAAGGAGTCAGTGCTGCACCCTCCGGCACAGATCAAAAAGTGGCTGCAACACCTACAGCAATACAAATTCGACCTCTTTTACCAGGTAGAAGCAGAGAACCCAGCTGACTTTCCATCAAAACACCCCCAAGCAGCGACAGCAGGAGAAATTGTGGAATCCAGAGAGATGGAAGCGCATATCTGTCTAATCATCCACACAATGAAGCCAAAGGCAGTCAGCATCTCTGACATAACGGAAGCGACCAGAACGGAAAAATGACACACTGGCGGAAGAGTGGAACTCATTCCAACAGAACAACCACACAGTAGCAGCCAGAAATGTCCTTTTGTGCCTGTTCACAGTGCATCACGAACTGTCAGTCACTAGAGACGGGCTGATACTGGGGGGTGCACGCATAGTTATCCCACACAGCCTACAGAACAGAATCATCACCCTCGTGCATGAGGAACACCAAGACATGGTTCAAACCAATGCAAGGATATGAAACAGAGTATGGTTCCCGTAGCTGGACATGAGCGTTGAAGGCATTGCATCATCATGCCTTCCATGCCAGACAACTGGAGCACCTCCCCGACTGGAACCCATTTGTTTGACCCCAAGTGGAGCATCGCAATGGGAAGCCATAAGCATCAACTTCTATTCCCTACAAGAAGGGACATACCTACTGGTAGCTATCGATGAATACTGCTGCTGTCCAAAAGTGAAGGTGGTCTCATCAAAGCTGCATAGGTGCTGCTGACCGCTCTTGAAAAGATGTTTGCCACACATGGGCTAACACAATACATAAAAAGCGACAACAGGCCACCCTTTTAGGGAAAACAACTCGACAAATACTAGAAGACCTCCACATCCACCGAATTACCCCGTGCTGGCCTCAGCCAAACAAAGATGCTGAAGAATTTTTGAGGACGCTCAATAATGTCCTCAGAATTGCAAAGACGCAAAACCTTCCTGGGATGGGCGAATTATACCGGTTTCTGAGAGATTACTGACTAACGTCTCATGCATCAACAGACCTCCACCCTCCTAGCAGCCCTCATGTATAAAAATGTTGAACCCCTTCAGACCGCACCACCAGAGCAAGCAAGTGAAAGTCCTTGACAGGTGACACAAACAGGCAAAGAGAATAAGAGCAAATGAAAACATGAGTGCCACGCGACGGGCCAAATAGTCCAAATGTAAGGTCGGTGACCAACTGTTGGTCCTCCAGAATTTAACATGATCGAACCTAGAAAGTCCTTTTGAAGCCACACACTGGACAGTGGTACAGCGGAAAGGGAAACCAATTACAGCCCGCCGAGGGTTTGAGACCATAGCGAGGAATGGATTCTGGTTCAAGCGAATTCCAGAGCAAATGTGGAGGGAAACTAACAAAAATACAGGTGAAAAGGAAGAAAACGGAAAATCTCCAAGCCACAACAGAGAGCAGACAGAGGATGAAGAACAGACACCCAGGCATGAGACCGAGGAAGCAGTGCCTGAACTGCCGATGTCAACTACCAAAGATGGTCCGCTGGGAAGGGAGGCCAGCCCGGCAGCACAGAGGTGCCACCTGAGGGTGGCACATGGCCCCCCAGGAAAATTAAGGGACAACGTTCATTAGCGAGGAAAGCACTATAATTTGAGTAACAGTTGGAAGATGTATTTTGGTAATTTCATGGGAAAAGGAGAGGAATGTTATGTTCATACCACGTCACCACGAGCGGGATATAGACAAATAAAAGGGTGTATGCAGATGGCTTCCGGGTCACTGCGGAGCATGCCATAACCATAGAAGGTTGTGTGTGTCTTTCTTTTCTCTATGAAACTACCTCAAATGCACTACACAGTGCATTCCTGACACCCACACACCGCGCTGGCAAGATCTAACAGTCAGATCCCTTTCTCCATCAAAAGGCATGTGGGTGACTTGGAAGCCAGGAAAGATGGCCTAAGAGGGCATTATCATCAGAGCGGTGAGCTACCTGGTGGCAGTACATGGTGAGAGTTGCGATTGCACATTGTAGTCTATGCCCTTTTGGTTATAAGTCAAAGTTTCGACTCAAAAGGGTAGAATGACAAAAGGGTCGAGTCAATTCGACCGAAAAAGGGTGTTTTTGGTGCAAAAACACCTTTTTTTACCTATACTAAAGCAACATAAAAAATACATTTTAAAAAAGAAATTCGATCCTTTTGTTTTTGGTCGAATTGACTCGACCCTTTTGTCATTCGACCCTTTTGAGTCGAAACTTTGACTGGACACCTGCCCTTTCTCTATCCAGGAGACCTACAGGCAGAGTCAATAGGCCCAGAGTACACCGTTGCCCCCTCCCAAAAACAAATCCCTGCTCTTACATATGCATTCTAACGAAAGAGGATCTGAACTTTAGAAGACTGCTGGGGTAGTGAGTCCTCACATAATACTGTCATGTTCCTTGTAGGATCAAGTATAAAAGCAGAGATGCATGCATATGAGTGCTAGCCTACCCCCTCATTTAGAAGCGGGATTAGAGCGAAAACATACACAATGCAATACCAAGTTGCTGGGTCATATATGTCAGACGTGATCCCTGCGGATTCATAGCCAAAACACGGCAAAAGCAGCAGGGTGAGGAGCATCATTCCCAGCGTCACTTATCTCTAGCAAGGACCCACTGCCAAGTCTGAGTAAGAAGGGAGGACTTCCTCCCGATCCCAATATGGAAGTTGGGACGACCAATCTGGAGTAACGACACAGGATCGAGGGCATGCAAACCAATCCAGAGGCAGAAAAGAGCAGACTATAGGCAGTGTTCTAGGAGCCAACGGACCACGCAGAGCCAAAAGAAGTTATCTAGGAACCGGCAAAGCAAGAGGAGTTGTTGAGAGAAACTCGAACGTCAGAAGCACTAGAGCACCATGGCAGTGTGGCTGGGAAGAAAGGTCTCAAGGCCCAAAGCAAGCATGGAGGTGGGGGCCTAGAAAGCCCAAGAATCACCAGGAGATAAACTGCCTAAGAGAGAGAGGGACACAATATTTTTAAGAGCGAGAGGGGTATTGTGGGGGCTGGATGTGGACATACGGCCATCCTCACAAGTGCTGGGGGGTGGGTGAGCACCTTCCTGTATGTGCCAGGATCACCCGGAATTACTGGTGTTGCAAGGCGGGACCCTGATGGCCCATGGGCACATGGGCCTGAGGTGCCAGGGGCACGGTGGATGTCGAGCATCCAGGATGGAGGGTGGCCTGGGTGGCCCCAGGGCACCATGCTGATCAGGGGCACCCAGACCAGTGAGACCGTGATCACATGGTGTGGGCCTGCAGGTCAGGGCTGCAGGACCGTGATCACACGGTGTGGGCCTGCAGTCCCGAAATGAGAGACAGATCTAACTGTTCCATTGTTGCGTCTATAGTCGTCCTGTGGCACGTGCATGCAGGAGCTCCTTTGGCCCATCTTAAAAGGGCAATACACTTGGGATGGTCACACCTAACAAAGGGTACTATATCCCTTACGAGTGAAAGAGTGATAGTATCGCTTAAAGGTGATTTGGTAACTATAGGGAAGTTGGGTCACCACTATTCTTGTGGTTGGATTACAAATAGGAAACTATGGCCTCCAACACCATGAAGGTGGATTGGACAAAGAAGTTGCTCGGGCTATATCTTGGTGACCGTGTTGGAGAACCCAACAAGTGGCTAGATACTTTGCCCCGACATGTTGTTGAGAAATAGGTGTTTGGGCGCTATGTGTCTGATGCTATGTTAAGAATAGGAATCTTGATGGAGACCAGTCCCCATACTACAAAGAGCCCTGACACTTTACAGTTTAACCCAACCTGACAGATTTGACTTGATGGTTCAAAAACAGGAACCACCTTTTTTGTTGCAGATAAACTTCTAGTCCCATATGCGTTTATCCCAACCACTTGCCGACTTTAATAAAAACACGTTACAATGTGTCGTTTGTGTCACGTTTTGCATGTCGACTACAGATCCTAGAGAGAGAGCGGGGAGAGAGAATGAGCGAGAAAGCGAGAGAGAAAGAGAATGCCAAATTCACAGCTGCCTAATCTCTCTGTTTTCCCAGAACTCTAAGGGATTTCTTGCTACCCCCCTCTTCTCTCTGATAGCCGGAAGTAGCATATGTGCATGTGGTAGCGCACGTGGAAGGCTACTTTTACAGCTACTCTTGAGCTCTGTCAGCTCCTGCCAGGGTCTGTTCACCCAAGGCCGTGGGTAAACGGAGGTCCATACAGGTCATGTGACCCGGCCAAGCTAGACAAGTGACAGGGGTGAAGAGAAGGAAGTGTGACTTATTGTTGTTAATGTATTTAATTAAGTTATCTACCATAATGGACAACAGAAAATGGCTGCAGGCAATGTAAGATAAATGCATTCAGTGCTGATAAATGTCACCCCTTCAAGTAATTCACATTTACCCATGACCCTTCTTAGACAATGCTTTAGGGGGACGGTCCCTACAATCCCTTCTCTTCATTGCACAACAAACAACTACAGCTTCGTTTCCAAAGAACTTGTTTTTAATCGAGGTGGGGGAGCCAGAGCGGCTGGGGCCTGGTTAAAGGCAGATGGGGCTCTGACCCGCCCGAGTGCCTTTGTGAAGCAGAGCCATTTGTAGCCGAGCAGAGCATCGCCTCATCCTCTGTTGGGTACTGTTGCCTGTCTCCCCTGTTGGGAGGCATGGTATCGCCCAGTGTGGTTGTCTTGGTCACGTGTGGAACCACGTGACCAGGTTAATAAAGAGAGCGAGCCGTTTCCGGCTCGTCAGTCAGACCAACGAGACTCCGTGGTGTGTGTGTGTTTGCGTATGCGGGTGCCTCACCACGTGTGCTGGGCCCAAGGACGGTGCCCAGCTCCAGGACGGTGCCCCTGTCGGGCAACGCCGTCCCTGTGTGTTCCCCTGGCCCTGTGAGTCAGGGCCAGGGTGGCGACCCCGGCCTGGGTGCCCCCAGAGCCGGGGCCGCGGTAAGCCGGTTGCCACCCGGCCATGTGAGGAGCTCCGGTGTCCCCGGAGCGGGTGGGATGAACCCCCACCCCTGAGTCTGCGGCGTGAGGGCCGCACCAGTGTCTACTGGTCGGGTGACAACCGGCCCGAGTATGGGGCTGCCCGGTGGACCGGGGCAGCCCCCAACAGGTACACCCTCTTTTTGGCGCCGCCGTTTCATCGCGGCAGCAGCCAATTTTGCGCACCCATTTTTGGCGCAGGGGCCTTTGTGGCACGGGCGATTTGGCGCGAGGGAAGTGGCTGACGTTGCAGCCATGTCTAAACTCTCTCAGGCCAAATTCAAAAGCATAATTCTTTTCAAAAGCAGCACGCTGGCAGGTAATGTTAACGTGTTGCATTTCAAAAGAATTGTGGGTGTGGGTAGGTTTCAACTTTGTTCCCCCCCCTTTATCTCCAAAACGTCCTGCTCTGCATACTTTACAGTGCACTAACGTGCACATATGTGAAAATGTGGCCCCCCTGCACTGTGTTCCTTCCTCTCAGGACTTCTGCATGCCTCTTTCTAGTGCAAAGCATGATGCCAGATGCTGGCATAGTACCACAGAACATTAGATCGAAATCATGGAACATAAAGAAGCTGTAAAGGTAAACTATCAAATAATGTGGATCAGTGCTCTGCTGCTCACACACAGGTCTCCGCAGTGAGTGCCTAACCATGTGACCTGTCTTACCAACTATGACTAGTTGTCAAATTTTCTACCTTTCCTTTTTCATCTGTTTTCAGAAGAGTGCGAGGCTGTTGGTGCGTAATGTTCTCTCCCACCCTTCGCAGAATGAAAACAGTTCCATCGAACCACTTATTGGCGACTTTCATACATAGCTTGGGTATATTCATATAGGAAGGTGCCATAACGTTAAGCGGGTCTGCACTGGCACGGAGTAGTGTCACTGGTAAATCATCTGGCTCTGAGGTCATTGGCAGGCAATGTTGTGTGGCAGGAGGTATGTTTCATTGAAGATCATAGTGTTGCTCGTGGTTCTTGGTTTGTCATTTGGAAGCTTTCCATTAATGAAGTCTCGCTAGGTGTTATATTCAATGTGGAGTATGGCACGCAATTACAAACACACGCAAACATAAGCACACTGAAGCGTACATCTGTGAGCATCTGCTGGCGGACTTTACCTGCCTTTAAGTGGGCGGGGGGCGAGAGTTTCCCGTGAATGGTTGCAGTGCTACTCACAAAGGCCACTGGAGGGTGCGGCAGTGCACAGACTGTGCGATCCTTGGAACTGGGCACATTATCACTGTAACGGTCATTGCATCACGTACCCCCCACTTCTTCACAGTTTCCCAGCTCCCTTGTGAATCATGTAATTTGTCCAAGGTGTAAAGTTGTGCCTAGCTGAAAGAATAGCACAAATGTAACATGCTCACTTTGGGAACAAGACAATGCTGTGTGCCATAAATTCAATACCTTGGACAGGACGACTCAGCATTTTCTCACCAGCTTGTCCCCATTGATATTTTAATAGTGGCATTGATTAGTACAGTGCTTTGAAGCTGGAGGAATCTGGCATGTAGCACTATATACATCATCAAGTTATTATGATCGTTTACAGTGCAGAAAGCATGATCATCATATATTGGAGTGGGAGCTATGTGATGACATAATAGTGATTAAAGGAATAGTGCGCTCAAAAATGTGATTGTCTCAAAAGATGGGCAATAATAAAACATATATTAAACATCTCTTTAAAGCAAGTTCCTATGTATAATTTTGCATAATGTTTAAACCATTTTAATTTCAAGCACTAGGAGGCATCCATTTTTTGAAATGGATGAGCCTCCTGTGCTTGTGTTATTCTCTGCCCTTGCGGCAATAATGCAGCAAAAGCCACCTGGCGGTTAGCTATTATTACAGCAGATTTTGCTTCATTAGTGGGGGGGTGGGGGGGGGTTGGCCAAGCGCCATACGGATGGCAGCCCAATTCCGAGCTCCTGTCTTGGCTTTTATTTATAAACTGTAATATAGATATAAGATATTTCATACCAACGTCTTTTATAGAATGGCTGGCAGTCTTTCCCGTAGGTTGAGCAAGCGCCTTTCCATGTTTATTGAAGAACACAGAGTTGCTGCATTGCTCCGGAGGCACGTCATGTAAGGCACGTGTTCGTGCTAGGCGGAGGCTGTGACGTCTAGTCACCTGTGTGGCGAACGAGACGAGGAGGTGCCGCTGGTATGTGGTAGCACGTTTGCTCCTAAACAAAGGTTAGTTTTCAAACAGAAGCACAGAACATAAGCTGAAAGACACCATTTCTGAGGTACGGTGTGCTATTAAATTGAAAGCAAAATATGCTATTATCATTCTAGATTAATATACATAAGAATTTGGAAGGAAGTTTATCCAAACAAGAATATGCTCCTATCTCATATACCCTGAACATTGTATGAAGATAAGAATATCTGAAGGGTACATTCTTAAGCAGCGTTTATCCTCTCATAAGACTGACAGGCTTTATGCATAATCAGTTGAATGGATATTCCAGTTAAGAATTTGGTATAACCATGGTATTTATTAAGGTGTGAGAGACACTCAAGGTAATATCAGCTTCCCGAGCTATCTTCATCTGATATAAGAAGTGCAATATCGGGAATACATATTGGAAAGGAAATACTTTAACTACTATAATAATTTGTACAAGCTGCAATGTTAAATCCAAAGCCAGTGTTGCCGAAATGTAATGGATAATGCAGTCGTTGTACATTTAAAAGGGTTTCCAATTCCTTCATGAGTTCACTGGATATTAGGTTGCGTTTACCTCATGAGATCAATGCAAGAGTGATACCCATGGTAATGAAAGCATAGTATTGAGCTCATAGCTCAATTATTAGAAGGAAACACATCAACCTAACTCAAGCCTCGCTTATTTTCAGTGTAACATACTCTGTCTGAAAATGACTTCAAAGAAGGGGCAATCAAAAGAAATGGCACAACAACCTATTAATAATGCCCCCAAAAGACAGAAAAGTGAGTCTCCCACGCCTAAAGAAGACACGCAGGATTCAGTCATGCTAGCAATCCTAATGGAAATAAAAACCCTTCTTGGAAGCTACTACTGCTAAATTACAAATGCTTGATGATAAGTGGTCCACATTTGAATCCAGAATAAATGAAGTTGAAGGAAGGGTGAGTGGTGCCGAAGATGTTGTAGGAAGGGTGCAGTCTTTGGAAAACACAGTCTCATTCCTGCAAAAGCAGACAGAAAACGTACAAAATAGAAATAGGAGGAACACCATACGTATTGTTGGTCTTCCCGAGAACATTGAAAATGACAACCCTACGCAGTTGCTCTACCATATGCTCACTACACTCTTGAACCTCACCACGCCTCCACAGTTCAATATACAAAGAGCCCATTGGATTGGTCCCAGAAATCCTTCTCGGAATGCTCAGAGAACCATGGTTTTTGCCTTACTGAACTATAAACACGTCATGCTCATATTGGATACACCTAAACAGAAGAAGACTCTTATATGGGAAGGCACCAAAATATTCATAACCCAAGATGTTTCCAACACCACAGCGGCAAGAAGGAAAGAACTATTGGCGTTAAGACCAGCGTTGAGGCAGCTCAATGCCAGATATGCAATCATTCATCCAGCGTCTCTAAAAGTCACTCTCAATGGCCATATGTATACTTTTCAGGACCCCAAAGACTTGCGCAAATGCATCCAAAGCCATAGAAGAGAAGGGATGGACACCATCAAACCACATACATAAATCAGAAATTACCCACGGAATGTTTTTGTCCTACAAAGAATAGTTGAGCCGGAATGGGGCACAGAGTGGCCCATCTAGATTTGACTCTCCACCCCCTACCTATTAGTGACTATATCTGAACATGGTTTGGAGTGGCTATTTCTAGTTAGCCACAACTATTTCACATACAGGTTTGGCGTTATGTAATTTTCAAAACTCCATGTTCTTCCCGTTTGTCCTTCCCCCTCCCTTGTGTTTCTCTCCCTTATGTGTTTTATCTCCCCAGACTTTCATTATAAATGGTAGATCGCTTATACCAATAACCTTTAACATATGGCAATTAATATTGTAACATGGAATGTTAAGGGATTGCATAATCCTGTTAAACAGCAAAACATACTGTCACACCCTAATAGAGCCACACCAGCTATTGCATGCATACAAGAATCCCACCTCTCACAAGATGAAGCTGCCATACTGAAATGATTATGGGTGGGTCAAGTCTCCTCGAGCGCAGCTGATGGAAAGAAGAATGGGGTTGTTACCTTGATTATGATTAGTAAACATCTTCAATGTAAGGTTCTATCCTCAGAGACTGATGATGTTGGAAGATGGGTTTTTGTTAAACTTCTTATTGAATCCGTAGAATATGCTATCCTAAATGTATACGGCCCCACTAAGGTTGATTTAAGGTCATTTAAGAAATCATATATCCAAATCATGTCCTAATAATCTACTTGTATGCAGTGACTTTAATGAAGTCATGGATCCTATCCTGGATAAAAAGTCAAATGTACAATATCTACGATATAAAATTACCAAATCCCATCTACAATTTGTTAACTTTGTGTCCGAACTAGGTTTTATTGATGCCTGGCCTATGACCCAACCCTGAGATTTAGACTATACCTTCTTTTCTCCTCATAACTCCTTTTCAAAGATAGATTACATTTTCTATATCTAAATCCCTGACTAACAGCTTATTCGATGCAAAGATTGAACATATCGTTTTATCAGATCACACCTCTGTTTTTGTTAAATTGTATAATGCTCAAAATACACACAAATGTAATAGATGGAGATTCAATTCAGCCCTTTTGAAGGACAAAGAGTTTGTCAAGTTTATACACCAACAGCACTCTTATTATTTTGCAGAAAACTCTCCCACTGATACAACGGTACACAATAATTGGGATTGCTATAAAGCAATACTGAGAGAACATGTTATAGCATATACAGCTGCTAAAAAGAAAAACTCAAAAAGAAATAGAATATATTCTTAAACAAATTAAACTCCTACAATCACAATATATACAGACTAACTACTCCTATTCATCAAAAAATAAACTCAGAATACAATATGATATGATATGATATGATATGGCATTTGTAACGCGCCTATACACAAGCGTTTCAAGTGTTTCAAGGCGCGACGAGGCAGGGAGGGGGAAACGGGGGAAGACAGACAACGATCCTACTAGGCCAGGTGTCATTCAGATCGTGCAAGTGCAGGGGAAGGGGGAAGGGACAAAGCGCAAGGGGAGGGGAAGGGGCAAGGGCAGTACAAGGTAAGTATATATAATAAAATGAATAGGGCCAGCTGGTGGCAAGTGCAAGGTAAGTGCAGACAAGTGCTGGGAACGGGGGCTGTAGGGATACAGAGACAGTCCCGCAGAGCAGGGGTTGCCAGCTAGGCAGTGCAAGTGCAGAGTGGCTGGGCCCAGGACCGAGGTCGGCGAGAGTGGCCCAGTTGCAGATTCGGTGCAGATTCAGCGAAGAATTAGCAGGGGAGAGGGAGAGAGAAAGCAGAAGCAAAGAGGAAGGTTTTGAGGTGCTTCCGGAACCGTAGATGGTTCTCCTCAAGTTTCAGGGAGGCAGGAAGGCTGTTCCAGAGGGAGGCCCCTGCCGCGGAGAGAGATCTACCCCCAGCTCGTTGCTTCGAGAAGCAGCTGACCCAGAGGGAGTTGGAGACGGATGAGCGAAGGGCTTGGGAAGGAAGATATTTAGGAAGAGAGAGTTGAAGGTATTTAGGCCCCAGGCCCCAGAAGGCCTTGTGGACAATGCAGAGGGTTTTGAACTTTATCCTCGCAGCCACTGGGAGCCAGTGTAGAGACTTCAGTCCTGGAGAGATACGGTCCCTGGGCTTAAGGCCAAGGACAAGTCTTGCAGTTCTGTTCTGGATGAGTTGCAGAGGGCGGAGAGTGGAGGCAGGCAGATTAAGATAGAGGCTGTTACAGTAGTCCAGCTTTGAGAGAACCAGGGCTCGTGAGACAGTGAGCTTCTGGGGGAAGGAGAGGAAGGGAAGAATACCTCTGAGGAGGTGCAGCTGGTAGTGTGACTTCTTAGAGACATCAGATATATGAGGAGAGAAGGAGAGTGCGGAGTCGAAAATAACCCCAAGGTTTTTTGCCGTGCAGGTAGGTGCAGGAAGAGGGCCAAGAGAGGCCGGCCAGAGAGCTGCAGGGAAGGAGGGAGTGGGTGTGCCGATGAGTAGAATTAAGGCAGAGGTCATTGGCAGCACACCATTCCTGGATAGCCGACAGACAGTCAGAGATGAGGGAAGGTGAGGAGGAGGCAGAGGGTAGCCTGAAAATGAGCTGGGTATCGTCCGCATAGCACTGAATGTTGGGGCAGAGAGCGGCGATGCGGTGGGCAAGGAGTGCCAGGTACTGGTTGAACAGCCAGGGGGAGAGATTTGATCCCTGGGGGACACCACAGGTGGAGAAAAAGATGTCAGAGAGGAAGGACCCCAGTTGGACCTGGGAGGGTCGATTGGAGAGGAAAGAGGTCAGCCACGCCAGAACCTGACCAGTGATACCCAGGTTATCACGGAGACGGTTGAGCAGGATGGCATGGTTGACAGTGTCAAAGGCAGAAGAGAGATCGAGCAGAATGAGAACACACGGAGTGTTGGAATCAAGGTTCAAGAGTAGGTCTTCACGGATGTTCAGGAGAGCAGTTTCTGTGCTTCTGGCAGCTCTGAAGCCAGATTGATGGTCATGAATACTGCCAACAGATTCAGCATGGAGGTTAAGCTGGGAGATGGCCAGTTTCTCCAGGAGCTTGCCCAGGAAGGGAGTGATGGAGATTGGGCGATAGTTAGCCGGGCAGGAGGGGTCAGAAGAGGGTTTCCTAAGAAGAGGGTGCACAAGGGAGTGCTTAAGGGGGGATGGGAAGACTCCAGAGGCGAAGGAGTGGTTGCAAAAGTCAGCCAGGGCAGGAGCCAGGGCGTCAATGTGGTCCTTGATAGTTTTGGAGGAACAGGGGTGAACCTGTTTGGATGAGACTTTCATAGATCGGACTTGTCTGGAAACCTCATCAGCAGAGAAAAGGGGAAAGGCAGAGAAGGAGGGAGGAGGGGTGGCTGTAGAAGGGCAAGAGGAAGAGCCAGGAAGAGAGGGAGGGAGGTGATAGGAGGAGAGTGAGGACAGGATGTCCTGAGTTTTAGAGATGAAGTGAGAGGCAAGTGCAGTGCAGAAGGCCTGAGAGGGGACAGGAGAGGTAGAGACTGCAGCAGGGTTGGCAAGCTCCATGCAGATTTTAAAGAGTTCGGCTGAGTTGTTAGATGCCGCAGAGATGCGGGCTTGGATAAGGGCTCTCTTCTTGGAGAGAACGGAGAGACAGTATTGCCTTTGGAGCAGGCGGCAGGCCAGTTTGTCAGAGGATGAACATGAAGCACGCCATTTCCTCTCTGCCACCCTGCACTTGCGTTTAAGGGTAACGAGCTCCGAGTCATACCAGGAGTTACATTTGGCTTTAGGCTTCAGGCGGATTCTCATGACAGGGGCAAGGATATCAAGAGTATCAGATATAGCAGAGTGGAGCATGGAGAGGGCAGTGTCAGTGTGGGAGTCAGCAGAATGGGGAGGGGGTGTGCGAAGGTGGCAGCGAAAGCCTCAACTGACACGCGCTTCATGGGTCGGATGACCGAGAAGGTGGGTGGCAGTGGTGAGGGTGGCTTTGTCAGTGGGGTAGGGAGGGTGATGTGGGAGGATAGGAGAAAGTGATCACTCCAGGAGAGAGGAGTGGAGAGAGGGACGGAGAGGGGAAGGTCAGAAGAGATCAGAGCATCAAGAGTGTGCCCTGCAGAATGAGTAGGCCCAGACGGGAGAATAGAGAGTGAGAGAGAGTCGCAGAGGTCACGAAAGAGTCCCGTGGGGGGACAGGAGACATCCAAGTGGATGTTGAAGTCACCAAGAAAGAGGAGTTGAGTGGTTGAGGACAGGAGTGAGGAGGAGAGGTCAGCCCACTCGGAGAGGAAGGAGGAGATTTGACCAGGTGGCCGATAGATAGCCACGGTAAGGGAATGGCTAGGAGAGAGAGACAGCAGACAAGGCATTCAAAAGAGGAGTATGACTGCGTAGGAGTGACAGTGGCAGGAATCCACTCAGGGAAGATAAAGGCTACACCCCCCCCTGCACGGTTGGGCCTGGGCACGGAGAGGATCTTGTAGCCGTCAGGTAGGAGTGTGTCAAAGCTGGTGACAGAGCTGGCCGTGAACCATGTCTCAGTGAGACCGAGGACGTCAAGGTCCAGTTCCTCAAGAAGGTGACAGATATCAGAAGAATGCTTGATTGCAGAGCGAGAGTTAAGAGTGGCAATGTGGAGAAGGTTGCCATCCTTGAAGGACTTCTGGGGAGGGGTACAGATCAGAGGTACGCCCTGTGGAGATGTAGAAGAAGGAGCAAGAGAGGGGGCAGGGAGGGAGGGTAGAGGCCAGGTAGCCGAGGACAGAGGAGGGGGGACAGCAGGAGAGGAAAGGAAGTTAATGAGGCATGGGGAGCGTCTGTCAAAGAGGTGAAGGTTGGCCCGAGGGCCTTGGACCAAGACGGTCCCGTTAGCGTAGACATTAATGATGGCCTTAGAGGAGTGGAAGGAGGCCAAGAGGACATCCCAACGGGTGCCACCATTAATGGGAGAAGAGGAGAAAGGAGAGAGCACAGAGACCATATGAAGGGTCCATAGGTCAGGCGAAGGCACGAAAAAGAGGATGTCAGTGAGAGTTTCCTTGGAGCAGGCACTAATGTAGGTGTCAGCGATAGGGAGACCTGGGTTGGAGACCAGGATGTCCTTTTTAAACTTTTTCCTACCAGATTTAGTGAGGAGAGCAGGGTAGTCAATAGAGAAGCAGTTAGAGAAGATAGTCGAGATAGAGAGCACCATGGAGTAGAAGGGAGTGGGGGAGGAGGACAGACGATACGAGAGCACGCAGGCAGTGAGAGAGCGGCCAGCCCTAGTTTACCACATTACAGAACAGTGCACCTCCAGTGCACGAGTGCGTATTAGGTACAGAGGCCACCTAAGTTTGAGAATCCTGCGGGGGGAGAAAAACCCTGATTACCACAATTCAGAACAGTGAGAGCGTATTAGGTACAGAGGCCACCTAAGTTTGAGAATCCTGCGGGGGGAGAAAAAACCCTGATTACCAAAATTCAGAACAGTGAGAGCGTATTAGGTACAGAGGCCACCTAAGTTTGAGAATCCTGCGGGGGGAGAAAAAACCCTGATTACCACAATTCAGAACAGTGAGAGCGTATTAGGTACAGAGGCCACCTAAGTTTGAGAATCCTGCGGGGGGAGAAAAAACCCTGATTACCAAAATTCAGAACAGTGAGAGCGTATTAGGTACAGAGGCCACCTAAGTTTGAGAATCCTGCGGGGGGAGAAAAAACCCTGATTACCAAAATTCAGAACAGTGAGAGCGTATTAGGTACAGAGGCCACCAAGTTAGAGAATCCTGCAGGGGGAGAAAAACCCTGATTACCAAAATTCAGAACAGTGAGAGCGTATTAGGTACAGAGGCCACCTAAGTTTGAGAATCCTGCGGGGGGAGAAAAAACCCTGATTACCAAAATTCAGAACAGTGAGAGCGTATTAGGTACAGAGGCCACCAAGTTAGAGAATCCTGCGGGGGAGAAAAACCCTGATTACCAAAATTCAGAACAGTGAGAGCGTATTAGGTACAGAGGCCACCTAAGGTTGAGAATCCTGCGGGGGGAGAAAAAACCCTGATTACCAAAATTCAGAACAGTGAGAGCGTATTAGGTACAGAGGCCACCTAAGTTTGAGAATCCTGCGGGGGGAGAAAAACCCTGATTACCACAACTGTGGGACATAGTGAGGAGAAGACACCATGCGAAGAAGTGACCAGGAATAGATGGGGTGGGCCGGGAGAGGTGGAAAAAGAAGTGCAGGCGCCAGGCGTCCCCTGCAGACACCTGCAGACACACACAGGGAGCCGCAACTGTAGGAGCCGCCCTTTGCCTAAGGGGCCCTTAGCCGAGGGGGCTGCCGGGCAGGGGGCTGCCCAGGAAGGGGTGGATATAGGGGGGTGTGGGCGGGCAGGGAGGCGGGAAGGGAGAGGAGGACCAGGAAGTGGGAGGGGGGAAGCAGCACAACAACGTGCTCAGAGCGCGAGGCAAAAATAAAATAATTTTACAAAATGTAGCACAAACTCACAGAGGCCCGCAGGGCCAGGCAGGGCTTCCCTAAGCCTGCAGATCCCTCAGGCTACCGGCGACTGCTCTCCCACGCTCCGAAGAACAAAGAAGCGAGCGGGGGGAGCAGCCGCCGAGTAGGCCAAGAGGGAGGCAGCCAGGCAACCAATCAGAGGGGGGGGTGGGCGGGCAGGGAGGCGGGAAGGGAGAGGAGGACCAGGAAGTGGGAGGGGGGAAGCAGCACAACAACACGCTCAGAGCGCGAGGCAAAAATAATTTTACAAAATGTAGCACAAACTCACGGAGGCCCGCAGGGCCAGGCAGGGCTTCCCTAAGCCTGCAGATCCCTCAGGCTACCGGCGACTGCTCTCCCACGCTCCGAAGAACAAAGAAGCGAGCCGGGGGAGCATCCGCCGAGTAGGCCAAGAGGGAGGCAGCCAGGCAGCCAATCATAGGGGGGTGGGGGTGCAGGGAGGCGGGAAGGGAGAGGAGGACCAGGAAGTGGGAGGGGGAAGCAGCACAACAACGCGCTCAGAGCGCGAGGCAAAAATAATTTTACAAAATGTAGCACAAACTCACGGAGGCCCGCAGGGCTTCCCTAAGCCTGCAGATCCCTCAGGCTACCGGCGACTGCTCTCCCACGCTCCGAAGAACAATAATAACTTAACTACTGAATATTTGTGTGCTAATCTCTTAAAATATAAATCTAAGATTGATCAGTTTTCCAATAAAACTGGCAAAGCGTTGGCTTCATAGCTCAAATTTAAAAAAGATAAAACAAGGATTACTGTCATTAAAGACCAATATGGTGATGACTGCGCATGCGCGAGCCGCGCATGAAGAGCTAATCGTCTCGGGCTCCCGGCGGCCGCGGAATATATCCTGTAATTATTCCGTACATCGGAACCACCCGACCCCAAGACACAGCACCGCGGTGGCGGACGTCCACAGGCAACAATAGCTGCGGCCTGGGGCGAAATCGGTCCCAGAAAGGCGAAGAACTCGACCCCAGAGTCGCTGGTGCAAGACTTGCCGCCATTGCCGCGCGGCTGCAGAGCGGCCGCTGCGCCCTTCTGCCCCCTGAGCCATCGAGGTGCGGGCACTTCATAGAAGGCAGAAGACGGCCCCGAACCGACACCTACAGACTGCAGCCCGGAGCCCCTCTCTCTCCGAGCCACGCAAGACAGCCAGACGCCTACCCACGCTGCCGCGCCAGACAGGATGGCATAGGAGAGGAAGAGGACGGGGGACGAGACACGGAGCTGAGATCTCTCCGCCCCTCCCCCCCCGCCACTGGGGAGACAGCAGCGTCCGGGATTGAGCCGCGACGCAGACACAGGCAACACAGTGCCACGCTCCCCCCAACAATACCGACAAGGTACGTGGAACCTCTTCCCCCCCCTAACGAACCGAGGGACGGCGTCCCGCACGAAGGAAGGGGCACACCCCCCCTCCCACGACAACAACGGAGATGAGTGAAGGGGATTGAAGGCACTCTCCGCCCCCACCTCTAGGAGCACCCTGTACTGGTGACTGGGTCCATAACCTCACCCCCACACTGCGAAAGGGCTTAAAAGGCCCGGAAGACTGGCCACAAAGCGGCAACCTTGGGACACGATTGTTGGGGGCACGAAGGCCCCTGTTGCAGGACCCATAGCCCCACTGGCAAAAAGTTTCTGGACACACACCCCACAAGGGGGAACAACTCCCGGTGGAGACGAGCATTGGGGCAACCCCCCCCGCCGCAGATCAAGGGCCTTGGGCCCCATTACCGCTGGGAGACCGGGCCGTCACCCTACAACCAGGTCCCTGGGAGGATAATACTCCTACAGAAGTGCACGCGGTGGGGTGTGCGTGACTGGCGCCGGAGACAGCACCCCTCTGCGCTTCAATCCACTCAGGAACAGTACACATTCGAGACGGTGGGCACGGTCCTCACGTGTATGCCCCTACCAGTGTTTCGAAACAGAGACAGAGTGGCAAAAGATAGACAACCGGCGAGCCCACCCCGACTTGGTGCCCTCGGCGATCCCCACGGGGCATCCACACGAACCACCCGGGCCTAAATCCTCACATAAAACACCGGCTCGGCCATGGGCAACGACAAGGTCAAGCGACAAACCATGCAGAGTAAAATGGACCTTTACACAGTGGAGGCCCCCTCCCGCCAGGAGACACAAAACCCGGCGGAAGCAGGCAACATGGAAGGAACTCAGGACCCCCAACTCTCCCTGAATGACTTAATGAAGGCAATTGGGGACTCGAGAGCCTTGCTGGAACTTAAAATAGGAGGTGTCTCCACGGAAGTATCTCTCCTTCGCCAGGATCTCCGCAACCTGTCGTCCAGGGTCGGAGAAGTGGAACAAAGGGTGTCGGATACAGAAGATAACGTCCGTCAACTGGAACAACAACTAGCCATAATCGCCCAGAAAGTTAACCAACTTGAATACCGGGCCGAAGACAGTGAGGGCAGAGCACGCCGCAACAACCTCAGGATTCTCGGGATCCCGGAAAGAGAGGAAGGCCCTAGTGTTGAACTTTTCCTGGAGGACTGGCTACCTCAAGTCTTTGCCCCAAAGAAATTGTCGAAATTCTTCTCTATCGAGAGAGCACATAGGGTACCCACTGGGAGACCCACCCCAGGAGCCCCGCCTAGAACAATAATAGCACGCCTCCTCAACTACCGGGACCGAGACGCTATCCTGCAGATGGCACGGGCCTCCGGCCCAATCACATACAACGGCTATAGAGTGGGGTTTTTCCCGGACTATACCAAAGAGGTCCAGAAGGCCTGCCAGCCATACGACTCTGTCAAGAAGAAACTTCACTCCTTGTCAATTAAGTTTGCTCTCTTCTTCCCGGCAATACTCAAGGTCCACCACGAGGGCACGACCCATTTATTCCACAATCCCAAAGAAGCATGGGACTGGCTTGAAACACAGATCCTCAATGGGCCCATGGCCCGACACTCGCCCTCCGGACCGCCTGCGTGCAAACCCGGCCCCGGGCAGTGCTCGCCACCCCTCACCCGGACAGACCCGCAAACCGCATCGCCACAGCATCCCACCCAAAACACCACTGAGAACGGATGAGGTCTGGGCACCACAGAATCGAACTGGCTACGTGACAACACGGAAACTACATCATTGCGGCCGCCACCGTTCAGGTACCGCAGTCTCCACAAGGGCTACCACCCTAGGTCGGGTCATCCCGACGCAGTTTAAGTTCACCAAGTTACAAGTTCAATGTTTGGGCGACAGGTGCTCCCAGTTGAGGGGGGGGGGACAGGATGGGGGGAGTTTTGGGGAACCGAGGAAACCGAATCACAAGAAAAGAAAGATGGAAACCAACAAGAACAGACAAGGCGAACAAATACTGTTTTGGGCCAGGACAAGAGACACAAGTGTCTACCAGCCTTCAGGCGCTCCAGTGCGGAGCGCCCCCGGATGTCCCCCCTGAGAAGAAAACGACACATGTCCCCGAGGGGAAAAATGCAACGGCCACTAATCCTCCCTGCTACCACGCCAAATAGACTAACGCAGACGGGATGAACTCCAACAAGCTGACATTACTGTCCTGGAACGTCAATGGCCTCGGCTCTAGCATAAAGCGGAGACTGGTGCTCCAGTACCTAAACCGACACTCCCCGGACATTGCCCTCTTAAACGAGACACACTTGATAGGCACAAACACCAACTTTTTCAAAAGGTCCAACTACTCGAATGTCTACCATGCCGGATTCACGAAAGGAGCCAGGGGCACAATGATTCTCGTTCACAAGAGAGTCCCTCTCCAGGTTAGGAGGATCAGGGCGGACCCCCGGGGTCGCTATGTATTGATGCTAGCGGACATCTGGGGCGAGAAATGGGGCCTGGCAGCAATCTATGCCCCCCCAACGCTGACGAAAGAACTGCTCGCCGAGCTTCAGAGCTTGCTCCTAGAGGTGGAGGCTGATGTGTGGGTGCTCGTAGGGGACTTTAACGAAGTAATGGACATCACAGTTGACAGAACCTATAGGCGAGCTGGAACAGGTCCCACCTCCACGCCGCTCGCCATGTTCGCCGAGGCTTCAGGAATGGTGGACGCGTGGCGCACACTTCATGGAGACGAGGCAGGGTTCTCCTTCTACTCAGGTGTCCACAAATCATTCTCCAGGATCGACTACGCCTTCGTCCCCCGCAACATGACCCACAGGCTTCTCAACGCTGCATTCCTCGCGAGAGGAATTTCGGACCACTACCCGCTTCTTTTAACTCTCAAAAAATCCTCCTGTCGCCCGGATCGTAATTGGCGCCTAAATACATACCATCTCCGTCTCCCTGAAATTGCAGAGGAGCTAGAAAAGAGGACAACGGAATACTTCGAAATTAATGAGGGCTCGGTGGACTGCCCGATCTCGATCTGGGAGGCATACAAAACAGTCCTACGAGGGGAGGTTATTTCCACGGTTTCCGCCTACCAACAATGCCAAGTCCAGAAGATCAGGGAAGCAGAAACACGCGTCCTGGAGTGTGAGCGACAAATCCTTATACAAAACACCCAAGAAACAAAGGAAGCGATGCTCACGGCGCAAGAAGCCCTCAGTAACCTGTCTCTAGACAACACACGAACTGCCCACCAATTAGTCCGGAGCCAAATATACGAAGGGGGCGACAAAGCTAACAAGACTCTGGCCTGGTTGGAGAGACGCGAGCAAAGCAGGGGACACGTAAGGGCAATCAGATCACCGGATGGGACATTGTTGACAGAAGACTCGGATATCGTCGAGGCATTCGCCACCTATTTTAAAAATCTCTATACCCCACCTATTGGGAATCCATCAGTTGAACCCTCTCGATACCTCGACCACATCGAGATTCCGATACTCCCGCAGCACCAATCTGATCTCCTGAATGCGGACATCACTGACACCGAGGTACAAGATGCACTGGCGCAACTCCAACCCGGGAAAACTCCGGGCCCTAATGGGTTCCCAACTGAAACGTGGAAGTGCCTCGGAGGCATGCTACCTGTCCACATGCACCGCATGTTTCTACGCAGCAAGGAACTAGGAGCCCTTCCCCCAGACCTCAAGAAGGCATGCATAGTTGTCATACATAAGCCTGGGAAACCCCCGGAGGAATGCGCCTCCTATCGTCCGATATCCTTGATCAATGGCGAAGCGAAGGTTCTTGCCAAAACACTCGCTAACAGACTGCTGCAAGTGATCGAGACCCTCGTCCACCCGGACCAATGTGGTTTTATGCCCAATAAATCAACTCGGATGAACCTACGCAGAGTCCAATTGGCACTGTCCAGGGCAAAGGAAATACCAGCCCCACTCGCCCTCCTGGCGGTGGACTTCGAAAAAGCTTTTGACTCTGTGGGGTGGGACGCTTTGTGGGAGATCATGGCTAGGATGAATCTGGGCCAGACATTTATATCTTGGGTAAAACTTTCATATGCATCCCCGGAAGCCACGGTGAGGGTGAACGGCAGGTCCTCCAAACCTTTCCCCCTGGGTCGGGGCACGACACAGGGATGCCCGCTGTCTCCACTCCTCTTCCTCCTTGCCATCGAGCCGCTAGCGATTGAGCTTAGAGCTAACACCAACTGGACTGGTTTCGCCTGGCCGGGAGGGGGAGAAGACCGTCTTTCGCTCTATGCGGACGACCTGCTCTTATACCTCAGTAACCCGAGTATCTCATGCCCGGTGGTCTCCCGCATACTCAGGGAATATCAGTACTTTGCAGGCCTGAAGGTTAATGAGGCCAAAACCATCTTCTTCCCAATCCAGGGTGGCGAATCGGCGATCCCGGAGACCTGCCCATATCACGTCTCTATCAGGGAACTCAAATACATGGGTATACGGCTTGACCCGACGCTTGATGGGTTCCCCCGGCTTAATATAGAACCAGTCATAGAGCGGTTCAACAGAGACACCCCCCATTGGCAATCTCTTCCCCTATCGCTAATGGCTCAGGCCGCATTATTCAAAATGATGACCCTTCCCAGACTATTGTATGTCCTCCAAAATGCCCCATTCCCCATCCCCCGAGAAACATTCGCACTCATTGACAAGAACCTCCGCACACTGCTATGGGGCGGGAAACAATCCAGGATTGTCCTTGTTACGCTCCAGAGATCGGTGTGGGAGGGAGGCATCGGTTTACCCTGCATACGCACCTATTACCTGGCCACACAGATAGGGGTGGTGAATGACTGGATCCACGCGGATCCCACTATTCCACACACCCGAATAGAGCTGGAGACCATGTCCCCGCTAACACCGCTCCAAATCCTCTACGCCACCCACGATCAACTCCCGATGCTGCCCAAAATGACCCACCACATCCGGCACGCATTGCGGGCCGCACACAAACTAATCGACTGGGAAGAACAGCCAACACTGTCGCAACCCATATGGCACAATGCGCTCCTCCCGGAACTAGTGAAAATGGGCTCCTTCGGTCACTGGCTGGCAAAAGGAATACACGCATTAGCACACGTGATACAAGAGGGCCGCCTCCTGAGCTTCGAGACCATGCGCGAACAATTCGACCTGGCACCCATGGACCGGTTTCGGCATGCGCAACTGTCCCACGCCATCCGCACCCAATTCCCCGACACTACGGTCGTACCTCCATGTTCTCCCATCGAGACCAATATCCTTCCACAGCACATCTCCTCTAGGGTCACTTCCACTCTCTATCAGGCCCTTAACTCATTCAGGGCTACACAACTCGACGGGCTAAGGGCAAAGTGGGAAAGGGATCTGGGCCCCCTGGAACCTGAAGATTGGGTGGAGGCGTTAATGTCCCCAAGAGAAATTGGAATAGAATCCAAGCTCAGACTAATACAGCTAAGGATTCTCCATCGTTCATACCACTCACGCACTGCAATGGCCAGATGGGGGGGAATTGAAGACGGGACATGTGTCCGTTGCAATACTGAACCCGCCACCTTCTACCATATGATATGGGACTGTCAGGCGATACAGGCCTTCTGGGTGGGCTTTGTCAACACCTCAGCCGCTCTGGCGACACCAATCCCTAGGGACCCCAAGATGATACTCTTGGGCATTGGGGGTGAAGTAGACCTGTCCAAAGATGAAAAATGTTCTTGGCAATTGCATTGGGGGCAGGCAAAAGACTTATTGCGGCCAATTGGGGATCTGCCGAACCATTGAGCCTGAACCGTTGGAGTAATGAGTTGGACAGGTGCGCAACCTTAGAGTGCCGGATCTATAATGTAAGGGGCTGTCCCCGCAAATTCGAAAAAATATGGGGTAAATGGCTAGACGCTCATTGTGCCCCGCGGGTGGGGGTACACCGGCAACGCTGCTAGCATTGTTTGCCTGCCTTGTCATATTGTTGTCTTGCGGTCCTCGGCCCTACGGGCCCTGTTGCTATGGATAATTGCCTTCAACGTGTACACTGCTGATTCATGTCTTATTCATGTACGTTTCTCTATGTTATGTGGTTAAAAATTCAATAAACTGAGTTTAAAAAAAAAAGACCAATATGGTAACAGAGCCATGACTGACAAGGACATTTTACAAGTATTCTCCACATTTTATCAAACATGATATACATCTGAAACTATGCCTAACAGCACTCATGCATCTGACTTTCTCAATCATTTACATTGCACTACATATGCTAATTCCAATCTCTAATCTTTAAATAATTCTCTGTCGAGTGAAATCTACAAAGCCATTAAAAATCTCAAAAAGGGCAAAGCCCCAGGTCCTGACGGTTTCTCTATTCATTATTTTGCCCATTTTAAAGAAATTTTAGTCCCCAAGCTTAATGATTTATATACATCCTTTATCGCCAGTAAAAAAGCCACCGGCTCCTTTTCTGAAGCAATGCTTATTGTGTTTCCTAAACCCAATAAAGATCCTGAATCAGCCCAGAATTACAGACCCATATCCCTAATTAATACTGATTGTAAGATATTTGCCAACATTTAGGCCAATAGACTCATTCTCCTTCTTCCAAATGTAATAAGAAATGATCAGGTAGGGTATGTTAAAGGGAGAATGCCTCAGCGAACACTAGACTATTCACTAACATTATAAGTATTATTCAAAATTCTCCTAACCCTTATGCGGCAATAGCATTCGATGCAGAAAAACTTTTTGATAGGGTCGAATGGGACTTTATGTTTCAAGCTCTAGCCTGGCATGGGATCCCCGACTCGTTCATATCAATGGTTAAAGTATTATATACCAATCCTACAACATCAATTTTTATAAATAACCAAATGTCTCCATTATTTCCTCTTCATAGAGGCACTCGTCAGTGCTGTCCTTTCTCCCCTCTTTTGTTTATATTGGCATTAGAACCACTTTTAGAGGCAATTAAATAAGAAGATAAGATAATTGGTATTCAGTTTAAAAACATCAACATCAAAACGGTTGCTTATGCAGATGATGTACTACTTTTCTTAAAGGTATCAGATATGAGTCTACAATATCTAAAACGTATCATTGCACATTTCTCCCTTGCATCAGAATACAAACTTCAAGTCTAGGAATGAAATGGTGTCCATCAGGTATTAAGTATCTAGGCATCCAAATCTCATCATCCAAGTTGGACATTATAAGTGAATCAAACAAACAAACGAACAAGAACATTGTTAATCAGAACACAGTTCACATCATCACCAGAGTAAAGGAACTAACCAACACTTGGTCACCTCTCTTTCTTTTTTGGTGGGGGAGACTAGAGACTCTTAAAATGATGATTTCACCTATTATACTGTATTTTCTATATATGCTTCCTCTTCCCTTTCCAACATCTTTTTTCAAATCTTTAGATTCCTGTATCCTCCATTTTCTATGGGGGAAGAAGAAGAGAAGGATCTCATTGTGTAAACTCAAAAAGCCCAGATTTGAGTGAGTTTTCCTGATTATAAGAAATATCATGTTGCCTTTGTTCTAAGACAAAGGGCCACATTACGAGGCTTGCGCTCACGGAATGAAGGGGGCCGGTACGGGACCGGCCCCCTTCATTCTGTCAGCGCTGATTACAGGATCGGACGCCTGGTAAAACCAGGCATGCTTTCCGGGTCCCGCGAGGGGAAGAAGGTGATAACAACGGGACACTCATAATGTGCCCGTTGTTACCTCCATCCCCAATGGGGAATGGTTCCTGCAAGGAGGACTTACTGGGTCCTCCTATGTCGGAATGACCCGGTAAGTCCCCATTGCAGGAACCCGGTAAATGAGCCTGGTTTGGTGGCAGCTCCATGGCTACTGCCAAAATCGTACTGAGGGCGAAACACAGTTATGGTTTTTCCCAAACAATATGGGCATGTCAAACTGGGTACTCATTGGGAGAATTTCCCCCATATTCTCCCAGACTGTCTATATATCAATAATAAGAATAGATGCTTTGCTAGCAGAAGTGTGTGTTCCTACCTAATTTTACCCCATACGAATAGCTCTCAGTTTATATCACAGTATATTTGGGTGAACCCCCTAATAAAAATTAATAGGAGAACTATCTGTTGGAGACCACGGCTATCTCTTGGTTACCAGACATTTGGTCGAAAAAAAAAGGTCGACAGGACAAATGGTCGACACCATTTGGTTGAAAACCAAATGGTCGAATTTTTTTATTTTTGTATTTTCACATTTCTTTTTTTTTTGGGGGGGTCCCCCCATCCCCCTTTTTTTTCTTAAAAAAACCTTTTTTCCCCCTAAACGAAAACCTAAAAAATATATATATAAATAAATAAATTAATTCGACCATTTGGTTTTCGACCAAATGGTGTCGACCATTTGTCCTGTCGACCTTTTTTTTCGACGAAATGTCCGGACACCCTATCTCTTGGCATTAAGTACATAGGACAGTTGTTTATTCAAGGCATCTCATTAACCTTTGATGAATTTAGAACTAAATTTCAAGTCCCAAGTTCTTTCCTCCAGAAATATGTGAGTTTAATCAATGCTATTATGGAAAACTATGAATTGTTAGTTTCCAACCCTAATAGCTTTCATGCTCAAAGACTACTCCATTTATCTAATCCTATTGTCACAGCGTTGATGGTTTACAAAGCATGCTCCTCTACGTCAACAGATGAAGTTTTGCGTAAATGTAAAGAAGCGTGAATTCAAGATTGTTCCCTTAACATCACACAATCTAGATGGCCATGTGTATGGATCAGGATTTCTAAAGTAATCGTCTCAGCCAGCCTGCTGCAAATGTTGCATTTCTTCCACCACAGGGCTTTCAAAACCCCACTCATGCTCTTTAAACGTGGATTATCCCGAAATGACAATTGTTGGAGCTGTCAAAACTCTCCAGGATCCTTTAAGCATATGATTTTTGAATGCCTTTATGTTAAAGTTTATTGGGAAAAGAATTTGGGAAAACTCTTACAAGTATCTTCCAAATACAGCTGACTATTTCTTTTGATGTTTTATTTCAAGGAAGTGAAATAATTCAACCTGCAATTGATAAACATAAAGATTATTGGTTTGATTTACTTATCGCCATAGCCATCCAGAATATCACTTCAAATTGGAAGAATCTTAAAGGTGTTCACTTTAAATTTTCGGAATTCAGTTTATCTTCATAGGATGGAAAAATGTAATGCAGTATCCCCGCTCCTGTTGCATAAATATCTATTAAAACAGCAATCTTTCTTACATTATTTGAATTATGTAATACCTAGCCAAGATTAGAAAATATGGTTAGGTATTATTAGCTCCTACTCCTTTATACAATGTCCCCTCCCCTCTTCTCCTTTCGTCCATGTTAGTCCTGTGCGTCTTGTGTGTCCATAGTTTATCCTACAAATAGCTACATAACTATTAGTCTATTAGAAAGTGCATTTCATGCATTGCATACAATAGGACATTTTTATATATTATGTAAGGTTCCATCGTTGCTCAAATGGTTGTTCATGAACCCTTTTTATTATAGCCACTTGTGGCACGTGTACTATTCTAATTGCTGTTCGAATTGTTATATGAACCTTATATACTTACTGTACTTTAATTAAACATAAAAAACCTGGTCATTCCTCTGTCACTTATGAGCCATGTTTCTCTCCTAATGGGAAAGTGAAATAGGTGATGTGCTACACTGTCTGTCGGGTAAGGTGGTTTTCCTGGTGCATTTCCCTTTACTGTGCAAGGAGTCAGTAAGGACAATTTCTCCAGGAACTACCCAGTTTGTGAATGAGATGGCGGGGTGTCACACTGGTCTTGGGCCAGGGCGTGCTTCCATAGGCTTTCCAACTGCCACACAACCCTTTAGGCTTCCTCCTCAATCTCCCGCCATTCAGGACATGTGGGTGCTGCCTATTGCTCCCACTTGTGCCTGCTGCAAGAGGATAGCTCCCCTAGAGGTAAGCCCACTAAAATCTGTGCACAATAACCAGCTCTTTCTTTGTAAAGCGAGTACTAAAGCAGCTGACCACTTCACACAGTTTCGTTGTATGTTCAAGTTTTGAAAGTAGTTGTAAAACAAAGGGGGTTGTTTAGGCTGACATAACTTTGTATTCTGGTACGTGTAGGATTCTATTCAGGATTGTGAAAATAAAGCTATAATCACTCTTTTTGCTTAACATAAGGTTTTTATATATTTGTGAGTTTGGCTTGTATTGTGATCTGTGCACTTTTAAATCAGCTTTATGAAACCGAGCATTATTACAGCTCCTTACAACGATATATAAACACACATTCATCTCAGCGAGAGGTGAGAATATATGTGATCAAGTTTCTAAAGGGCAGACTGGGATCACATCCCATTTTACAGAGTGTGTGATCCTGGACAAATCTTTTAATTTTACTGTGCCGTGTCCTTCAAAATAGGGATGCCAAGTATAGGTTTCCTGTTACAGGGCCAGCGAGACAGAAAATGGCTACAGGTTTGTGTTGTGGAGGGCAGGGAAGAAGATGCCAGCTGGGTTGTTGTGGTGGGGGTGAAGGAGACTGGATGGCAGCTGGGCTGTTGTGGTGGGGGTTAAGGAGACTGGATGGCAGCGGGGTTGTTGTGGTGGGGGTGAAGGAGACTGGATGGCAGGTAGGTTGTTGTGGTGGGGGTGAAGGAGACTGGATGGCAGGTGGGTTGTTGTGGTGGGGTGAAGGAGACTGGATGGCAGGTGGGTTGTTGTGGTGGGGGTGAAGGAGACTGGATGGCAGCTGGGTGGTTGTGGTGGGAGTGAAGGAGACTGGATGGCAGCTGGGTTGTTGTGGTGGGGGTGAAGGAGACTGGATGGCAGGTGGGTTGTTGTGGTGGGGGTGAAGGAGACTGGATGGCAGGTGGGTTGTTGTGGTGGGGGTGAAGGAGACTGGATGGCAGGTGGGTTGTTGTGGTGGGGGTGAAGGAGACTGGGTGGCAGGTGGGTTGTTGTGGTAGGGGTTAAGGAGACTGGATGGCAGGTGGGTTGTTGTGGTAGGGGTTAAGGGGACTAGATGGCAGGTGGGTTGTTGTGGTGGGGGCTAAGGGGACTGGATGGCAGGTCGTTTTGTTTTGGTTGCAGAGGCAGACAGGAAGTTATGCATATTTCGCTGGCTCATAGAGCAAAGCCACGCCCCAGGGTCCGGCTCTACCCATTAAATCTTTAGCTCCCCGCCTCTTATTTTTAACACATATCTGGAGATGGAATTTCAGCCTCGGTGCACTGGACGAATGACATGAGGCAGGGCTAGGACGTTGAAGTTAACTTTTTTTTTCGCAATTACGTTATTAAAGATCTAACAACATACATGCAAGCATTCCCCATTCCAGTCGGTAGTTGCTAATCAAGTCCTGGTTTTATCTTTGCATTCTGGAACTGGGGGTGCTGGGTTTATGATGGGCAAATCCGATACTACAAGTTCCAGTCTTCCAGAATACAAAGCTAAAACAAGGATTGCGCTCTCACGAATGGAAAGGTTCAAGTTGGCAAGTCTGCCAACATCATTTAAACATGTATTTCTGTGGGTGAGGAAGGTGGTTTGTATGTCGGGGATTGTGCCACAAGTCATCGGTCTGGCAATCAGAATCTCAGTATGTTTGATTTTCAAAAGTAGGCCGCTCCGGTCAGACCTTACTTACCAAATTCCCATAGTGCTCTGGTTGGGCTTTCAATGCAGAGCAAGCAAATCACCACCCCATGTATCCCCATAAGCCTCACGCCAGTTCTGGAGGGTAAACGCCAGGCAGAAAGGACAGTGTAACCCCTCGAGGGGCCTACTCACTCCAAGAAGGGCCTGGTCCTCCAAAAAGGCAATAAACAGAGGACTACAAGTCCCAGAATGCAAAGTGAAAACCATGATGGCACTACCAGCACCCCACTGGAAGGGCACACATTGGTATGTATGTGTATGAGGATGGCTGAAACAGAGGACATTCTCAAATGAGGGTCCACCTCAGTCTGGGGCTACTCTGGGCTAAGCGAGATCTGCTCCTGTGCCCAGTGAGGAATGGCATCACTGGCACTGGGGGCAGGCAGGAGGGTACCACATTCAGTTGTGCGGCTGGGTGACACTTTTCTTTAGCCATGTTTTAGTCTTGGCTGGGCGGCGAGTAGGGTATTTTGTTGGGTAGAGAAGCCATTCTAGATGTGGGAGGCGTGAAATAAAACAAGGGTTCAGGGGGGCTTGGGAGAGGGCAGTCTCCAGTGGTGCCACAGCAGAAATTCAAACAGCACCATCTCCACCAGAACTGCACTTGACCCATGCCCAAACATACCCTTTCATTTCCATAACAGGCCGCCCAATGACTGTGAATTTTAATGAAGGCACACCGGGGTCATATTTGGACCAGTGGACAAGAAGGACCATGCACGTATCCAGTGGTGGATAAGGAATTTGGCAAAACTGCCAGTTCAGTGCCTTAAAAGCCCAAGCCAAAATGAGCACCCTTGCACCGGCTTATCATTTCAAAATGTATTTGTAAAAAAGCCTTCACAAATCAGATTCTTTGGCAGATCACAACATTGATATCATCAGTAAACAAAACTTCCAAGAGCAGGAGGAAGACTGGCTCATACCGAAGCCCCGAGATTCTCCACCGGCAGAAAGCTCAGGTGGGCTGCAGCAGATGAAATGACATTTCAGGTGATAGCTACCCAGAGGCCACCCTGCGGCACGCACGTGGCTCATCACACACCACCAACATGATATGTACATGGTTCTGACCCAGCCTTTCTGTCCTTTCAGAGGGACCCCCTTCAGAGTGAGCCGGAAATGCGATCCTGCTCTTTGCTAGGTTACATTGGTCGATTATATTCAGTCGGTCCTGCAATCAATAACAAAGGAGTGGGGAAATGGGAAGCAGCAAAGGGCATTTGGGAGTAGGAGCAGGAAAGGAGGAAACAGGTGAGAGGAAAGGGGTGAACAGACAAAAAGAGGGAAGGATGGAAGGGGAGAGAGGGAGGGGAAAGACCAGCCTTTGGAGAAGGATCACAATTCCCCCATAAGCCTGACCGCCAACAGTAACAACAAAAGGCACAAAAATAACAATAATACAATCAACAACAATGAACACAATTTCCCCGTAAACTAGACCGCCAACAGTAAAAACAAAAGGCACAACAATGACCATTATAAAATCAACAATGTGTGTCAAAGTCAGCCTGCAGGCGGAGGTGCCCACTCTGAAGGCTGCAGAGAGGTTGCCAACTTAATGGAAAGACTGGAGAGAAACCTCTGGCACAACCTCCCAGCTCCTGCTTCCAATGTGCTCCAGCAGGCAGTGCCGGATTAAACCTTATGGAGGCCCCTAAACAGCCGAAATGTCGCCCCCCCCCTTGCAAATAATGATCTAATACGTTTTTAATTTTCTGCACCGCTATATTTTGATCTGCTGTGGCTGGGCCCATAGGCAGGTGCATACTTGGCCTAACTGATAATCCGGCACTGCCAGCTGGCATGAATGATTGGGTAAACCTCTGGCACAGCCTCCCAGCTCCTGTTTCCGATGTGTGTCAGCAGGCATGATTGGGCGAGCACCAGTTGCTATGGAAACGAGGTAGTACGAGTCTGGTAAGGCACCCTGCCGGTCCCTGTTCAGCCTGGTAAGGTTGCTTAGGATTCAAATGCTGGATTATTTGGCTTCTTCCAGAGGTCCAGCCTCTCGAGCTGTCTCTAAGCACGTCACTGAACGTGAAAGGGAGTTAAAAGTCCGTTTCCTGGAGTGTCTTCTTTCATTTGCCTGGAATAGAAAAATAAAAAGTGATGAAAGGTGCACTTCCAAAACCAAGTGTGTAGATGAAGATACTACCCCGCTTTAGCTCTACACAGACATAGATGTAGCCTTGTGGCATGCACGCCTGCACAGATACCCCTATTTCTGCAAGCATGCAGGGTTAACAACCTCAAGAGCCCGAGAACCGGGGCACAGATACCCAAATGTTAATCCCAATCCCAGATCAGTTTAAGAAGGTGTTCTGGCAGCACTTTTAGTTCTTCAGGCCAACTCCTCTCATCATTCTGACCAGCAGGTCCCTTGTGAAGGTAGATGGCCTCACCCCCATTTCCGTTTTTCCCCCACTTGTTAAGTTTTCAATGTTCTCTGCTTTTACCACCTTCGCTAATAACAGTGGTGTGTCTCATTAGAGGGCGGGCCTGCAACGTATCCGACTCAGGAACCTGCCCAATGGGCTGTACTACTTTCAGGACTAATGTAGACTCAAGGAGAGCCAGTGGAATGCAATCAGATGCGTGTAGTAATTTCCTGACAGTGGCAAACAGCTTGTTCTCATGTATAATATTAAAGTTCCCTTCCTGTTTAGATACAAGGCCTGCAGTAGCATGCGTGTGTCTGGGCCTTCAACACTGCATGCTGTGTTACCTTTGAATTGGTAGCACATTTCCAGTGGAGACGCTGGATCGTTCAGCCACCATCACACTATCCCAAAATGGCAGACAGGATTTTTAAGACCTTGGACCATGGCAGGGGCTGAATTCAATTACTAAAATTAGCACAACACATCGTTTTAAGTGAAAACATTAGTAATGCACCAATCACAAACACTTGCACAACTAGGGAACTCGACCCATCAAGCCCAGCATTCACTGGGGCATTACTGCCAAAGCCTACCTATGAAAAGAGGGAGAAGCCTGGTGACTCTGAGGGTGTGAAGACAGTGCTTTGGACCGTCAGTGGAAAAGCAGAGAAAGGAGAAGGAGAGAAGACAGCGAGTAAGAACCAGAAGTGGCTCCGCAAAATATACCACATAGTAAGAAAGGAACATAACTGGAGGTGGCTAGGCTAAGTGAGCCTCACTGTGGAACAGGCCAGGCTTGGAGGGAAGGGTAGAATAGAGGGCGTTGGCCCTAAACCTGGCAGGGGCCAGACATTGAAAGGGAAAAGGGGGAGAGCATTCTGCTGGGAGCTCTAGCTCTGAGACTGGTGGTAGCTGCAAAGCAAAGACGTTTGCATCCTTGGACAAACCCTTGGTTTGGTGGGGGATAGGGGTGATCATAATGGTTTATAGTGAATATGTCGAATGCAAAAATGGCGAAAAAGAAAGTCGAAAAATAAAATTTCGAATGTGTTTTTTTTAATGGGGGAGTTCCCCCCAACCCGTTTTTTTAATTTACAATTTATTTCTACTAGCTAAACCCCCAAAAAACATACAAATAAAAAAAACATTCAACATTTTTTTACACATTTTTTTTCCGACATTTTTGCATTCGACCAAATGTTTTCGCCTTTTTAACTGGATACCGATCATAACTATTGTAAGCTGACACATGCCTATGGTGAGGGAAAGAATGTCCTACCAAACGGAGCTGATCGAGCAAGAGGGACGCTACAGATCTTGCCTCAGTAACATATCAGAAACCCCTAGGGCAAGATGCAGGGTTACCGGTCTTGCTTTGGTATAGCATCCACAGACTCCTCACGAAAGAGCGAAAACAAGGAAGGGCTGCAATGGAGGAGTACATCAAGGCTACAGCCTCCCAGGAGACTGACAAGACCACGACAAAGAAGTGCGCTGAGGCACTAACAACAACCCTGAGACTGCGGGCGATCTGAAGGACACTTTCCTGGGTGCAGATGCCCAGGAGCTGTTGACTTAGCATAAGAACTTGACGTTGGAGTCTGGGGGCTAGTTCTTCTTGGAATAGTCTCTTCCCTAGACTTGATTAATCCCTGGGCCTTAGAATCTTCCCTTTCGGTTGGTTCCTCATCCTATAGGCACTCCTCTAACCCCTTCCCACTAAGAGTAAAATAAAGGCATTTAAACATAAACCTGCCTCTCATGTGTTCTATGGTATCCGTCTCGTGATACTGTATTCGGCTGATAGGAGATCTCTGGTCCAGGACTGAGATAAGAGATAGAGGATTCCTGCAATCTATCCAAGCTCTGACCAGCTGGGGACCCCGGCTACCTTCCAGCAGGTATTAGGACTTAGTCCAGGGATACCAAGATAGGCGTGAATCTCCAGAAACATGCCTTTTCTACCAGATGGGCTGCTCTATGTAAATGATCAAAGGTTTGTCTTCACAGAATAAATCCCAACTGGTTGTGATCTATTAAATCCAGAGGTTTATCCAATTGGCTTACTATATTTTAAAAATAAATCTTTGCAACAATATTTACGAATGCAATGGGTATGTAAGACCTGCACTCTTGTAGATCTATACTAGGCTTTGGTACGAGGTAATACAAGATCCCAACATAGCCTGTCTCTTGGTTACAGACCACCTGAAAGAATTGAGCAGGGGGTTATGAAGAGTGTTAGAATATGAATGAATGCCTTACAAAAAGGATCTAGAAAAACCTTTCTGTGTAGGGGAATTTGTCGCTTTGAGGGTCTTCATTGCACCTGCCAGAGATTTTTATGTTATGTCTGCCCCTAGAATAGTATATATTTTTTTAAATTTTATTCTGATAATCACATTTTGGTATTAAATGTATAAGGTTTTGAAAACCAAACATGATAAAAAAAGAATACTATTTTGTTTAGCGGCCAAGCAGGGTAAATTCACCTTGCCTTTCTGGGACACTACTTGTTCATCATACAGGCCTGTAAATCTAAAAGATTTCTTTCTCTGTGACAAAGCCCCTGCCAATCCCTTGGGGTCTCTATTCAATTGGCCAAGGGAACATGACATCTCACCAAGGCAGAGGCTGATAGGCCTGGTATAGGAAAGATTCCCTGTTCGCTCTCACTCGACAGCCATTTCAAGAAAGGCAACAGTCGCAGGAGGGTTGATAAAGGCTCTGTGGTAGTAGGTAACTTAATGGGACCTGGGAATACGGAAAGTAGGCTCCTCTGTCCCATGGCACTTACTCTGGGAACTTGAGCAGAATCCTGAGAAGCAGAGACCCCACGGGAGAAGAGAAATCAGACTCTCCCCAAAGTACAATATTTTCACAGCGGTCCCAAAGAACCAGCAGTACCTGTACGCTTGGCCCTCATCACGTGGGTCTACGAATCACATCTAAAATTATAGAGCAAATGAGAGGGACCTGAATTAATAAGGGCAGGCATATATACATCCATCCATCCAATCCACATCCATCCATCCAATCCACATCCATTAATTCATCCACAATCGATCCATCAACATTCACCCATATCAATCTAGCCGCATCCATCCATACACAACCACCCATTCACACCCATTCATATCCATTAATTCACATCCATCGATATCCATTCATATCCATTCATTCACATCCATCCATATCCGTTCATTTACATCCATCCATAACCATTCATTAACATCCATCCATTCATTAACATACATATCCATTCACATTCATCCATTGTCAGAAAGCTGAGGGTATCCTCACTCCTAGACCCCCTGGATCTCTTCTGAGGTGGCCAGGGAAAGTCCACCACTCTTGGATCCCGACCCTGGGGGTGGAGAAGCGAGGGAGGATCACCTGGGTGTAGAGTCCTTGGGGATTGGGAGCAGGGGGAACCCAGGTGAGACATGGTATCCCCTTTCCCTATCTAACCTTTCCCTGACCTTTTTGGACTATTGTAAGCCAGGCCCCCTAATTTCCCCTCATGTGACACTGACAGTACTGAGACGAGGAAGAGGCAGCTGAGAGTGATGAACACTATGCCACTTCACTATTTCAGTACTGGGACGAAAAAGAGGCAACTGGGAATGATGAACACTGTACCATTTCATAACTTTAGTACGGGGACGAAGAAGATGCCTACAAAGTGTTGTGAAGGTCTGGCATGTCCCCTTAAGCATGGCCAGGTAAGCTTAATTGGGAAAGCACATCTGCAACCTATTAAAGGGTTGCAGGTATATAAAATGAGGAGGATCAGGGAGGCCTTTGCGAACTGCAGGGAACCCTGTTTGAGGAGAGGCGGGCCACTGGAGGAAACTGCTACGGGCTGGTCCACTGTGTGCAGCACGCTGAGATGCTGGGGACTGCAGAGAGAGGTGGTCTCAGGAAGCGTGGTGTGGGAGCTGGTGCTCCGGTGAGCAGACTGAGGGCAGAGAAGGGAGCCGTGTGGAGAGGCAGTCCCTTTCCCTTCTATCAGAAGTGCTTGTCCTCCTGTATCAAGGAGCAGACACCGGCGTGTCTGAGGGGAAGGAGTTGGACCCTTGACAGCAGAAGGAGAAATGTTTGTGCTCTGCACTGCTGGGAAAGCTATCAAATCGACCAGTGAGTTTCTGTCAGATGAGAAACCTAGTGAGCAAATGTCTGAACATTTCCATTGTTAGAGAATACTTTGTATTGGAGTTGTCACATGTCTCAAACAGAGCGTTTCTGAAAGTATCCGGTCTAAGATAATTTACATTGTTGACTGTTTAAGCACAAGTAATACTTTGTATCGGAGTGATCGTGTGTCTCAGGAAGAACATTTTTCGAAAGTCTCTGGGTGCTGTGAAATCACTTGAAGTAAAACACATGAATATTGAACATCGGCTGAATGGAAATTGAATCTCAAGCCAAACCAATGTCCATTGAATACCGAACTGAATAAAAACTTACAAATTAAGCAAAACCACTGCATGTTGAATTCCCACTTAAATGGAACTTTAAAATTGAGCCAAAGAAAGGCGTATTAAATACCGAATTGAGTAAAAGATTCAAACAGCAAGTTGAAAGCAAAATAAAGCAGAATTAACTGAAACCCTAAAGTTAAACCCTATACAGCCAAGATGCCCACATCAAAACAGATTATGGAAAAGGGGCGCAAGTGTGACAGAGTCATAAGAAGACAAGGACACATGTGATGATGGAATTAAAGTCTTGGGGAAGGGAACCCTGAGACTTGAGGAACTACATTTGTTGACTTGAAGGGTCTTTTGTGTTTGAACTGTGTTACTTGGAACTTGGAGAAGGGAACCTCGAGGATTGTTTAAAACTGTATCACCTTGAACCTAAGTAAGGTAATTTTGAGACTTTTTGTCAAACTGTTTTACACTGGGGGAGGGAGCTGAAAGGAAGCTGCGAGCTGGAAGAAGCTCATAACTTTATGTTGAACACTGTTTCTTTTGGCTGCTGATATCCCTACACATTGTATAGATTTAGTTCCGAGGGCAAGTATAGGTTTTGGACACAGTCAGACATAAGTTGAACTCTTTGACTCAGACCTTCCTTAGTTTCATTTAGGTAGGGAAATCCCACCTTAGCATAGGGCAAATTAGGCCTTTTTCCATCCTGACATTTAAGTTAATAAAGTGTTTTGTTTTGAACTTTGAATCTGTTGTCTGTGTCTTGCTTCATGATGCCTTTCATGCCATCCATCCACATACATCCATTAAAATCCATCCGTTCACACCCATCCATCCACATCCATCGCCATTCACATCATTATTAATTCACATCCATCCACTCACATCCATCCATTCACATCCATTAATTTGCTAAGAACAGATAGGCCAAGGGAGGCCATCCCATAAGGTTGTGGCATGGCAACCAGACAGTGGACATTCTCCCCCTGCCCCCAAGAGGTGAGACTAGCCTGCCCTAACCCCCATATCAGAACCCAAAGCGATCCTTAAGAGTTAGGCCCACCAACCAGACTCTACACCAGATGCCTGAAGAGACATGCCCAAGTTCCCCTAACCCAGAGAGAGGCCGCAGAGTCAGGGTCATGGTGTGACAGGTAGAGGCAGGACCAGCTAAGGAGGGGGACAAGCCAATTCAAAGTCTCGAAGGCAAGAACACAATACTATAAAGGACACACACACCCTCAGACTGTCAGTGTGGGTATTCAAATGAGTTTGAGAATGGAAAGAGAAGAAAGACACCTGTTTACAGCTAAATGGAAGAAGGAGCAGGAGGTTGTTTAACGCCCATAGGACTGGAAGAGAGACCCAAGCAACTGGGCCAAACTGGTGCACAAGAGCTCAACAGAAGGGCTGAAGCAAATACCTGGGAGCATGAGAGTGGTCTTGAAGCCGGAGGCAAAAGGGGGGAGGGGCGTGGCATCCATAGAGGGCGATTTCTTTTGGGAAGACAGAAGGGCAAAGATGAAACCCATGACAGAACAGTCCAGAGGGGTGAGGAAGGGGAGACAGTGACAGCACTGCCTAAAGAGTGAAGACTAGGGAGTATGCGATAGTAGTGCCCAAAATGGTTAAGGTGGTCAGAACAGTGATAGTAGAAGCCAAACGTGCGAAGACGAAAGCAGAGACGATAGTGTCCAGATGGGTGATAGGTTTGAGGTTGACAGTGGTGGAGAGGAAGGTGGTGCTCAAAGGAGTGAAGAAGTTGTGGATAGTGACAATATTTCTTAACATTGTGTGGAAGGTGTAGACAGACCAAAGGTCAGTATGTAAGAGGAAGGAAAGAGAAAGGACATAGATTAAGATCATTGAGGTTGTAATTGAAGAGTGCACAAATGAAGAATGGAAGTGGTAGTGTGTGAGACAAGAGTCAAGAAAGAGCAGAGAGGTGGTGGAGGAGGAATGCCCCAAGAGTGGAATCAGCAATATTAAGAGGGAAGAGGAAGCCTGCAAGAAGAGGCAGAATACTAGGAATCAGGGTTGTCTAATGACACACACAGAAGACCCTAGATTAGCTGGCCACACATTAACCCCCCACCCCATCATGCTCCCTGGTTCTAAATACAGGACTTTGGGGTTCCCTATCACCTCTGCCTCTCACTCTCTTTCAATAAGAGACCCCAATGCGTTCACTGGATTTGAATGTCGGGAGGAGCAAAGTGAAGATCCCTGAGCAGGCTACAAAATCCAGGATCATTAAGAACAGGTCACAAAGAAGAAAGGGGATATGTCCCTGTGAACCCAATGCACGCTAAAGGCTGCTCAAAACCCCAGACATAGAGCAAGCCCCAAGCTTGGAGAATGCAGACTTGCTGAGAGATGCTTGATCCAGTGGAGACTTAGAATATGTTTTGTTGTTGTCACTCCTACAGGAAGAGAACCTCAGAACCTCATGAGGCAGACGTAAAACCTTTTGATTTAATTTGTTCCCTGCAATTTAGTCACAGAACTGGAGCAATCCTATCTTTCTTTTGCACTTATGCCTACCCTGCTTATTGCTTTTGCCACTCATTGTTAAAGTTCCAGAATAAACCACTTTAACCTTACATTTGCTGAGTGTTTCTGGTACTCTGGCCCTTGTCACAAACATGTTAGTGTCATGGGTGGGATCATTGCCTGCACCTATCCACCTTAGGATCCCAGTTCTACCAACTACAGTATCCGCATCCAGCTTGGAGGCACAGACTAACTGCCTCATCACGAGTTTGGCAGTAACCCTTAAATGCGGCGGTAATGCTATTACCGCCGCATTTAAGGGTCCACCAAATGACGGGTTTGGCAGGATTTCATACCCCAGTTAAGAGCAGGGGGTAAATCCACTGTGAATTTGCCGATTTCCGGCGCTATTACCATGCGGTAATACCGCCGACAGTAGTATCGCCGAAAATTCCCCATTGGGCCCAATGGGGAATGGGGAATTCCTGAATGGGCCCAAAGGGGAATGGGGAATTACCGTTCTGCCAAACCCGTGATCCGGCGCTAATAGCACCGGGGGGGCGGTGTTGGCGGTAATGCTAATAGCCCCGGCGGTATTACTGCTGGGATACCGGCCAACCCGTGATGAGGCCCTAAGAGTTAAAGGGGTAGGAAGAAGAAACGGGGGAATAGGTCCCACCATTTCCTACCCTACTCTCAGTTTCTTAACCCAGTTCTTTTTAGTGTCCTGGTGGGTTTCCCCACTTCGGAACACTACTCTGTGTCTAGATATCATTTGGATGGCCTCAGAGTAGAACACTTACGAGGTGACCATGAAGGGGGCCTCAAGGTAATCAGAGCTACCCTCGATACCAATGTGATGCATGGCTTGGAGTACAGCCCACCAGGTGTTTTCACCTCTTGAGCGGGAAGCTCTTGGTTGCAATTGGGGGTTGAATATCTGGAGGAGAAATTTGAAGATCCCAAAGGAAACTACCTAATTCATGATCAGTAAGAACAGGTCAAGAGAGAAGAAGAAAATGGGAGCTGCCCCAGTGAAACCAGGGACCCCAACATAAAGCAAGTCCCAAGCACTAAGAACTAAGACTTTGTTTAGAGACATTACAGCCAGTGGACAGACTTTAGAGAAAGGTTATTTTTTGTTATACCTCATCCAGGAAAAGGCCTCCTACACCTCACCTGGCAGAAGTAAAGCCCTTTGAATTTTTAGTTTTCCCCCTGGAATTCAGTTAGTCACAGTTACAGAAGCAATTCAGACTTTTCTGTTGCACATTATGTAAGCGTTCCCGAATAAACCACTTTATAATTACATTTTCTGAGTGTGTCAAGTACTTTTATCTCTGTGACAGATGTGACAGATGGTTTCAGAGCGGGCGAGATATTTAAGACCAGCCTGGAGGTAAAGGTACACAAGAGTGCTATGTTTTTCTTGTGCCTCTATGGTCTACTCAACAATGATGATGGCTCCACATTTTCAACCTGCTGGTGCCAGATAATCCAGACAGGAATTGACAGGGCTCTCATGGAGCTGGCCGATTTGAGGTAGCGGCACACTTGCAAGTGGGGCCCTGCTACTATATATATGATGCCTGGGAAGCTCAGTCAGCCAATGTCATCAGATCTAGAGCCAAAGATTAAACAAGAAGCTTTTCAGTGTCTAACAGTATGGGAAGGGGTACATCACTTGCAAAGGAACCCATGGGTCCTCTGACCAGATGGACCCTCAGGTTTCTACCACCAGAGTCCCAGAACATATGTATCCAAGGGTTCCTGCTAACCATCTACCAAGAACCCCTGGACGGCCAGATGACATCTAGGGGCCAGGAGCCAGCAGCAAGAAGAATCGAGGCCCTGTTAACCCCACCAAATGGAGAGAAGACACCAACCCTGGAGCTGGAGGTGAATGCTTCACTTTACATCCGAAAATTGTTTAGTTTACTGTAGAAGAATTACGCCTTGCAGTAAATCGGACAAAATCCCTATGGACTCCAAAAATGGGGGATAACACAGTTTTCATACTCATAGTCAACGGTCTTCAACAGGGCTACAAACGGATGCTGTGCCCGCTGGTTCAAGGGAGGTAATAACCTGAACACGCTTCCCTTGGTCCAGAGAGGCAGAGTTTCCCCTAACGTGTGTTGGCTTTTGCAATTAAGGCTTCAACCAAAGTGTCCTCTCAAATGGTCTGGATGAGAAAACACACCCAGTGAAGTGAAAGGTGAATGGATAGAGTCCCTTTGTACTGATAGCCACAGGGACAAGCAGCACTACCCAAACACTGAATGGTGGACAGGGTCTCCATGCACCAACAACCAGAGGGATAGGCCAGCTCTGTCATAAGAAAGGAGTTACAGTAGTAATTGAGGACGAAAAAAAGAGCTTTGATTACACCCAAAAGAGGCCAGGAACACTCACTTAGCACATTTACAGAGGGTCTCGGCTAAAAGGGAGACCTTTCCTAACACTCCTTCCCCCTCCCCCAAAGCTAATAGGCAAATAATCTTCCACTAGAATGGATCCTGTGTTCCAGTCGACTACACATTCTGGACAGACCACCAAATTTGCTAGGGTTGGTTCCTAGCCTATGCTCAATGGTGATGTCAAAGCCTTGTCAACCTGTGGTCCACTTGATCAGCTTAGGGTTATTTCCTTTCATTTTCATCAACCACTTAAAGGGCATATAGATTGTCCAAATCCTATCCTAAAATGTAGGATCTAAACCTCCTGAGAGAGCACACTGTGGCAAAGCATTCCATTTCCACAGTGATCCACTGCATAACTATACCCTTTGCCTAACAGATGATTACCTAAAAGGTTATTCCCGGCCTCAGTTACATGTTCAGGTTGCAAAATCCTCCATGTTAAAATGACCCAGACTAACCATAACAGCATAAAGATTGTGCTAATTTATAGACTGGCCAACCTAATGCCAGATTTTAATGAAGACATCACCAAATAACTAAACAGTTTCTCCACCCCTACCTCTGCCTCCCTCTTTTTAGGGGATTTGAACTGCTAGAGAGGAACTCATTTGGACAAAGAAGCTATCGAAATTGAAGCTGCCCTCCTATACATTGTTTACGAAGTCCAAAATCGCGAACCCACCTCTGCCAAAAACCACATAGTGGATTGGATCGTGACAAGAAAGCTTGAGGCATAGATCATTCAGACCACCCCTTGCATATGATAAGATCATTATGTCATTTTTATTCGTAGGCTCTAATAGAGAATGATGTGGCGGGTTGGGGCTGTTTTGATTACAACCTGTCAAAAAGCTAATTTTGCACATATCCACAACCCAAACCCAAACACATAAGGCCAATCTGTTTGTTTTCTGCTTACCTAAAAGTCAATAGGATGACATATAGGTTGCAATAAACATACTGTTATTTGTGGAACAATTGTTCTCCTGTCCTGAAGCATGTTAGCTACCTGAGTCGAATCTCATGTGAGAATCCCTCAATTTTGATGAGTTGAGCTGAAGCTGTTGATTATGTATTTGTGGAGTAATTGTATATTCTGTATATGTACTTAGTTAAGCATGAAAAGATGATCCCAATTCTCTTTCAGAATACTCATACATTGCTCAAAAATTGCAAGTTTTAAATTGAAAATTGTAGATCCTATAATAGTTTTTGTTAAGTATGAAAAGACAACCTTGTTATCTTATGGAACATTCCTACACTTTTAAAAATTGTAAGTTGTTAACCGAAAAGACGATATACTCTCAGAGACTTATTGTCAGGAACCGTGAATGGACGGTTTGGAAGCGCTGGAAGCATTGACTGCGCGCGCTTTAGTCCTCACCCAATATGGTGGCCGGGCCTTTAAATTCTGGCTCCTCCCACAAACCGATGCGTTGTATCTGTACACTACGCTCCGGTTCGTGTGGAACTTCGTTTGTGGATTTTCCTCCCTGCCGTTCCTCCTTAACTGCTGCCTTTTTCCCTGTACCTACCTTCTGTGCTCGCCTTGTTTATACTCCCGGGTTTCCCGTCTCCTGGCTCCTGCTACTTCCACCTTGTATAAGTTATATCTCCTCGTCTGTTCTAACGGCTCTGCCTTGCCTGAGCCACTGCCTCCTACGTTTCTTGCCTTCCACTGAAGCATTCTATTTATTGAGTTTCGTGCTTTCTGACTTTAGGCTTCTCTGCACTCTACAATTCTCGTTTGCTACTTACTTACTCTCTGCAGGCATCTTCCTACTTTCCTGCTTGTGGCCTGGGTATTTTCTTGCACTCTATTTCCATACTTACTCCTTCCTACTATCTTGTCACTGTTATTTGCGGGCATTCCTATCTATACTCTCATTCCTTTAGATTTCTTATTTGTTTACTTGGGTTCCTATTTCTTTCCTCTGAGTGCCTCTATTGTGTTTTCAAAGGGAAAGGGTTAATCTACTGTCTCTTCCGAGCTACAGACTCTCTCCACCAGTGCTGGAATCCGACTTTCTTCGGGTTCAGCTGAAAATAGAACTCCATTGTCTTGTGAAGGGAACCCACAACTCCCTCATAGAACCCATCTCGAAACAGGGCTTTTTCTGCATTCGTGCCTTTTCCCAGGCTTTAGGACTGGCCCCCTGGGGGTCCCCGCGGACAGGGTTCCATCTCTGCCAAGGTGGCCTCCGGAGGGGCCAGACCCTATCTACACGAAAAGAAGGTCAAGATACCAAAGGACAAGACTCCTATAAGGAGGAGGGACCGTAAGAAGACGGAGCCGAATCCTAAGGAATCCGCCACAGAAGATTCAGGTGAGGAGGAAGGGGAGAAAGCCTCTGATCTTGACACTTATTTGATCAGGTACTGAAAATGTCGCCTTTTCTAGAACACTTATGTACTGTTCAAAAATCGTATGTTTAAAATCAGTATTTCCTCTTTTTACAATTCATGAATCATATTGGTTTTATGCACATCTGTTGATTTAAAGCATTTTTGATATATTTGTAAAGGTTTTGTAAACCAAAAAAAATGTCATTCACTTTACCATTCAAACCCTACACCCCCTACCCAAGCCGAAAAAACAAATCAAATTAGTTACAGATCGGAACTTTGAAAAGGTTCACCATCATAATCTCTTGGTTTGCCTGGATTCTATTATGACCAAGACACATGCCTATGACCAAGTGGACAATATGGTGTCCTCTTTCTCCGACACATTCACTGAGATGCTAGACTTAACGGCCCCCCTTAAAACTAAATTAGTGAGGAATAACCCAGGCCACCAAACCTGATCCACTCCCGAACTAAGGGATATGAAGAGAAAAAATGGGCCCTTGAATCCCAGTGTCTAAAACATCCTTTAGAGGCAACCAGGACAGCGTGAAAAGAGATTGATAAAGCTTATAAACACTTAAACTTAGATACCAAAAATAACTTCTTCAACACTCAAATCCAGCAAACTGCCAACTCTACAGGAAAGCTATTTGAAATCTTAAAGTTACTTGAAAAAAAAAACTAGGGTATCCCAGACTCCCTTTCTACTCACAAATCTAGACTGCACTATAACTCATGCGGCCTTTGACACCAAAATTATCAATGCAAGGAACAAAATAGCATTGGCCCAGAGCCATATCGCTATACAGAGGAAGCAGACAACTACAATACATAAGGGATCCAAGTACCCAGCCTTCACATTCTCACAAATCTCTACCTAAGATATGCTTAAAGTTTTATCTTATCCATGTGTGCAACCTCCTGTCCCCACAATATTTTGGCCCCAAACTGATTCTGGAACATAAAGATTTATTTGCCCCATTTCTTACCCAATTCATTAATGCTTCCTTTAGAGCTAGCCAAGTACCCAATGCAATTAAAAAAGTTACAGTTACTCCCATTCCAGAAAAAACAAACATTGACCCCAGAGATCCAAGTAATCTGAGACCGATTACTAACTGTCAATTTCTCCTCAAAATACTGGGCAAATTTGCCACTACTCGGCTTTGCCGAATCAAATAACATCCTCCATAAATTACAGTCAGGCTTCTATCCATCTTTTAGCATGGAGACAGCTCTTGTGGACTTTCAATCCCACCTGCTAAAAATCATGGACGAGGGGAAAGCTCGGATGCTGATTTTATTAGATCTATCTGCAGCATTTGATCCGATAGACCACAAACGTCTCCTAACTTTTTTGAAAGATCACAGCCAATGTTTCCAAGGAGGCTGTGGATTGGATCCATTCATTTCTCTGAAATTACGAGTCAAGAATTCAATGGGGACCTGCATTCTCCACCTCAGTGCCATCAATTGTGGGGTGCCCCAGGGTGCTTCCATCTCGCCCGTCCTTTTCAATATCTACAACAGGTCGCCCTCCACGCTTCTCGATGACTTGGGTGCATTTTTTACAAACTATGCAGACGGCACCCAATTGGTCATGGAACTTTGTGGTGATCATGTAAAAGACTTGACTACTTTGTCCAATATTTATTGCCAAATAGAAAGTTGCAAGTCAGAAAACTGTCTGTGCCTGAACGGCAGCAAGACATAGCTTCTGATATTTGGGTCTCAACAATTCAGAGCCAAACTCAGTTCAAAATACAGCAGTTTTCATATAAAAGACAACAAAATTGAAATCCAACAAAAGGTAAAAACTTTAGGTGTCCTAATTGTGGCATCCCTCAATTTAGACAATCATGTAAAATAGATTAATCAAACCTGTAACTACCACTTACGGCTACTCAAGTGCATTTGCCCTTATATCACAGAAAAGAACAGTGTCATTATCGCCCGAGCCACCATCTTGACCAGATTTAACTATTGTAATGTGTTGCTATGCAGGGCCTCCACCGCCAACCTTACTAAAATGCCAGACAATTCAAAATGATGCTGTTCGTATTGTTAAAAACGTTCCCAGAAGAATCCGCATTTCAAACCACAGGAGAGATCTGCACTGGTTGGCCATTCAGGAATGGGTCCACTTTAAAATTGGCACTTGGTTCACCGTTGCCTTTACGGCTCACCCCCAGGCTACATCAAATCCCTGGTACCTCTGTACCAGCCGTCCAGAAGTCTCCACTCCACCAGCCCAGGTCTAACTCAGGCCCAAAAGCTAAATGCTTCAAGGGCTTTGGTAGATCTTCTCCTGTCAAAGAAACCTCCTTTTGGAACACATTACCATCCACACTCAGACTCCAAACTGATTTAAAATCCTTCAGGAAAGCACTGAAAACGTTCCTGTTCAAGAGAACCTCTTCCTCTTCTAGTTAGCCCATTAGGCATCCTTGTCCCATCTTGTGTGTTCCGTCTACCTGTTTCACTGTTTGAGCCCCAATACCCACAGGCTACTCGGCGCATTACAAATATATAAATAAAATAATGAAGCAAACCGTGTTTATCCAATTAAGCTAAGACTGCACATATTCCTGCTCCCGAAGCATCCGTTGCAATATGAAAAGGCTTATTGATATCCATAACCATGAAAATTAGAGGCTTGCAAAAGCATCTTTCAATCCCTTTCAATCCCTTGCAAGGTATTCTGACACTGTTCAGCCCAAACTAGCTTTTTAGAGTGTTTGGGGAAAATAATTGCAATGAGAGGGACTACTGTTGTACCACAGCCATCCATCAAATTCCTGTAGTACACAGTGAGACCCAAAAAAGCTCTCCCTTGGGTTTCAGTAGTAGGGGTTTGTCACAGGCCTGACGGGTCATGAATCGGCATTCTGTGTTCCTTTGCCCTGAAAGAGGAAGAAACTATTGTTTCGTTCATTCTGTTCTGTTGCATCTCCTTTCTATCAACGCTGGAGATTGCCATGGAGACGCACGGTGCAAAGTCACATCTGATTATGCTGCGTTCCATGAAGATTCTGTGTACACTAGTGGTCACGGGATAGAACTACATGTCTTGTCTGCCGCATTGCTCCGGACAACGCTTCTGTATAAAGCGTTCTCTTCCGCACAGAACGCTGCTGCTGATTAAAGTCAAGTATTGTGTTTTTTGTCTTTGCTCTGGAAGCTACGATCTACGGCTTGTTTCCGACTTCCCTTTGTCTACTGATTTGGCAAATCCATTGACCGCCCGATAACGAAATCCCGCCTGCTCACTGGACTACCTGCTTTTCGGATGCCTGCTTCTACTCAGAACCTCACGGTAATCGACCTCGGCCTGTCCCCAGACTACTCCTTTAAAGCGTTTGTACTCCATAGCACGGACAACTCGTTTGCAGGGTTATTACGTGGCCAAGGGCTACGGTCGCTTCATTTCATAGCGTTACTCTGCATTGCTGTTTATCTCTCTGTGTCTCAGTTCCATCTTTCCCTGTGAGCTGCTATTGTCTGTTTACTTCAACTCTTTCCTTACTCTCTACAATTAACCACACAGGACCTGATAACTTCCATCCGGACTCGATTCAAATTAACTTCCGAGCACTGATACTGTGCAGAAAGACAACAGTGCACCTACCCAGATCTAGCGCGTCCCTCGTGCCGTTCGGGTTTTAGGTCCATACTCTGACGTTTGTTCTCACTGGCTTCAATTGCTTCTGGACTGGTCTTCCTCCTTTGTACTGTCCTGGTAAGCCCCAGAACTCTATGACTATATTTAATCCTCGATTTAGTGTGGGTTTTTGATAGTGACAATTCCTTTTTGTTTCTTATCATATTGAGGTTGGACCGGGTTGGAGATCTAGACATACCATTATCCGGGGGAGAACAGAGAACCCGATTTGTGAAGGCTACTCCTTCCAAACTGTTCTACCTTGTTATGGCAAAACATTCCTATGCCTAATCACTTTCTGCTTTCCTTTACATCCTGGGTTACAACGGTGTGGTTGTCCCACTCTTTCGTTTGATTTGTCCCTTTGTCTTGGTGCATTATAAATCAGCAAAGGGGTGAATCTAAAGAAAGATCTCCCTCAAGTGAGGTGGCCTGGGCTAGGATGGGCCCGGTTTTTCAATTACCCAGTTTAAGTAATCCAGTCTGTCACGGAATCTGGGCAACTGGGTGAGTACTTGACAGGATTTCCCATTCTTGTACAGTTTCTACCATACTAGGCATACAAAACCAAGGTAGAACCATAATTCTTGACCAATCAGGCATTGAGAAGCCTTTAGGGTTAAGGTGGCCTTTTGATAAGCCTGAAACACCTTCCTTGGGTGAGTTAAATATTCTTCCCATCTTGAGCTGTGGAGAGCAATATAATCAAACCCATTTCGGAAAGGTTCAAAAGTCTCTAGAATAAGGAAGGTGCATTTTGAAATCTAAAAGGTATTGCTCTAAATTCGAGGGGTAGATAGAAAATTATTTATTTTCCTTGGCATGGTAATTCATGGTAATTTGTCAGTACCTTCATGTAAGGTCAAAGGTCCAGATACATTTAACAGCACCTGAATTATTAACTAATTCATCAGTGCGAGGAAAAGGGTGGGCATCCATGTTGCTAACAGAGTGTACAGGTCTAAAGACATCTTTAAAACCTTAAATCCTTGATTCACAATTTAGGGACCAGTACCGCTGAGCTAGGGTCTTGGTCTAATTCATGGCTTTATAAACCGACGTCCCAATATAGTATGCACTCAATATGTTAACGTGTTAATTGGGATGACTCTAGAAGCCTCTTTGGGAATCCCCAGATCCACTACATAACTGACCTCTTCAAGTTTAGAACCAACCTTGTAGAGTCCTGTCCAATCATTTTGTAAAGCTCTAGGCTTTGTAGGCTCCATGATGAAAACTTTGTGACCAGAAGTCAATCTGCATAGCTTTCTGGTCAACCAAAGCTTCACCCAAGCTTGACCATCTTGCAGATTACTGTTGTTTGATTCCGGCATCCTCTTCCTGATGCCTAGCATATACTTCATCACATTTATGGTTGGACTGGTATGGGACGTCTCCCAACCGTTCCCCACCAGGGAAAATATTACTTTGGCAGGATGGCCAAAAATAAGAATACAATAGTTAAATCCAACACGCTCTTGTGGAACTTCCCTGCATACAAACAGGAGGTATGGCAAAAGGAGATCTCACTTTCTTCTCAGAGGTTGCTCCAGTGCCGAAACGATGCATTTCATGGTTTGGTTGACTATTCTAACCAATCCATTAGTATGTGGTTGATGAGACATGGAGAACTTGTAAGTTACCCCACATTCCCTTCACATGGCCTTCATAAAGGTGTACAAAAGTAATTTTTACCTGCCAGGCAACTTATTTGGGGAGTATAAAACACACAGCAGCGCTCTGGCAACTGCCTTAGTAGTGACAGTGCTCAGTGGGATGGCTTCAGGATACCGGATTGCAAGGTCAACCCCTAAAAGGATAAAATGGTTTCCTGATGCCGAAGGAGAGTCAAAGGTACCAGCAATTCCGATACCCACCCTCTCAAAAGGAACTCCCACAACATGTAGAGGGACCAGATGTACCTGGATATTTGCATGCACATTGCCTGACAACTGTCACAACTCTGAAGTACAGATACCATATGCGCACACCAATTTACAAATTGAAACCCAACTCCTACATTGTTGTTTGAGGTAAACCAGCCCCAGTATGTTCATGAATGTCGGTTTACCACAATGTTCTCAGAAAGGCAACTCAGATACCAATTTAATTTTTTATTATTGTTTTATTTATTTGCATATAATCTTAAAGATTTTTACAAAAGAGAAAAGAAAAAAAGCACTGGAAGGTTGTGCAAAAGTTCACAATTCTAGTTAAATGCTGGTTTCATCATCAGTTCTGAGGGGTGAGCGCAGTTTTTCCAGCTAACAATTTGCCTGGTAAGTCGATGTGGTGCAGAATTTTGTAAGTGGCTAACAGCCACTTCGTTTTATCACCGCTAATCAATTTAGCACAGCATGTTGGTTTGTCCATCCGTGAAAAGTTCGATAAAATTGGCCACAGATATCGTGCTCTGATCTGCTGGTTTCCCGGACAATGGAGCAAAAGATTACGGATAGTTTCTTTTTCATTGGGTGTGTTACAAAATCGTCAGCTGTTGGTATTTGAAAGGCCTCTAGCTGCCAAGATTTCGTTAGTTGGAAGCAGGTTTAAAAAGTCTATTCCTTGTCTACTCGGGAATGTATTGATATATGGCTGCAGTTCATTTAATTTTCTTGTATTTGTTGAAAGGTGGATGGTCAATTTGTTACCTGCTGCAGCCGCTAATGTCTCTATCCAGTCTAGCTCTTTCAGTTTGTTTTGAATTCTTACCAGGTTATTTAACAGCATATCTTCATCACATTCAATAGACTTGAGAGTCTTGATGTTATTAGTTTTCCATAAGGACAGTGACTTGCTGTTGGAATTCTCCAGTTCTTGATTTATTAAGTTGTAGACAGAAGGAACTTCTGCCGTCCGACACTTTCTGTAAAGCATGAGGGTCGCGTATCTTATTGTGCCTTGGAGTGAAAATAGGCTAAGTTCGCGAAGGATAGAAGCAACCGCCGTTGAGTTCGGAAACAACAAGAACTTCCTCCAGAATAGAGCTTCAAGCTTTGGCCAAACATTCAATGGAATGTTGGGGGATGCTTCAGTCCCATAGGTTAATGATGTTACCACTTTTCTTTTGTAGAATTCAAGTACAGGGACTGCCGAATACCGTCCGTACTTTCGATCTATAGCCTTGTCTTGCATAGCTAGTTGTTTTGCATTTGCCTTGAGATACCAATTTAAAATTTAAAGACTTTCCATTACCCTTTCTATGTACAAAATAAAGTAGAACATGTTGGGAGAAAGGTAAAACTCAAACAAAAGGTCAGGATGTTTGTGTTTCAGTGTCAGAATGATAAGGTCTCCACTCGTTCAAAAAGATAGTATTTTTCCCTTTTGCTTCACAGAGGTTCTGCAAAACAATAGTCAGTCTCCTCAAAGTTATGTAAACAGTTAATATAGTCTTTGGCAAGTACAACGTATGAAACAAAGTGTTACAAATGTTTAAGTCTCACCAAAGGATACAGGCTCAAACTGAAAAGGTCCCAACTCAGTTTCACTCCACAAGGATGATGTTGTCGCTCCTCTCTTGGCCAGCCCGTTGGTGGGGATTCCTCCTATCCTCCAACTCTAGTCTCTTGCAGTGCAAAGTTTCTCTAGCCACAGAACCCCGGCTCTGGGTCAGCCAGGTGCTTTCGGTGTCCTCAGGGTTGCTGTCTATTGGACAAATTAGGGGGGTAGCACTCTGACAGACCAGTAACAGCTTCCAGCTAGGCAGAGGTTCATGTTGGTGCTTCTACACAGACATATTGTGCCCAGGTTGGGTTTGCTCACTTCTTTCACCTGCGGTCTCTCTCTGTGTTTGCCCTGGACCATTGTCCTACCCTTGGATAGCTCTTCCTATACCCGGCGTAGTCATTCCATCTTGTTGCTCCATCCACCTTTCGACTTCACCATTGCTCAACAGGGTCCTCTAGAACCTCTCTCTTCTCTGTCTGTTTTGTGTGGGTTTCCTTTTTTCCTTACATCTGAGTCGGTAAGCCTTACCACTTCTCTAGGGTTTCAACTCTTTTCTGCCTCTCTTGGCCTTGCCAGTCTTGCAGTTTCCCCCTCTCTCTCTCAAACATCTGTTAACTCCCTCCCCTCTATACACTCATCCTCTCTCTCCATGCCTTGCATTTCTTTTTCCCAGAGGATACTCTCAGGTCTTGTCTCTTCAATATTTACCTGTGGTCTCATCAATATTCTCCAGTTGGTCTCTCTCCTCTACTCTCTCTCTATCTGTTCAATGAGATCTGTTCTCCAGGCTTTCACTGCCTGCCGTCTTCTCACATCAATAACCATCTGTTCTTGCTCTAATATTCTCTCCTTCCTGTATTACTGTCATCTCATACTATTCCCAGATGATACCCCCAGTCGTTCTTTTACAGGCAGTATGTCTTCTCAACCAGATCACTTATTTTGCTCATAGGTTCCCTGCGCTTCAAACTTTAAATAATCAATCCGTGTGCTTTCTAACTTAGTATCTTTTGTTTAACTTGTCTTCCAATCATTTTCTCTTTTTGTCTGAGTTCCAATTCCATTGCAAACCAATAACTTCCTCATTTCCCAGGTCTGCACATTTGACTCATAATGTTCCTTTCTTATGTTCCGTCTGTCTGGTTCCCACTGTAGGTCTTTTTATCCAGCCAGGTCTTCTGGAAGACTCCAGTAACATCCCTCCTCAAAATTCAGGCACTCTCTATTTCCTAGATCTAAACCTCCAGATGCTTCCCTTCCAGCACAACACACCAGTACCTCTATGCCCCTTCTCTAGCACCTTTTCACCTTTAACCAAGTCTTTCTGCTTGGGGTCTGGCCAGAACTTCAGGCTTCCTGCTGGCAGCTCTCCGTGGGGCAGACAAAGTCTATTTGTGCTTGGGTGCCTTTTAAAGGCCAATTCCTCTTCCTCTTGATTATTGTCTTAGCACATTGGTTTCACCTGTGATGTAAGGGTTGGTCTTTCTCCTGATTGACCAATGTGCTTAAGGTCATGTGGTATGTCAGTTGGCCCGCCTAAGGCCTATAGAGATTGGTGGTCATTTAGGATTTTCCTTTGGCTGTAACTGTAACAGGGATGGCTGCCTCAGTGCTTGCATTGTTTGTCTGCGGTTTCTTAAATGGAGTGTTTTGGAAGGGATGAGTTCTTTTTATGATGGTTAATTTGGATTTCTAGCACTTTTTCACATGTTTTTGAATTTGTGGAATTTTGTCATTGCTTCAAAAAAGTCAACAAACATAAACCCAACATCTATGGATTCCCAAACGTAGTAGAAAATGGGTTTTGAAGGTGGTCAATGGATTAGGGACTCCATAGGGTGGAATGGGGATGCACAATGTGGTAATCCGAGGAATTCAGGAATGGGAACTCGCCGTTCCTTCTACTTAAACGCTCAAAAGAAGTATAATGATAACCATTCCTTGATTCCAATACTCTAAGGTAATCTGTACAAGGTACCCCATGAGCCAACTGTATCAGGAAGTGCCTTGCTGCTTGAGGGAACACCAACCTCCTATGGTATCCAACAGGCAGAGTATGGGTTCACTATACATAAGCCCATCTTCACAGTAGATCATTTGCTTCCTAGGAGCTTTCACCTCTAATTGGGAACAGGCATTGCCTCTGACCCTTAAAGAAATGCTAACTTGCTGCTCACCTTCTGCAAGTAGCCTCTTCATTTTAGGGTGGGACTTAGGGTGTAGGAATTCTAATTCTGGTTGAGTCTCTACCTCCCCAGGTGTGGGAATCGGAGCAGGTTTGGGTACCTCGGGTAGGCTTTTAGCAGAAGGAGTAGACTTCTCCCATGTAAACGCCTTGGGGTTCTCCTTTGGCATAGGTCTAGCATTCTCTACATGCTTGACAATCTTGGAGCCAGACCTGGTGGTCATCCCCTTGGGAAAGACTGCAGTGTTGGAAAATAACCATGACTCCTCTATGTCATTACTATGTAGTACAGTTCCAGTTACATCCTTTTTCAGACTGACAGAAAGGGTAACAGTCATATCATTAACTGTCAAAGTTGCAGGCAGAACTGAAATCTTGCAAGAAGTTCCATGTACAATTTAAGTGCACATCAGAGGAACCATAGCAAACTCCTCTGTGGTCAACAGAGACTGCACCCCCGGCGTTATGCTCACCCCAGTTTCTCACAGGCCTATAACCTCCTGACCATTGATAAGTGAACTATAATTAAAATATTTTCTAGTGTTTCCACGATTAGAGTTATAGATTCAGACGTTGGCTCCCAGAACCCAAGGGACTATCATGTTGATTCTTCTTGAACTCCCATAGACGCACCCATCATTTCCATTCTGTCCTCAAGACGTCAAGGTAGGCTAACACTTGGGACCCGCTTGGTTTTACCCTTACATCCTTCACACTATCATTAGCACCAAACCTCTGCCAAATGCAAAATACCTTAGGGATTGAGTGTTACTATGACCAAACTCCTCTCTGGCTTCAGGGGTACTACTAAAGTTACCTAGCCATTTGATTTACTACCCTTATGTTTGTGGCCCCATTTAGTGCGATGTCTGTTTGACCCCTCCTCTTACCTACTCAGGTTTCTAGGGAGCTCTTTTTCATTGTGGGACAAAAGCAGCTGTTGCAAACCTTTTTAGCTCCAATTCCTTGGAGTCAGCCAGCCAAGTACTGTCTGAAATCATGGGGCAAGATTAAAACCTATGCTATAGCAAGACTGGATGGACCATGTCCTCAAGGGCGTTTGCTTTGTTGCCTTCAATCGACCCACTCAAATTCTTAAGGGATGAAGATTACCCCAGTGACACTATAATTTTTCAGGTCTGATTTACGAGTATTCTCAAATTTAAGGTAAAGGGCCTTAATCTTGCTTTCTGTTAGGACAGATTTTTCTTTTTGCTGCTTTCCCTTCACAGACATCCATGGGACACCCTTCCAAGCACTGAAGAATGCTGTGGAAGGGAATCGCCCTCTGGAGTCAAGGAATTTTCACCTTACTGAACATTTAAGTTGGAGTTATTCTATTTTTGTTTATGAACACTCTTTTGCCAATATCAGGTTGAAGACATTTTCCCTTATCACTTTTGTTGTTTTGTATGTACTGTGAGGGTCAGGATAGAACGTTTTGGACACAAGGACAGCTTTTTATTTCTGACATCCTGACACAGGCAGTTACTTACTTTTTGGTTTAGCGGTAGGGAATTCCTCTTGGAGCAGGACCAGTAAGGCATTTTCCCAACCCACATAATTGAATACAAGTCTTAACCAAAAACATGACAACTTTGTGTTCGGCTTTCATTTCTGACCCCTCACACACAATATAATAGGATTTGGTATTCATAACGCGCCTTTACACAATGTGTTTCTATGCACCACAAGACAAGGAGGGGAAACAGAGGGATGACAAGACACACCATTTTACTAGGCCTTGCGACATTCAGACCGTGCAAGTACAACGAGAAGTGCAGGGGAGAGGGTGTGGGTAGAAGTGCAGGGAAGAGATGCAAGGGGAAGTGCAGTCAGGGTAGCAGGGCTCAGAGTAAGTGCGGGGATGGCAGAGGACTACATGGGTGCAGTCCCAGACTGGAAGTGCTCGGTAGGCCAGAAGGCAGTGCAGGGTGACTGGTCAAGGGGCGGGGGGACGTGGTCCCTGTGTTACTCTGAGGGCAACCACACCACCAGTCAGGATGAGCAGACAGGTAGATTAGTAGGGGAATGGGAGAAAGAAGGAAGAAGAGAAGAGGAAGGTCTTTAGCAGCTTCCGGAACTTCAGGTGATCCGGCTCAAATCTGGGAGGGGCCGAGAGGCCATTCCAGAGGGAGGCCCCTACAGAGGGGAGAGATCTACTCCCCACTCTCTGTTTGGAGAAGTGTCTCACCCCCAGAGAGTTTGAGGTAGCTGAGCAGAGGGCTCTAGAAGGAAGGTATTTTGGAGGAGAGTGTTGGATATAGAGAGGAACACGATCTCAGAAATCCTTGTGGATGATGCAGAGGGTCTTGAACTTGCTCCTTGCAGCAACAGGGAGCCAGAAGAGATATCTCAGAGCTGGAGAGATGCAGTCCCTGGGCTTGAGGCCAAGGATAAGTCTCGCGGTCCTGTTCTGGATTAGTTAAAGAGGGCGAAGAGTAGAGTTAGGAAGATTGCGAAAGAGGCTGTTGCAGTAGTCCAGCCTCGAGAGAACCAGAGCTCTGAAGACAGTGAGCTTCTGGGGGAAGGTGAGAAAAGGTAGGATAACTCTGAGGAGGTGCAGCTGGAAGTGGGCCTTCTTGGAAAGGTCTGCGACGTGTGGGGAGAAGGAGAGAGTGGAGTCGAAGATGACGCCAAGGTTTTTTGCCTAACAGGAGGGTGAGGGGAGGGGGCCCAAGGAGGGCAACCAGAGGGAGAGAGGAAAAGCGGGAGCAGGGGTCCCAATGAGAAGGATCTCTGTCTTACTGCCATTAAGGCAGAGGTCGTTGGAGGCACACCATCCCTGAATAGTGGATAGACAGTCAGGAATGAGCGAGGAGGGAGAGGAGGCTGAGGGTAGCCTGAAAGAGAGCCAAGTTTCATCTGCATAACACTGAAAGTTAGAGGAGAATGTAGAGGCCAGGGGGGCCAGATAGACATTGAAGAGCCAGGGTGAGAGGAAAGGGCCCTGGGGAACACCACATGTGGAAAGAGAGGTGGAGAGAAAGGATCCAAGTTTGATCTGGGAGGGTTAGGCCAATAGGAATAAGGTTAGCCACGCCAGGCCCTGTCCAGTGATGCCAAGTTTCACACTGAGAAGGTTGATCAGGGTGGCGTGATTGACTGTGTTAAAGGCAGAAGAGAGGTCACGGAGGATGAGGACCGAGTGAGAGCTGGAGTCAAGGTTGGAGAGCAGATCTTCAGAGGACGGCAGTTTCTGCTTAAGGAGATAACCAGCAGATTGAGTGTGGAGGTTTAGCAGAGAGATTGACAATTTCTCAAGGAGTATGCCCAGGAAAGTAGTGATAGAGATTGGGCAAAAGTTGGCCAGTAGGGAGGATCAGCAGAAAGCTTATTCAGGAGGGGTTCACAAGGGAGTGCTTGAGAATAGAGGGGAAATAATCAAACACTCACCAGGTCTAGAAAACCTGGCACTATTCAGATATGTAGGTATGTTGGAACCAGAAGCCTTATCAGCACTCAGTTCCGATTTCCTATGCTCCAACTGATGTGTTCTTTCTTTCTTCCTTTCTAGTAACTCTGCATAAGTTCTATTTTTCTAGTTTCAAGTTCTCTATCCTTGTCCTTAGCAGCTTGTTGTGCCTGTTGCCAATCCACCTTTCCACGCTGAAGATTGTAGCCTCATTTTCAGATCCTAAGAGAGCATCAGTAGAAGCTTTATTAGAAGCAGAAGCAATAGGGGTAGAGACAGTAACATTGTCTGCACAGGATTCCCTACAAGCAGCAGGGAAAGGGGCTTAGTAAGTACATCTTTGAAACCTTTATCATGAATGCCCCTGGCAGCATGTGATTCCTTCAGTTTTTTCAGCTTTGAATTTGCCTAGGACCTCTGTTGTAAATGTTACAAGCAAGTGAGCAGCAATGCCACAACAAGGCTTTTTAAATTGTTGTAGAAACAATAGGGTGGGTGGGAAACATACACAAGTAAATAAGGTGTACATTACCTACAGCAGAGTGAACTTTATTCAATTGTAACTTGGGCCTTTAGATAAGCACATCTGCAGTACTTCTGATACAGAAGTCCTAATACTGCTGATCCCACCACTCGCACTACTTTGTTTGTAGGACTTGCACCATCACTGGTGTGGGGTATAGAGCGACAAATCTCTAGTGGACCTGCTGGGTTTTCACCAGGTTAGACCAAATTCCCACTTGTTCACATGACACAGAGACAGTCAGACAGACAGACACACACACACACACACACACACGCACGCACGCACACATGCACACACGTAGAAATACCATACATTTCAGCCCAAAACCGTGTATGGCATTGGTGGGGGTAACAAAAACCTGCTGGAACAAAGTGACCCAAATAATACCCTTGGCCCATATGTTATGTTGTACTTCCAGAACCTTTACGTGTATGAACTTTCTCTTTTATAATATTATATTAGTATCACAGACACGCAAAGGTATCCTAGCACCAAATGTTAGCATGATACCATGGGCAGTGTCTGTGTCGTAGTGATAAAACCCACTGAGACATAAAAAACCCAAACACTCAAACCAGCTACTCAAGGCCCCACAATGTGTTTACTACTGCCACTTTCACACACGGGTGCCATAGTACCACATTTCAAGGACTCTGCATGTATAGCTTTTTCATGCCAGGACAAAAACTGTCAAATAATGAATTTTCAAAATGTTTAACACACAAAGGAATAACTGCTGAGCACCATGTAACTTGGACACTGCGGTAGTGTGTCAATGGTGGGATCCTGAATGAGTGGTGCATTGTGGGAAGAGGAAAGGAGTGCTGCAGAAGCTTTTCTGACTGTTTTCTGATGAGTGTGATCCATTTCTACTGCATGAAATCTATGGATCAAATTTCACCCTGAAGTAGTTTGCCTTTCACACACATCGCCTGAAGGGACAAAACCAAACAAAGGTGAGGTTGAGAAGGTTTCCATAGGGAGAGAGCAGGGCATGCTCATCTCTGTGTGTGACAATTATAAATCGGAGGCAGAGGGCGAAGGGCAGTAGCTTTTTTAAAGAGTGCTACCAGGGCTGTGGCTTGTAGCTCTGCCAGAGTTGTGAGGGGTGCTGATGTGGGAGGTTGTTTTACTACCCCAGGTAGAGCTAGCAGTCACATTTGGTAATCAATGTTGTCATGTTTGATTTGCAGTCAGGAATGCCTGGAAAAATGAAATATAGGAATGTAGAGGAGATCACTCAGAATGGCCTGATAACTACTTCTGACGGTGACTCCTCTAGTGCCTCTGCTTCAGATGGGAACTAGAGTGATGATCACTGTGAATAACAACTCATCAGAACAGGATCATTTGTCAGCAGTCTATTGACAATCACCAGTTTTGATAAGCAGTCTAATGCAAGATGGTTCACAAAGGAGTATAGCCGGCTGCTGTCGTAAGAGAGGAGGAAGAAAGAGAATGCACAAACACTGCTGCATGTTAAGCACCTTCCCTAACTGCCAGTAAAGAAACTAAGCATACAACCGGCAAGAGTGGAAAAATATGATCATTAGGTCCACCAACAATGTATCAAAGGTTTTCAGCAGACATTGTGCGTCAACGTGCGGGGGGAGCAGGTGACCGAAGGGTAGAAACAAGTCAACAGGCCTTTTCGCTCCTCTTCACAGAAGAAATCCCATACAAAACCGTGAAGGAAACCAACGAAGAGACTGAGCGTGTGTTAAGGATTTTGATTGACAACCTCCAGATAAACAATACACGTGGAAGCAATTGGATGCATATAGAGGCTGACTTATCTAGTAATCATGTCTGCTTTGTTTCATACCAACAATGAAGATCTTTGCAAATTTTGGTCAGAATGCTCAGGATGCCCATATTTCTGAATCACAATAAGTCTCAAAATATTTGAGAGCATCACAAGGTTTTGGTACTTTGATGACAAAACCAAATGCCAGGAAAGCCACCAGGAACGTATGGACTATGACTGTGGCATGGCTTACAAAAGGCTATGTCACTGGGAGAGACCTGACAGTTGATGCAGTTAGTGGGCTTCAGAGGCTGCTGTCCCTTCCACCTGTATATCCCCAGTAAACCAGTCAAATACGACTTTAAGATATGGCATTATTGTGTTTCCACCAATTCTTATCCAATGAGTGGTGAGGTGTATTTGGGGAAGCAAGCTGTAGAACTATGCCCAGGGAATCCAGCAGTATTGGTTTGTTAACTGAGAATCTGTTTAAATATGCAGAAGAATTTATACGACTCAAAGTTCTAAAACGTAATTCCTATGTTAGGGATTCCGTGCACATTTTACATAAGCTTGACCAAATTGCTTGGGAAGAGGACTATATGTTGGCAACTTTTGATGTGACAGTGCTTTATACTTCAATAGAGCACAGCCAGTCAGTCTCTTTTTTTTAATGGATACATCAGCCTATATGTTACATTATGAGATGGTCAAGGAAAAGCTTACATTTAATGTATATCTATACATTTAATGGAGAATATTACTGACAAGTGAAAGGTATAGCAATGGGTGCATGTTTTGCACTAGCACTGGCTAATCTTTTTATGGGGCAATATGAACAAACAGATGCTCTGGTCAATAATAGGTTTGCACAAAATGTAGTCATATGGTGTCACAATGATATACTCTAAATGTTTAAGGATTGGTATTCTCCCACGTCATTGAGCATGTTTTTCAAAAAAGGTTTTACTTATTATTATTATTATAATAATAAGTAAAACCTTTTTTGAAAAACATGCTCAATGACGTGGGAGAATCCAAGCCTATAGAGTACAAGAATGCATAATTAATATTTTACTAACATTTCATCATTACTTGGAGGTTTCTGGTATGTTAATAACTTGTACATAAGAGGGATAAGGATACTCGCTAAATTAAATTGTGGATCACGGAAATACACAATGAAATTGGGCATGGCTTTTCTAAAAAAAAGCTTTAACTTATATTATTTGAATCCTATACAGCACAATAATACGTAATAACAAATAACATACTAACATGCTATCATGAACTGCAAAGATTCCAGTATTTGCATGATTTATATATTATAAGGATAATCATGATTGCTAAATCAGTTTGCAAATCACAGAAGTAAACACCTGGGAATCAGACATAGTGATGACATCACACATTGAGCACAATTAAGTCATTGCGCAAGATGACCAACTTAAGAGAGAAGTAACATGGCAATGGCACAGCATGCATCACCTCAACTAACTAGGTACAACACAGAACACAGCCTAGGTGAATTACACCCCACTATTTAGGAAAGTGGCAATGAACACTGTCAGGCCTAGGACCTCTGTCACTATCATTTTATACTTCAGTATGTACATGGATTTGGTCAGTTTCTGCACATATCCTAGAGTAATCACAATATTTGGATAAAGAATTAATGAAAAAGAGCTAGCATTAAGAACGTAAAAGCAACAAGAACAGAATTTCGAGGGTATGGTCATCCAATAAGGGTGAGTGACTTGGAATATACCTAAAATAAGGCAATGGAAATCATTCCAATATATTTTTACAAGATAATGAGAAAATAAATAATGTATTAATATTTGAATAATGGCTGTAGATTTCACAAATGCATTTGGAAACAGATTTGGTGATGGCATAAGAAAAGATCTAATTGGAAATCAATATTTGTCATCCAGGTGGATAGGACACGGGGTCTTCGGGAAGTAGGAGTGGGACACCGGATGGTGAGACGCTGTATCCTCTTCCCTGTAACACCTTTACCCCATTCTACCAAGGATATTTAGGAACTCCAACCCCCCAACAACACAAAAATGTTCTCATGGACAGCCCGCTATGAGAAAGCACACAAGGAAACAGTAGTTCCAAGATGGCAGTTTAACAAGAGGAGAAAGATGGCGAAACAGAAGGGGATTGCAAGGAGGGAAGTTTCCATGACCTTTTCAACAAGTAGGCTTTGCTTTCATGAACCCTCAAGATTGGAAAGTGTAAGACTAGGAAAACAGGCGGAAGAATCCTGCATTGTGTGTTGGAGATAAAAGCCCCCCCCCCCACGTCAAGAATCAAAGCAGGGAGAATTACCAGCCGCTGTGGTACTGTCCTTGGTTCCAAGAACAAAGCAGCATCAGTGAAATCAACACAGCCGGTGAGTTAGGGAAAACAATACAAGACCGGTCCGTGTTAAATCCAAGGTTGCAAGCGGCAACATTGTATTGCGAGTGTTGGAATGAACAGTGTTTGAAATACGTGTGATAAAATACACGAGTAAAGTTGAACTGCTGATGAGTGATTGAACATTGAAACGAAGATACGATACCTTTGACAGAGTGGTCCGGCACCACGTGGGTGCTGAATTGAAGGTCTCTGTAAGGAATCCACCGCAAAAGAGTTGTAGAGAATTGTGAATCAAAGTGTTCCTGAGCCCGGCAGAGGGAGATCAATTGAAAGCTCTGTGTTAAAGTGGGTCTGAGCCCGGCGGAGAGGGATCTGGGGTGAAGCAAAGATCACCGTAGAAGGTTTTGTGTTGAAGTGGGTTTGAGCCTGGTGGAGGGTGACCCGTGGTGAACAGAAAATCACACGAGAATTTGTGCATGTGAAACCCTATGGAGAAAGGAACTTTGTTGTTTGTCGTATTGGATCAGGTCCTCTGAAAAAGGGACTTTGGCACAGAAAGCCATGATGTTGAAGTTTTGAACTGCACCCTCGTGCTAGAGAGGCCAGAGACTGTGCTCAGCTCGAGTGTGCCGCCTTGTCCCATTCGGAAAACATGGGGAAGGGAAACCAACAGCTTGAATATCCTGACATATCATTTCTTTAACACTTCTCTTTTGTATAACATTGTTTCCCACACTATTTATATTTAGAAGTGAGGATTGGCAATAGGTTTATTCGTATAGGCCCTTTTATTTTGTCAAGACACCAGTAGGACTGCTTTATTATTATTTGATGGTTGTTGCTTGCTCCCATCTTTAGATTTCGGTTTAGATAGGCGTTTTTCTAACCCAATTGAAGTTCAATAAACACTCTTGAACTGTGATCACTTGTGTCTGTCTTACTGCTTGATACCATGCCTTCCTTACAATTGAAATAACGAATTAGATCTAGAGCCAACACGTGTTTCACACTACTAGAATATTAGAACATTAGATTGAGGTGCGTGCTTCTTCAGGGCCAAAACCCTTGAATTTATCTAAACAATGATCATCCAAATAATTGAAAAATATACATCTCAAATTACATCGCCGAATTACAGCCTGGAAGCCGCATGCACACAGTAAACCCGCCTCACGGAGTTACCGCTGAAAACCCTGTAGTGCAATGTAAATCCATCAATAATTTGCGGAATTACCAGGGCGGCCACGGAAATTCCTCTAGCGGTAATTCCGCGTGCGGAAATTCATCATCCCTATAAAAGGAAGTTCCACAGCGCCCATTTTGAAAAATTAAATCAATCAAATATTTCGAGATAGGAGTGCCATCCAGACACCCAGCTTCAGCGAGCAGGGGCTCACAGTGTTGGCAGAGCAAGTGGTTGCCAACTCAGATGAGCTATATGGCCCATCTCACAGGAAGACCAGCCAACAGCGCAAAAAACACATATGGGCAGAAATGCGGGACAAGGTGGTGGCTGTAGGGCACGTCCAACGTGACAGAGGACATGAAGAAGAGGTGGAATGACCCCAAGTTAATGACCCTTATCGCCAATCACAGCCGGGAGACCGCTGCCACTGGAGGTGGCACAGTAGAACCCCTGCTAGAGACACCGTGGGAGGAGATGGTTAGTGGGATACTGCACATGGTTGAGATCGTGGGTGCGGGCACGGCAGAGCTAGGAGCCAGCAGACAAGCTGAATGTGGCGATTACCACAGTGACACATGCAACAATGACTGCACAACCCTACAGGCAGAAAGCAATCAACACTCCTGTGAGGCACCAGGCTCCATTGACAGCAACCATTGACCACCAGAGCCCCCCCTCACATGACACCCATGTACTGCCATCATAGCCACCATGCAACAGTTGATAGTTGCATCTCAACCACATGCACTTCGGCTACCATTGCCCATGTACAGACACATTGAGGAGTACACATCTAACATGCCCACCTGACCCACACACGACCAAATGCACTCCACCCACCTGACTGCACCACCAGATAGCTGCCACCAACAGTCCAGATGTACCACTGCACAGGACAGGCCATGGCCCGACTAATCCCTTTGATGAACCTCCAAATGTAGCAGGCCAACGCACATCTGACTGTCCATACGCAATGTATGCCATGTATGCATTGGCCAACAGATGATGCCAGCCACCACAGGAGGCACAACACACAGTGATGACAATGCACAAGTAACAATGAATGCTGTTCTCCAAGGCACATCAGCAACAATGTTTTAACGCACATGGCAATTTGTCCCAACAGGAACCAAAGACACCCACGAAATGTCCCCACAGGCTGGACCTTCCAGGACACCAGCAACAACCACTGGCAGCAAGCAGCTAGGCCAAGGCAGTTCAGGAAGTGGGAGTATACCACCCAAGAAGAGGCATCGTCCACCATGTCACCGACAGACACTCCTGCCATCCCGACGGACATGCCCACAGGGCCAACACAGACCCCAGGTGTGCAATCTGTGCCACCAAGAAGGGTCCAGGACAGTGCCACATCGGGCATGACTGCGGATGCACAGGTGGGTCAGAGTGAGGATGAAAGCCAGAAATGAGAGAAAGCCACAGCAGGCACAGATGTAGATCAGTAGGAGGGTGCCTCGCCTGCATCTAGCCACCTACATTCCCCCACCTGCTATTCTCCCCGTCCCCTCCCCTCCCCAGAGTACTCTGCCCTGCACAGCCTCTCAACACTGCACACACCACAGTCCCAGCGTGATGTCTGCCGTGCCCTGCGCTATGCGGAGGACTCACCAGACGTTCAGGGCAGGGCCAGCACGAGGAACATGTGCAAATGCTAACACCACCAGTGCCTACCCCAACACTGCAGGCCATATGGGACCTTCTGGACTGGATGGAACAGAGGCAGGCAGAAATGCGAAACATAGCTCAGAAACACTTGGGGCATGCCGAGGACATGCGTGACAGCATGCAGGGCTCCTCGAGGCAGTTGTTGCGGTCAATCGATCGTCTATGCAGGAGCACAGTCACATGCAATGCAAGCCTGTGTCTCACCAGCCAGAGGGTCAGGGATCTGGCTGAACAAATGTTCTTGTCACATGAGACCGGAGCCATACACCTGAGCCTAGAACATCTATGGGTGGGTATGCAGGGGAGCTCACAGTCCGCTACCCCTACAGAGGGGTCAACGCAGAGCACCCCACCACCCGTTGCGCTCACAACGACATGCCGCAAATGTTGACCGGCCAACAGACAAGGGTGATAAGCGCAAGCGCTAATGCAAGTGGTAGTTGTTGGTGGGGGTGGGCGGTGGTGATTGTTGGGGGTGAGGGTGGGGGTGGTGGTTGTTGGGGTGGGGGGTGGTAGTAGTAGTTTGGGTTGGGGTGGTAGTTGTAGTTGGGGTCAGGGAGTTGTTGCCTTATTTCCAGTATTAAACACACGTGAATCTTCTTCATGTCGGTAGTATCAATTTAATTCAATTCAGACAGATGCCTTCATTGCATGTATGGGCGTCACGTTTCTGGTGTCAAAAATAGTGTCATGGTGGACCATCCGTCCTTCCCTTGCTTCCACACGTAGGGCCTGGGGTCCCGGGTCCTGTCCACCAGCCTCTTCCTCATCAGAGCTAAGGGGGCCATTGTCCTCATCTGCGGGCATTGCCACATTCCTGCGTATGCACATGTTGTGCAGCATGGCGCAGATCACTGTGATTTTCCCAACATTTTAGGGCTGTACATCAGTGCACCACCTGTGTGATGTAGGCTCCTGAACTGGGATTTCAGAAGGCCAAATGTCCTCTCAATGCAAGATCGGGTTCTCCTCTGTGCATCATTAGAGGCCATCTGCTGTGGTGTGGCGGGGTTAAGCACAGGGGTCATTAGCCATGGCAAATGCGGGTATCCAGCGTCACCTGCAAGACATGAATGGACTGTGTGGGACATGGCGGTGTGCTGACCATGGTCATGAGGTGCATACTCCTATGTGCATGTCTCGGTGGATGGGCACAGGGCACCTTGTGTGTATAGGGGTTGTTGGGGCATGGCCAACATGGCTACCTTGCAGTTATAAAACATTCACTAGAAGGAGGCAATCTATATCACACAAAAATATACTTCAGCACTTCACACTGTCAGGTTCTGAGGCATGTAAACTACTTTGAAGGAGGTGCAAAATGGCATTCAGAGCATTTGAAGTAGGAGCAAAAAGGCATAGGTTAATAAAAAGAAGATTACAGTTACTCTTAGTTAGTGCAAATAGTTTGTGTTTGCCAGTGGAGTCAATTCAATGCAATAGGTTAGGCCAAAGTCAATGGACTAATGTCTTGTATAGAATAGGCAGTTCTGGTAATTAAACAGAAAAGTCTTTACTAAAGTTCTCAGAAGTAGTTCGTAAAAGAAAGATTCTATGTTTGGTCACAAGCTGACTAGGCCTGCAAGTTGACAAAGTTTCAAGCACTTTCGCAGTGTGAGGTAAGTTCTCTCGGTCGGGTTTTCACAGTAGCATACAATGAAGAAAAAGATGCAGCTGAAGACTTCTGTTCCTGGCAGTTCCTGCACATCTCGCTCTTCCTAAGCCTCAGTCATGCGACAAGACGGAGGACGTCAGGGGGACTCCTGCACTGCAGTGGGACTGGTCAAAAAGCTGGCAAAGTCAAATCCTCAATTCCGGTAGCTGTAGACAAGCACGCACACTAGTGTCCCTCTCCCTGGTTATTCGATTTCCTGCAGCACTCTGAGGAAGATGCAACCAGCTTCGAGAATGGTATCCAGGTGGCTTACGGGTCAAGTTGATTGGTCCCACCAACTCAAAGGGAGAAGTCATCCTTGAAGGGCTTCTCTGTCGAGATGATCTTGGCGATTCGGATCTGCAGCAGGGCTTCACCGGGCAAACCCAACGGTCCAGGAGTTGTAGCAGCCGTCCTCTTCCAGCTCGTCTTTGGTTCTTTCGTTCCAGTGGTCGACTCTGCCTTCCAAGCCAAGAGACTCGCTTTTTATCCAGTTTCCTTCCATTCATTCCAGCCTAGCTGCCACTCACCCAGCAGGGTGGATGTCCTTGCCGGACAGTCAGCCAGCCAATTACATCAGAGTGCATTTGGGTCTCCTAGGAGACTAAGCACATGGAGTTTCGGGCACCTCCCTCACTTCCTGCTCACCCCAGAGGCGGTCTTCAGTCCTGAAGGCCGCCAAAGGCGTAGGAACAAAGGGACCAAACCTGGTTTGGCGCGCAGAGACAAACTCTAGAAGGGCCTTTCCAAAAAGAAATGGGGAAAAAAGAAGACCAGGACCTTTTAAAAGAAAGGGGGCTCGGACGCCATCTTGAAAAACATGGCTCCCGCTATTTAACGCTACCAGTGTTGGCGGTCGGGAAAAATCCTGGTAGTTCATTGCCATCAGCCATTCTGAGAGGAAAGGGTCGCATTTGACTACTACACGAGTTTCTAGACATAGGGGATACTAAGTAACCCCTCCAGCACTCTATTGTAAGATAGGGTGTGCTGGGTCTAGGAATTTGAAAAGACTAGTAAAGTCAATTTCACTTTACTTTCTCTGGGAAACAGTAGTTTATCCCAGAGAAGGTTTTTAAACATTGGGACAGCCTAAAAGGCTTCCCCTGTATCACTGCACTGAAGATGGTGTGACACACATGAAAAGATGATGCATATGGAGTCGTCTAAAGCTCCATAACCAAAAGAAATAAACACAGAAAACAAACAGAATTGAAAAGTTCATAATCCCAATGTTTAGAAAAAGAGCTGGAGGGCTCTAAGGCGGGAGGAATTGGCACATTTTGAGAATTCTCCCTAACAGTCAACATGGCTACCTTGCAGTCATATGCATTGTGGGAGTCGCCAGTCATGTGTAATCTGTCAATGATGTGACATTGGCAATGGACTGGTCAGCTATGGTGTGGCACTACGCCATGTGGGGTATATGGATATGCCTACATGGGTTATACGTTGACTTGATTGCGTGGTTCAGCCTAGCATGGCTAAATGCTGTGATTCATCTGATGTGTCAAGTCTGTGTCCTGGTATGGGTCAATCAAGGTTCCTGGACTATTCCCGGTGTTATTGGTGTTGCATCATGGTACTTGTGGTTCATTCACTTCACTACTACTGATGTGCCCCATGTGCATTTGAGTGCTTTTGCCAGTCAGGTCTGAGTGCTATTTACCCATGAGCCAGGTGTGCTGTCCTCTGTGCCTCCATGTACGCAGGCAGGGTGCTGTTACGCAGAATAAGTGCATCATGTCTCGCACCAGGATATCGGGCACAACAGTGACTGATGGTGAGATCGGCATCAAAGGTCATCTGCAAGTTCATGGAGTGATATTGTTTCCAATTGTGGTATGCCTGTTCAGTTGCCTGGGGTGGTACCAATGCCACATGGGTGCTGTCCCAATGCTGCTATTGTGTTGGGCAAATGTGCGATGCTGTAGAACCTTGCCTTTGCTGCATGCACCTGTGCCTGGGTGATAGGCATGGAGATGTGCTGGTGTGTATTCGTCATTAGGGCATCCAGACTTTGGTCCACCACCATAGCAAATGGGGGCTGAGACATGCCATGCAGTGCCCTTACTGTGTGCTGAAAGGCACCTGTGCAGCAGAAATGTAAGACAGACACAAGCTTCAGCAGGGGGGTGATGTTCTGATGGAAATGGCACTCTGCAGTTGTGCCTGCGTCAGGGTGAGCAGGTCTGCGATGGTTGGACGGTCCAGTTTGTATGAGGTGACTAGTTGCCTGTCAGTGTCCATGGGGATGGTCCAACACGTGGGATTGGTGCCCTCCGGTGCTTGCGTCTCCTACACCTTGGTTGTGCCGGTCTCATTCTTTGCTATGGTGCGGCATTCTGCTGTAACGCAATGTAGAGTAGCAGGTTGTGGAGCCCATAATCTATGTCTACTTGTGGCTGCATGTTGGTTGGATGTGTGTTGGGGTGGGTGTGAGCCTTTTATACTCCACCTGAGTGGATCTGGTGCACCTGGGCCTTGATTTGTGACACCTGTTTGCATTTACCTCCACCTTTTTGGTGGTGATAATTGGGATGTGTTTTTTGTGGAATTACCTCTGATTTTTGTAGGTAATTCCGCTGTTTTTTAACGTGTAATTTGACAGTTATAGGTTTTCATTTCACACAGGAATTACCTCTGGCTCAAATTCTGCTATAGTCGGAGATACCACTGGAGGTGATTTCGCCCGTGGTATCTCTGCATGCAGTGTTACCGCCAAAAATTCTGGAAGTCCTAATTTGGCATATTGGTAAAGTTGGCAGCAATGCTGTTACCACCAACGTTACTGTAAAGACTAGAGGGGGGTGTCTGTACTTCCGCTCTCTATATGGTAGAGGAGAGGCACAGAGAACCCCAGCCAAGATTCTCTATTATTGGTACGTGGTCGAGCAATCAAGGCCTAGCTTCTCAGGAGGTGATGCAAGCTGGTTCTTAAGTACAGTGTAGTCCCCAAGCACCCACAAAGGAATGTCCGCACACTGTATCGGTTAAAACACAGTCTTTATATAATTAATATTCAAAGGTATATACAATATCACGATAACGCACTGTGTGCTCAGAAAATCAACAATGGTAAATATATACAGTTCTAAAGTGGTACCACAACGATTATTAGATCTCATTAAAGTGCATCAACTATACGGTCAAAATGTCACACAGATCAATAAAGAGGAAACCAGCAGTAGAGAGAGGAAGGAAAGCAAGATGGTTGAACAATTGGCCGAATACGGATCACTACCGTTAAACACAGCTCTGTGTGGAGATCCCCCCATATGGGCAACCTGTAGAATAAAGATACAAGCCCAGTCCATATATTGTTCACACTAGACTTCCCAATAGTTCTGCAACCCCAAAGTACCTGGCGTTGTAGCGTTCCTCGTCGGGGAATCAACGGCCCTTCTTGAGTGCCCTCCCTTTAAGGCAGGAGTCACGGGTCGTCGACCGTCCGACGGAGAACAGGTTGAGCTACGACGGTGAAGTGGCCGTGTCGTTCCTAGCGGTGCTCGTTGACGGGGAAGCGTAAACATCCTGCAAGGAAGAGGCGTGCGGCGCACCTCGGTGTCGATAGTTCTGGACCGCAAAGAGTTTGAAGAACTATGGCCCAGCAAGGGCGTCGAGTCGTCGGCGTCTCTGTGGTCTTTGGGTGGTGGGAAACCCACCGGTTGGGTGCTCCTCGGTGCATCAACGGTCAGGCCTTCTCCAGCAGGATACAGCGGCGACGATGCGGACGAGAGCGTCCTTGGATCAATGAAGTTCTTAGGCAAACGGGAGCACGGCGGCTCCAGTCGGCGACGGCGGTCGTCGGCAGTGGTGGACAACAGTACGGGCGCTTCTCCTTGTGATTCCGCGGCAGTCCCCGTCTTGGGTCGGCAGCCTGTCGAAGGTCTGTCTACCAGGGAGCTTTGGCAAAGATCAGCTGGTGCACAATGGTCCTTCGTAGCTCGGGAAGAGGGCGCCTTACCAGGTCCTCTCTGGGTCAGTCCTTGGAAACATAGCAGCTTTCAGATTGTGAAGGAGAGCAACAGCAATTCTTCTCTTCCAGCAGGGCTTCAAGGTCAAGCATCAGTTTCACTTCAGTTACTCTTCTTAGCTTGGACATCAGCTCTGAACACTTCTGAACACGATTCCTAGTAGTGAGAGGTCCCCAGATATACTGTTGATCTCCCATTCATTCCGCTAGGTCACACTTAAGCATCCAATCACTATGAAGGGCATTCATGCAGGCAGGCAACCAATCAGGTGCATACTGCATTCAGGCCATTCACTCTTCTCCAGACACTCACAACAAGTTATGTGTATTGGGACAAGTACCGAGCCATTCAACACTCCACGCTGCATTCATACCGGTTTCGGGCAGGGCTGTCTCAGTCATTGTGTCAACCACCAGATACTAGACACCCACAATATAGAATGCGTATTTGTCACACACTCCATTCACCCAGGTCCCACCCACAGGCGTACCCACAATATACGGTCGTTGGGAAGGCTCCAGCCAGTCTGGTCAGCACTTCCCCACACTACCATATATGGAACTTCCACCCAACAGCCAGTCAGGGGGAAGGGACAGAGTCAGGGCTTCCCGGGACTTCGGGAAGATCAGGGTAACAGGCGATGCAAGGCAAGAGGCCATGGGGGCCATTTTGTCTCCCTCAGGAATCTACCGATTCCAATGTCAGGGCCTGGGCATCCCAAAATGGAGGACGCTCAGGGCACCAGTCAATTCAGCATGCAGCTGCCACCATCCCGTACCCTGCTCTGTGGGTCACACAGAGGTGCCCAAAAACATGCACTAGGGGCACAGGGTTGCATCCCTACCTATGGGTGCCATAACGGTATCCCATGGGTCCGTTCACCAAACCAAGAGACAGAGCTGCACCGCCAGGAGTCCCACATGAACTCCTGCGCGGAAAACAACAGAACACACGATAAAAAGCAGTAAAGGACAAGGTTACGGAGGCCCTGTCCCTCCGATGCATTTCCAGCATCAGAGTCGCCCCCCGCCCCCAGACTGAGGTTAGGGTGCCTAATCTCCCACGAGATAGACACCCTCATCCAGACGGTCAACATACCTTCTGGAAAGGCCATCTGCATTATCGTGACTCTTCCCTGGTCTGTGCTCTATGGTGAAGTCTAGCCCTTGCAGGCTAATGGACCTCCTGAGCAGTTTCGGGTTTTCACCCTTCATCAGCATAAGCCACATCAGGGGCTTATGATCTGTTAGGACCTTGAAGGTAGACCCGGTAAGGAAGGGTCTAAAACACCTAAGGCTCCAAACTATACTAAAACATTCCTTTTCAACAGTAGCCCACCTAAGTTCCCTACCCTTAGGTTGTTTACTAATGAATGATTGGATGTTCTCTTCCTTTGTCATCTAACTGGGACAAGAAAGCTCCAATTCCGGTGTCGCAGGCGTCAGTTTGAACGATAAAGGGCTTGCTGTAATCAGGCGCACACAACACAGGTGCCCTACACAGACTTCCTTTCAAGCCATCAAAGGCCCTCTGACAGTCGTCAGTCCAATTAGCCTTCCTAGGCTGTTTGGGCGAAGTCAGTGCTGTCAGGGGTGCAGCTATGGTTCCATAGTCTGCCATGAAATTGTGATAATACCCAGTGAGGCCCAAAAAGGCTCTCACTTGGGTTTGAGTAGTGGGAGTCTCCCAGTCATGTACATCCTGTACTTTACTGGGGAGAGGGTGGATTCGACCCCCTCCTACCTCATGACCAAGATACGTGACTTTCCTCTGAGCTATCTGGCACTTGGTGGCCTTGATAGTGAGTTTAGCCCTTTTCAAGGCCTGCAACACTTTATCCAGATGCGTCAACTGCTCTGCCCAGGTGGAACTGTAGATGGCAATGTCGTCTAAGTAAGCCACTGAGCGCATGGATGAACAATCTCTGGAAAGTGGCAGGGGCATTCTTCAACCCTAAAGGCATGACCCTAAAAAGGTCGAGTCCCTCTGGTGTGGAGAACGCCGTCTTTTCCTTGGCATGGGCTGTCAGAGCTATTTTCCAATAGCCTGAGATAAGGTCAAAGGTGCTCACAAATTTGGCAGCACCTATTGTGTCCACAAGCTCATCAGCCCTGGGCAATGGGTGCGCGTCAGTTTTGGTGACGGCATTGACTTCTCGGTAGTCCACACAAAACCTCCAATCCTTGGTACCTGCCTGGGAACTTGCCTTGGGAACAAGGACCACTGGACTGGACCAGGGACTGGTTGAGGGTTCAATAACACCCAGATCCAACATCTTGGCGACCTCAGCTTGGATGTGGTTCTTTACAGTATCTGACATACGGTAGCACCTGCTTTTGACAGGCACACTGTCACCAGTGTCAATCTCGTGCCTACACCACCGTGTAAGGCCTGGTGTCAGTGAGAACAGAGAGGCGTACTGCCGGAGCAAAGTCCTGCAGGCCTTCTGCTGCTCTGTCGTCAGATCGGGAGAGAGATGTACTCCCTCCACTGAGCCATCCTGAGGGTTGCTATGCAGCAAATCAGGAAGGGGCTCACTCTCATCCTCTTCTTGCTCTGAAGCTAGCAAGAGACATGAGACTTCGGCTCGCCTGTGGAAAGGCTTGAGCCTATTAACCTGGAATACCTGAGGGGCTACCCCCGAGGCTCCGATGTCAACCAGATAATTGACCTCGCCCATCTTGGAGATTATCCTGAAGGGTCCAGTCCATTTATCTGCCAAAGCTCGAGGCTTGGTAGGCTCCATCACAAGGACCTCCTGTCCCGGAGTCTAATCCACTTGCGATGATTTAAGGTCATGCCAGTACTTATTCAATTCCTGGCTGCCCTTAAGATTCGATGTTGCCTGACCCATCATCTGTGTCATCCTCCGTCTGAGGCCTAACACATAGTCCCCCACTTGCTTGGCGGGACCTGGAGGGGTGGCCTCCCAACCTTCTCTGATTAAGGCAAGGGGCCCCCTCACGGGATGTCCAAAGAGTAACTCAAAGGGGCTGAAACCAACACCCTCTTGAGGTACCTCTCTGTAAGCAAACAGCAGGCAGGGCAGGAGAAGATCCCACTTCTTCCTTAGGGGCTCTTCCAAAGCGCCTAGCATGCCCTTGAGACTTTTGTTAAATCTCTCAACCAGACCGTTGGTGGTAAGAGGTGGAGAACTTGTAGGTTACCCCGCACTCTTTCCACATGGTTTTCATGTAACTCGACATGAAGTTGGATCCTCTATCGGAGACAACCTCCTTAGGGAATCCAACACGGGTGAAAATGCCCAGGAGAGCCCTGGCAACCACCTTGGCAGTTACAGTCCGAAGGGGCATAGCCTCAGGGTACATGGTGGCATGATCGACCAAGACCAGGATGAACCGATGTCCACCTGACGTGGGAGGGTCAAGGGGACCGACAATGTTGATGCCCACCCTCTCAAACAGTGTGCCAACCACTGGCAATGGTTGCAGTGGGGCAATGACACTGCCTCCAGGCTTGCCAGACAACTGACAAGTTGGGCAGGTCCTGCAGTGGGACTCCACTTCTACTCCCATCCAGGGCCAGTAGAAATAGGCAGAGAGCCTTTGCTTAGTCTTCTTGGTACCAAGATGACCAGCCAAGGGCACCTCATGCGCCAACTGCAGCAGGAAGGGCCTGTAAACCTGGGGTACCACCAACCTCTTGAGGGTACCAGGTTCAGGCTTAGTGGGCTCACTAACAAGGAGCTCACCCTCCCAATAAATCTGGAATGTCCTAGGCACTTCTCCTTGTGCCTGGGACAGGGCCTGTTTCCTCAGTCCCTTGAGAGAGTGGCACTCTCTCTGTCCCTTACAGAAGTCCGCCCGGGAGGGTCCCCCTTCAGCTAACAAGCATTGAAGGTCGGGATGATCCTCTCCCATAGGAAAGTCTTCTGGCTCTTCTCCCACAGGAGTTGAGACGGGATTCACCACTGGACCCAGCCCGTCCGGAGCATGGATCCCAATGGGTGCTGTCAGAACAGCAGGAAGAGCAGGGGCTCCCTCCACAGAGGTGGCCTTCGTACTCTTCTGTTTCCTTCGCGCCTTGGGTTTCCCAGTCGGCGAGGGTACCGGGCTCGCAACCAGACCCTGTGTGACCTGCGATCGGGTGAATGACACAGCAGCCATGGGTAGGCCATCCGTGATCATCCCCAACTCGACCAAATCGTTTCCCAACAAAATTTTCGCAGGCACGTTGTCCTGAACCAGGACTGGAAGCTTTGCTGTCTTGTCTCCAATCGTAATGTTGACTAAGGCTACAGGCGATAATTTGGGAGGCCCACCAGCTAACCTGGTGGTTCTCAGAGGAGCACCTACATAGTCCTCTGGCTTGAGCAGGGTCCTGTCCACCACTGTCATGCTTGCCCCAAGTGTCTCTCAAACCAGGAGAAGGCTGGCCATTCAAGAGGACACTTCTCAAAAACCTACGAGTGTTCTGTGGCATAGTCGCCAATACTTCTGTGTACTGGTCCCAGGCCCAAAGGGACACTAAGGAAATCTCTACGGGAGCACCGAAGGTGATCCCAGTGGAGGGGAGGACAGTGTCCTCCATCTCAGGTATGGAGTAGGAATAGGTCAGGCTGACAGCCTGGACTCCAAGTGCCTTACCCTTACACTTGGGGTCACCCTTTCGGTGATCCAGAGCCCCACAATCCCAACAAGTGCCGGGAGTGTGGGGTACGGTACTGGAACCACAAGGACCCTGCTTTGCAGCAGGCGGACCACTACTCTTACTCCCACCCACAACAGACTTATCCCCACTAGGTTTTTGGGTCTTCGGAGAGGAGGGTTTTGGTTTACCCGATTGTGATTGCTTTTGGGACTCCTCAGCTTTCTGAGAGGCCCCCTTTTCTTTGTCCTTGTCCTTCTCACTGGAGTTCTTAGGGGACACCCGGTGGGAGACCCACTTGTCAGCAAACCTAGCCAGTTTAAAGGGGTCCAAAATGTTCTAGTCAGCAACATACTGACGTAGCTCTGTTGAACAGGCTTCCGAAAAAATGCTCAAAAAACAAAAGGTGGGACAATTCAACAAACGTTTTCACTTTGTAACCATCAATCCACTCCATCATGTTCATGTGCGCAGCACTCACCCAATCAAACCAAGACACATTCTCTCGTTTCTTAAAATCCCTGAAATGTTTAAGATATTGGGTCGGTGTCTTGCCAAACCTGGCAATCAAAGCCGACTTCATGCACTCATACTGACCCCTTTCTTCCACACTCAGTTTCAGAATACAGTCATATCCAGTCTGAGGCACTCTGCTTAACAAACACTTAGCCCAATCTCTCTTATCAACATCATGAATTTCACAAGCCATTTCAAACGCTTCAATCCATTGGAGGATATCAGAACCCTCTGCATAGACACCAACCAAATCTTTCATAAACTTGGTTGCTGGGGACCTGACGCATTTAACTGGTCTAGCTAAAGTCTCCACTTGAGCTTTCCTTAACTGGATTCGCTGACATTCAGTGTCCTTGTCTTTGAGTTCAAGATCCCTATTTTTGAGTATCACTTGCTGTGCCAACTCCTCTTTCTTAAGCTCAGCATCTATTTCCAACTTGCGATATTCAAAGGCCAATTTCATCCTTAATAACTCAAGTTCCAAGGAAGTGCTGGGGTTTGGAACGGAGGCAGCAGGAATGGTGGCATTCCCAGAATCAGATTAGGCGACAATCCTCTGGGTAGAGTCCTCATTGGTTGCATCTCCCCCTTCAAGAGCTTCACAATCAGTCTGGTAGTCCACCAGGGCAGCTATCAGCTCAGCCCTAGACTTATCCACAAAGTCTAACTCCCTGGCTTCACAAGCACTCTGGAGAGCTTCTAAGCTCATTCGAGTCAATTTACCATTTGCAATAGCTTCCATTGCTTGCAATGCAGTTATCCATAAGCATCCCACCGCTGCCACCAGTGTAAAGACTGGAGGGGGGTGTCTGTACTTCCACTCTCTATATGGTAGAGGAGAGGCACAGAGAACCCTAGCCAAGATTCTCTATTATTGGTACGGGGTCGAGCAATCAAGGCCTAGCTTCTCAGGAGGTGATGCAGGCTGGTTCTTCAGTCAACAAGTTTATTCGGATTAAATATAAATCCATCAAACATATAGCAAAAAACAGCACATAAAAGCGAATATAATCAAACCCTATCAAGAAGTCGTACATCAAAGAGTTAATTGGGGTAAAGAAACGAATAGATGAAACAAAGAACCCCCACACCCTCTATATAACTCTCCTTGACTGGGCCTGACCCCCGAAATGCCTGTCCGATCACGGCCCAATGGAGTGAGGTTAGCCCCAGACAGGGGGTGAGTCCTCTGGATTAGCCACAAGGGGTACACAGTGCCTAAATACAGACGGGGGCTGATTAGAATTCCGCTCCAAGGGGTCCCTCCTGCCCCCCATTGACCCAGGACCCTGTTCGCCTGTCGCCAGTCCCGGAAGGTCAGTTCCACTATGTCCCCCGAACTCTTGTCCAGACTGGCCAGTCTACGACATCCCACCAAGGTTTCCCTGGTCACGAAAGAGCATCCTCTCACAGACCTTAGCCAATGTAAGCTTTTATTTACAAGAGCTTCCCTAGACTCCTTCATGGTTCTTTCCATTTTTGGTACCCCATGAAGGTACAAAATGGCTTGTCCAGACCAACCATGGGTGGGGCGCAGATGTGGACCGCCTCTGAGCCGTGAACCACCAGGTCTCTTTCCTACAAATTTGGGGTGATTGGAGCCTACTTGGCCAGACCCATGTTCCACAACCCCAGTGTGCTGGCTGTTCTTATTGGCCCCTGCACTGGGATTTTTTCCAGGGGCCGATTGTGCATTTGCAGACCACAGGCTAGGGCTAGAGGGTATAGGGGCTATAAACTCGGGTCTCATAAGGGCTTGGATCTTAGAATGTGTCATAGGTATTTCGGTTTGGACCTTACAAGCATCCGGGAGATGAAGGGGCTCCTCCTCCCTCTGCTCCCTCGCCTGTGTGGCTATAAGGGCTACAAGCAGGTTTCTGATGGCGACCAGCTCAACCAGGACTTGATTACACTGACATCCCCCGAGTGACAGAACAGCCTCCAATTGAGGTTTGATGGCCAACCCTACATCCGCCAGGGTTTTGCATTTTTGGTGATTGGGCACCCTAGGTGTAGATTGGTAAAGGTTTGGGCTGGCTAGTGGACTCGCTGTAAACACCGGCACACTCCCGGGGCTTCTGTGGCACATGGAAAGATTGCGCATAAGCACATCCATAGATGGGCTGCCCTCGGCACTCAAGCCGACCAAGGCCGAACTGGATGGAGTCTTTCCCAACCCTCCACCATTTAAAGTGGAGGGTGGCGAGGTGAGAACCCCAATGTTTCTTTCCGGGGTAGCGCTCACTAGGGGGGGAACTGCTGGCTAATTCACCCCTTCCGTCAATGCCCCCCTCATGGTGCACCTGCATCTCCGTCCCAAGACAGAGGATTCTCTGGACGGGGAGCACCTTAGGGGGACTAGAGCTCGGGGTTGGGACGGGAAGACAGAGTTCTTCTGCAGAGGGTGGGCCGTTGGAGTCTGTGGTGGCCTGGGCCACCTGAGTTTTTGCGATGTGGCCCTCTCCATTGCGTAGATCCTCAAGCAAATTGCCCCGATTGGTGGGTAGTGGTCCATCCCTGGTCCCTTGTCTGGTGACCATGCTGCTCCCCCGTGACAGTTGAGCCCCACCGCCCCCTTCTATCCACACTTGGGGAGGCGGGGGGGGGGGACAAGTAGAGAGCTCACCCTCAGGTACCAAAGCAATGATCTGGGCGTTCATGACGAGGGCTTCAGATGGCGCACCCATTTTATCCTGGGGACGTATCTTCTTTATCACCAGTGCCTTTCGCTTGGGTTTATGCCCATTTTCTTGGAGAGCATGCTCAGAGCACACCTTGGGGCAAAGTGGAGGCAGGAGGGAGGGTGAAGGTGCTGGTGATATATGGGGGGGTTTCCTTGATGGACCGTGGGCTTTCATGGTTCTCAGGTTCTTCAATAAGGACATAATAAACTCGACAGGCTCGGCAAACTCAGCGGGACCGAGAGCGGGGGCCCCCGCGTTAGGCTTCAATAGGCCCGGGCAAACAGACCCTCAGACGAACACTCGCCTGCACTTACTTCTCCTTTCCTGCTTCTCCTCACCTCTCCTCTCTCTGGCGAGTCCAGGACAGGCCTCCCCCTGCCGCGCCGAGCACCTCACAGTCCAGACCAGAAGATATGGCCCCCGCGGAGCCGGGAACACTCCCAGCGGGCCGCCAACACCCCGTACCCTTTCCCCGCAAGCTTCACCCGTTCGGGCTGGGGTCCGCGGCGGATAATGGTGAAGGGGGCGTGGCCAGTGGTACGGCGTCCCTCCAGGGACAGCAAAACAGCAGCGGGCCACCAAACACCTTGCGCCCTTTCCCCGTGTGCTTCTTAAGTACAGTGTAGTCCCCAATCACCCACAAAGGAACGTCCACACACTGTATCGGTTAAAACACAGTCTTTATATAATTAATATTCAAAGGTATATACAATATCACGATAACGCACTGTGTGCTCGGAAAATCAACAATGGTAAATATATACAGTTCTAAAGTGGTACCACAGCGATTATTAGATCTCATTAAAGTGCATCAACTATGCAGTCAAAATGTCACACAGATCAATAAAGAGGAAACCAGCAGTAGATAGAGGAAGGAAAGCAAGATGGTTGAACAATTGGCAGAATACGGGTCACTATCGTTAAACACAGCTCTGTGTGGAGATCCCCCCCCACCTGGGCAACCTGTAGAATAAAGATACAAGCCCAGTCCATATATTGTTCACACTAGACTTCCCAATAGTTTTGCAACCCCAAAGTACCTGGCGTTGTAGCGTTCCTCGTCGGGGAATCGACGGCCCTTCTTGAGTGCCCTCCCTTTAAGGCAGGAGTCATGGATCGTCAAACTTCCGACGGAGAACAGGTTGAGCTACGACAGTGAAGTGGCCGTGTCGTTCCTAGCGGTGCTCGGTGATGGGGAAGCGTAAACGTCCTGCAAGGAAGAGGCGTGCGGGGCGTGGCGATCGTTCTGGACTGCAAAGAGTTTGAAGAACTGTGGCCCAGCAAGGCGTCGAGTCGTCAGCGTCTCTGTGGTCTTTGGGTGGCGGGAAACCCACCGGTTGGATGCTCCTCGGAGCTCCGACGGTCAAACCTTCTCCAGCAGGATACAGCGGCGACGATGCGGACGAGAGCGTCCTTGGATCAATGAAGTTCTTAGGCAAACAGGAGCACGGCGGCGCCAGTCGGCGACGGCGGTCGTCAACAGTGGTGGACACAGTCCGGGCACTTCTCCTTGTGATTCCGCGGCAGTCCCTGTCTCGGATCGGCAGCCTGTCGAAGGTCTGTCTACCAGGGACCTTTGGCAAAGATCAGCTGGTGCACGATGGTCCCTCGTAGCTCGGGAAGAGGGCGCCTTACCAGGTCCTCTCTGGGTCAGTTATTGGAGACACAGCAGCTTTCAGATTGTGAAGGACAGCAACAGCAATTCTTCTCTTCCAGCAGGGCTTCAAGGTCAAGCGTCAGTTTCACTCCAGTTACTCTTCGTAGTTTGGACTTCAGCTCTGAACACTTCTGAACATGATTCCTAGCAGTGAGAGGTCCCCAGATATACTGTTGATCTCCCATTCATTCCGCTAGGTCACACTTAAGCACCCAATCACTATGAAGGGCATTCATGCAGGCAGGCAACCAATCAGATGCATATTGCATCAGGCCATTCACTCCTCTCCAGACACTCACAAGTTATGTGTATTGGGACAAGTACCGAGCCATTCAACACTCCACACTGCATTCATACCGGTTTCGGGCAGGGCTGTCTCAGTCATTGTGTACACCACCAGATACTAGACACCCACAATATAGAATGCGTATTCGTCACACACTCCATTCAACCAGGTCCCACCCACAGGCGTACCCACAACATACAGTCATTGGGAAGGCTCCAGCAGGTCTGGTCAGCCCTTCCCCACACTACCCAGTCAGGGGGAAGGGACAGAGTCAGGGCTTCCCTGGACTTCGGGAAGATCAAGGTAACAGGCGACGGAAGGCAAGAGGCCATGGGGGCCATTTTGTCTCCATCAGGAATCTACCGATTCCAATGACAGGGCCTGGGCATCCCAAAATGGAGGATGCTCAGGGCACCTGTCACGCCGCTGAGACCGTGGAAGCTATGGGCAAGATGGAGGCGTTATTAGGTCCTGATGGTCTGTCGGTGAGCGGTCCAGTCTTTTTGGTAGTCGCGGCATTTAAGGAAGCCACGCCCTCCCTGCGAGTTGCGTTGCAACTCGCTATGCTGACTTTCGATTTCGAGCCTGCGATAGCTCCTGACCTACTGAGCTCCTCTTTTGCTTTCTTGTTTGCTCTCCGCGGCCCTTCGCCTTTTCACCAGGCGAAGGCCGTTCTCTCTTGCCTTTCCATATTCCTTCGGTCTTACCATCCCTCTCTTTCACTCCTATTTCTTTCGTGTACTCTGGCATTCACTCAACCTCGCATTCGCGCACTCTCATAGTCACTTGCTCTCTCTCATTCTTACTCTCTCGCATTCACTCTACCTCGCATTCGCGCACTCTCATAGTCACTTGCTCTCTCTCATTCTTACTCTCTCGCATTCACTCTACCTCGCATTCGCGCACTCTCATAGTCACTTGCTCTCTCTCATTCATATTCTCTCGCGTTCTCTCTCTCTCACCCTCACGGACTCTGTGTTACTCTCCTTTGCTCTCGTGCCTTCTCTCTCCATACCTACTTACCTCCGTCAGCAGTCCTCGGAGCCTCTGTTTGATCCTGCGGAGTCTGATAAGTCTTCCTTCGTGGCTCCTCATCCCATCGCCTCTCCCAAGGCGCCCTCATCCCTGCCAAGGAATCACAGTCCTGTTACTGTCTTATCAATTGGACATTAGTCTCAAGACTCTTACGACATCTGGATCGCTGTTCCTCCAATCTATCCTCGCCAACAGCCTCACAGGGTTTTTTCTGCCTTACTGGCTTTTTCCCTGTTTTGGGAGGGGCGGACTCCCCAGGGTTCACCTGACGGTGTATTCTAATCACGGTCAAGGTGGCCTCCGGAGGAGACCGTCCCTATCTCTTCGAACGCAAGAGGGGTAAAGGACTCCTTAAGAAGGACACTGAGGAGGAGAAAACCCCGAAAGACCGGAGGAGAAGACAGAAAGCCACCAGTCACAGTGAAGATCAAGGTGAGAAGACTCCAGGGGAAGGAACTTTGGGAAGTAGTTTTGACAGTTTGCAACGCCCGACAAATACGATGGCCTCCTTGGAACAATACCAGGAAATGGTAACAGCGATTCAGGGTCTCCAGACGGAGGTTCAGAGCCTTCGAACAGAGAACATCAACTTACGGCAGCAGGTGGCAACTCGAGAGGATTTCCGAGGCGACCTGCCTCCCCTGACGTTTTCCTTCGGGAAGTATGATGGCAGTCCACAACTCCTGAAAGAATTTTTGGATGCCTGTATGATTTACTTTACCTTTCGACCTAAGGCCTATGAACTCGATAGGGCCAAGGTTGGGTTCTTGGTCTCCAACCTAGTAGGTAATGCTTTAGCGTGGGCTACTCCCTTGATAGCGCAAGCAAATCCTGCGATTAATGATTACGCACAGTTCCTTCTATTGATGCGGAACAGATTTGAACGACCAGAGGTCCAATATTCTTCATACGAAGCCCTTCTGGATCTCCGTCAGGGGAATCAAGGAGTACAGACATACGCCTCCGCATTTCTGAAGTTGGCGACGGAGGCAGGGTGGCCAGATTCAGCCCAGCAGACCCTCTTCCGACGAGGATTACATGATGAACTTAAAGACGAACTAGCCCGGATGGCACGTCCTGCTTCCTTCCCAGAGTTGGTCACGCTGTCCCTGCAATTGGAGTTTAGATTACAAGAGCGAAGATTAGAAAGGAGGAAGTTCAGACCACATCAGACCTTCGGAGTACCCGCCTCAAACCCTTCGAATCGATCGCAGCCAGAGGAACCTATGCAAATAGGATCAACTAGGGGCCCATTGACTCCCGAGGAACGAAAAAGACGCAGAGAGCAGGGTCTCTGCATGTACTGCGGATCCTCTAAGCATCTGCTTCGGAGTTGTCCCGAAGTTCCCCCGAGACGGTCGGGAAACGCGTCTCCCCGGTCTTAAGCAGGGAAAGGCACCGGGTGGAATCGATTAATCCCTGCAGTTCCAGGCAACAGGATAAGTCGAAGGAGGACCATAGACTCATGGTATTTACAGTACATCTGACGTTCGGATCTCTTGCCTCATTAGAAACTTTGGCTATGCTGGATTGCGGTGCTGCTGGAAATTTTATAGACATCCAGTGGGTTCGAGAACAAGCTATTCCCCTAATCCAGAAAGTCTGTCCTTTACCGGTAGAGGGTGTAGACGGAGCTCCTCTCTCTTCTGGACCTATCACTCAAGAGACTTGTCCAGCCACTATGTCCTTGTTCCAACACCAGGAACAAATAACCTTTGATGTCATCAGAGCTGCCCATTTTCCCGTCATCCTGGGCATACCCTGGTTGCGTAAGCACAATCCCAGGATAGACTGGGCTACTAATACTGTGAGTTTTCAGTCTTCATATTGTTACACTTCGTGTCTTCCCCGGACATCTCCTTTCAGGGGAAAGGGGGCTGCTATTCCAACCTCCTCGGCAGTGGTTCAAACAATCCCTCCTTATTATCAGCAGTATGCCGAGATATTTGAGGACAAACTTCCCCGTACTTTACCTCCTCATCGTGCAGAGGATTGTGCCATCAATTTGAAACCCGAAGCATCTGTACCCTTTGGACGCATGTATCCGATGTCCCTACCAGAAAGAAGGGCATTGAAGGAGTATCTAGATGCTAATCTACAGAACGGCCTGATCCAAGAATCTCATTCCCCCGCTGGGGCTTCAATGTTCTTCATCCCAAAGAAGGCCTCTACAGAACTCAGGCCGTGCATTGATTATCGCGGATTGAACAGCTTGACTATAAGGGACAGATACCCTATGCCTCTCATAAAGGAGGTACTCGAAGCAGTAGAAGGAGCCTCCATATTCACCAAATTAGACCTTCGGGGAGCCTACCATCTGCTGAGAATAAAGAAAGGGGATGAATGGAAGACTGCCTTTCGAACTCCTCTGGGACACTTTGAATATAGAGTCATGCCCTTTGGTCTGGTGAATGCCCCGGCAGTCTTCCAGCGCTTTGTAGATAAGATTTTCTCTGACTTACTGTATGCCTCAGTGGTAGTCTATTTAGACGATATTTTGGTCTTTTCCTCCTCTCTCTCGGAACACCGAAGACATGTCTCCCTAGTCCTCCAAAGATTAAGGGAAAATCAGCTTCTGGTTAAGCCAGAAAAGTGCATTTTCGAGGCTGCCTCAGTGTCATACTTAGGTTTTATCGTCTCCAAGGAAGGGGTACAGATGGATCCTGAGAAGGTAAGGGCAGTCCTTAGGTGGTCTGTTCCGAAGAGTCCTAAGGACATACAGAGGTTTTTGGGTCTTTCCAACTTCTACAGAAGATTCATCCCAAACTTCTCTGACATAGTCTTACCCATCACTCGTCTTCTAAAGAAGGGCCAGAAGTTTGAATGGGATGAGGATGCAGACCAAGCCTTCTTGGTACTTAAGAAAGCCTTTACTACAGCCCCCATTCTGGTGCAACCTAACCAGTCTCTCCCCTTTGTGGTTGAAACAGATGCCTCTGGAGGGGCTATTGGAGCTGCCCTTCTACAAACCGGCAAAGATGGGGTGGAACATCCAGTGGCTTATTATTCTAGAACCCTTACACCTAGCGAAAGGAATTACTCGGTTTTGGAACGAGAGTTACTGGCTATCCGACAGGCCTGCATCGAATGGAGACATTTGTTACAGGGAGCTGCCCATCCCTTTCTGGTTCGTACTGACCACAGGAATCTGAAGATATTGCAGCAAATGGAGTGTCGTAATTCCAGACACGCTCGATGGGCCTATTTCTTTTCCCAATATGACTTCGAAATCACATATCTTCCCGGAAAGGAGAACGCCTTAGCAGACGCTCTCTCTCGGAGCCTGGAGTACCGAGAGGAAGAGAAACAGGGCCAGGATGGGATGTTTGCTGGCAAGAGAATCCTGGGAATGGTCAACTCTTTCCTACAAGAAGTAGAGCTTGCCACTAACCATATCGAGGTGTCTTCAGAGTATCAACCGCTTCTGGAGAAGAAGGGTGGTTTGTACTTTCATCAAGGCGCTCTATTTCTACCGTCTAAGGAAATCCAAACGCAAGCCCTATATTGGTGTCACGACCTTCCGTCTGCAGGTCACAAGGGACAGAGGGCAACCCTAGGCCTGGCTTCTAGATATTTCTGGTGGCCGACAATGGTAAAGGACACTAAGACCTACGTGATGAGTTGTCCAGTCTGTGCTGACAACAAGAATACCACTCACAGACCTTTGGGCCTGCTCCAACAAGAGCCTCTACCATCCCAGCCTTGGATACATGTATCTACCGATTTTATTGTAGATCTTCCCCCCTCGGGGGGATACACAGCAATCATGGTTACTATTGACTCCCTGAGCAAGATGGCACATTTCTCTCCTTTACATGGCTTGCCTTCTGCCCCTGTGACTGCCGAGGTGTTCCTGAGAGACGTAGTGAGACTACATGGCTTGCCTCGGACCATTGTGTCTGATAGGGGTACCCAATTTACCTCCCGTTTTTGGTCAGCATTATGCAACTCTCTGGGGATTCAGAGGGCATTGTCATCTGGTTACCATCCCCAGAGTAACGGCCAGACCGAACGCCTCAATGCCACCGTTGAACAATATCTACGTTGTTTCTGCAGTCAGGAGCAGGATAAGTGGCAGTCCTATCTAGCACTGGCAGAGTTTACATATAACAACACCCAACATTCTGTTACAGGTATCAGTCCCTTCTTTTTTACCTACGGGTATCATCCGAGACACATACCTCTTTTCGAGAGTCCTTCTACTACTGTGCCCTCGGTGGATCGACATCTTCATGATCTCCGTATCATCCAAAAGGAAGCGGGACAGAAGTTGGAGGCAAGTCGGATACGTTACAAGAAGTATGCTGATAAGAAGCGATCCCCCAACCCTAACTGGGTTGTAGGAACCAAGGTGTGGTTATCAACCAAATATATCCCACGTTGGGTTCACCCAGGAAAATTCTCGGCCCGCTTCATAGGTCCGTTCCCCATTGCATCCCAAGTAAATCCTGTGGCCTTTCGATTACAATTACCACCCAAGATGAAGAGGATTCATCCTGTTTTCCATACGTCTCTCCTAAAGGCTTACGTTCCCGATCCTACGAGTCATCGTAGACCCTCTTCTTTAAGGATCGAGGACCCGGACCCCGATGAGTATGAGGTGGAAAGGCTGGTGGATTCCCGTTACAGACATGGCACCGTACAATACCTGGTCCATTGGAAAGGATACTCCACAGCAGAACGATCTTGGGAGCCCAGACGTAACATCCATGCCCCACGCCTTCTCAGACTGTTCCATCGCCTTCACCCAGGGAAGCCTGGGGGAGAAGGGATAAGGAGAGGGCATACTGTCACGCCGCTGAGACCGTGGAAGCTATGGGCAAGATGGAGGCGTTATTAGGTCCTGATGGTCTGTCGGTGAGCGGTCCAGTCTTTTTGGTAGTCGCGGCATTTAAGGAAGCCACGCCCTCCCTGCGAGTTGCGTTGCAACTCGCTATGCTGACTTTCGATTTCGAGCCTGCGATAGCTCCTGACCTACCGAGCTCCTCTTTTGCTTTCTTGTTTGCTCTCCGCGGCCCTTTGCCTTTTCACCAGGCGAAGGCCGTTCTCTCTTGCCTTTCCATATTCCTTCGGTCTTACCATCCCTCTCTTTCACTCCTATTTCTTTCGTGTACTCTGGCATTCACTCAACCTCGCATTCGCGCACTCTCATAGTCACTTGCTCTCTCTCATTCTTACTCTCTCGCATTCACTCTACCTCGCATTCGCGCACTCTCATAGTCACTTGCTCTCTCTCATTCTTACTCTCTCGCATTCACTCTACCTCGCATTCGCGCACTCTCATAGTCACTTGCTCTCTCTCATTCATATTCTCTCGCGTTCTCTCTCTCTCACCCTCACGGACTCTGTGTTACTCTCCTTTGCTCTTGTGCCTTCTCTCTCCATACCTACTTACCTCCGTCAGCAGTCCTCGGAGCCTCTGTTTGATCCTGCGGAGTCTGATAAGTCTTCCTTCGTGGCTCCTCATCCCATCGCCTCTCCCAAGGCGCCCTCATCCCTGCCAAGGAATCACAGTCCTGTTACTGTCTTATCAATTGGACATTAGTCTCAAGACTCTTACGACATCTGGATCGCTGTTCCTCCAATCTATCCTCGCCAACAGCCTCACAGGGTTTTTTCTGCCTTACTGGCTTTTTCCCTGTTTTGGGAGGGGCGGACTCCCCAGGGTTCACCTGACGGTGTATTCTAATCACGGTCAAGGTGGCCTCCGGAGGAGACCGTCCCTATCTCTTCGAACGCAAGAGGGGTAAAGGACTCCTTAAGAAGGACACTGAGGAGGAGAAAACCCCGAAAGACCGGAGGAGAAGACAGAAAGCCACCAGTCACAGTGAAGATCAAGGTGAGAAGACTCCAGGGGAAGGAACTTTGGGAAGTAGTTTTGACAGCACCAGTCAATTCAGCACATAGCTGCCACCAGCCCGTACCCTGCTCTGTGGGTCACACACAGGTGCCCAAAAACATACACTGGGGCACAGGGTAGCACCCCTACCCATGGGTGCCATAAGGGTATCCCATGGGTCCATTCATCAAACCAAGAGAGAGCTGCACCGCCAGGAGTCCCACATGAACTCCTGCGCGGAACATACGACAGAACACACGATAAAAAGCAGTAAAGGACAAGGATACGGAGGCCCTGTCCCTCCGATGCATTTCCAGCATCACAGTTACCACTTACCGCCAAACTCGTAATGAGCCCCATATGCACAAAAAGAAAATAATTTCAAGAAAAAGCAAAAAGAGAATATTTTTTTAGTACACTTATTGAGCAAAGACCTAGCTTCAGGAAGCAATGGAGTGCTTTCCAGTCATAAGGTGAGTACACAGTGAGGAAGGAAGAGATACAAGGGGGTGGGAGCTAACACCAGGGGAGGGGAAGGGTGGGCCCTTTGGCAGAAAGACATCTACAAGGAACCAGGGGAGGAAACGGGAGAAAAGAGCCAAGTCTCAGGTTAGGAGGGGAGTGGAGGGTGGGCGACCTAGTAGTTAGGGAGGAGCCATTCCTTGAAACTGAACGTCTCAAGCTCCTTCCTGAAATTTAGAAGTGACAGGGTGATTTGTGTTGATCGGGAGGACATTCCAGAGTGTGGGGTATAGAAAGGTTCTTTCCTTCCTGCACTGACTGAGTTCACGTCTGAGCATGTCTTTCCTTCTGGTGGATTGTACTCTTTCGGAGCTGCTGAGCTTCTCAGCAAAGTAGCTTGTGGGCTTGAGAATGGCAGCCTTGTAGCTGATGCAGCAGGATGTGTAGGTTGTATGGGCTTGCAGCGGGAGCCTGTACACCTTGAAGCGGGTCAGGGTGACGTGGTTGAATTTAAGGAGTCATGCTGGATGGTGGTTGCCAGAAGCCTTCCAGAAGAGCATTGCCACCATCCAGGTGGGAGAGGACCAAGGCTTGGACAGCAGATTGGAAGATTTTTGCTGGGATAAAAGGCTTGATTTTCTGCAAGCGGGAAAGTTGGTATCAAGCTGTTTGAGTCTTCCGTGCTATGTGCTCCTTGAAGCAGAGCTGTCTGTTGATGGCCCTTGGTGCAGGTGGTCAGCTGGGGTGTGAAGCTCTCGAGGTTTGTAGCAAAGAGCCTGGTCTCTATGTCAGGGTGTTTTCTGTTGTTGGTCTACAATAGGAATTCAGTCTTGGAGGGGTTCAGCTTCAGGTAAGCACTGTACCTCCGGATTGGATCGATGTGAGGCAGGCATTGAGCCCGTGGATGTCTTATAAGGAGGATATCTTGAGGTAGAGCTGCATGTCATCTGCATACTGGTGGATGTGGTGTGGTGTCAGGAGGGGTCCAAGAGGTTTCATGCTAATGTTAAAGATTAAGGGGGAGAGGATGAATCCTTGCAGGACTGATCTGGAGCAGGCCATTTGGATGAATTGATGGAGGTTAGCAAGGTAGGATAGCTGAACCCCATGCAGCAATGTAGAATGTTGTTGAGTGTCTGATTGTCTAATGCTGTAGAGAGAGGGGTTGAGGAGAACCAGTAGGCAAGGATGACCATCATCGAGGATGTTAAGGGCAGCGTCAATCACCTTGATGGTAGCCATTTCTGTGATGCATTTGGGTTTGAAAGCAGATTGATTGGACTGAAAGAGGTTGCTGGCCTCGATGTGTTGGAGAAGTTGCACGACTACTGCTTTCTCAAGTATCTTACCTAGGAAGGAAAGATGGGTGATGGGGTGGTAGTTGCTTAGGTCATTGGGGTTCAGTGGTGACTTCTTGAGAAGCGGGAGGATTTGTCTGACCTTGAGTGAGAGAGTTGCTGATGATTACTAGGTGTGGTTGGAGTGCTTTGTTGGGAAGGTTCTTGAGTATGGAGGCAGGGAGGATGTGGTCTGCATACGATGCAGTCTTGAGGGATGCTAGGGTGGCAGTGAAGCCTTCCATGGTGAATGTCATGAAAGTTGTCCAGGTAATGGTGTTTTTGAAAGATGGGATGTGTGGTGTGCTGTCAGTTGTGGTATTGATGTCCATTTCCTGGCAGATCATGCTGATCTTTTTATGAAGTAAGAGTTTATGGAGCCAGATTTTTCAATGAAGTGCAGCATCAGAGATTCAGCCAGAGGGTTGATGCAATGTTTGCTTGCTTTGAAGAGAGTCTGCTTTCATTGTTTGTCTTGGCTATGTTGTTCTGGAAGTAAGTGGCCTTTACAGTGGTGGTCAATTATGTGTGTGTAGCATGGATTTCTTTAAGCATGCCGAGGTCGGATGCACTGCAGGATTGTTGGCAAGTCTTTCTTTGTTTTCTGATGGTTTTGTTGAGGTTGAGCTATTTAATGTGCCAGGGTCTGGAAGATTTAGGCTGGACGGTGCATTGTTTTGTTTCACTGGGGCATGGTGGTTGATGTAGGCTGTGTTCCTTGGAGAAGCGAGCCACAGCACCTCAGGTAGACCAGCCCATGTGTGGCGGAGGTTAGCGCGGTCTTCTGTGAGAGCTTCCACTGGGAAGTTCCTGAATGATCTGAAGGCTCATTTGTTGGGTTGCAAATGTGTGTGCTTGACTGGTGTGTTGTGACTAATGTCAAAGGGGATTGTCAGACGGTCCCACCAGTCAAGCGGAATTAGAGAGCTGCGATGGAGGAGGGGCAGTGTGGAGCTGAAGTTGTTGAGGATATTACCTTTCCTGTGCGTTGGGTATTTCATGTTCTGTGAGAGGTTCGGTGTGCATAGACGTTAGTGGAGAAAAACCAAAAGTTGACGGCTGGAAGGTGTTGAATAAATCCTAACCACGGGCACAGCTCTGGGTAACCCAGAAGACCATCATTGTTCAGCGTTTCAAGTCAATACAAAGAAGTCACTGGATATCTTCCTTCATGGACTTGGCTACTGGGTTGCCAGTAATGTTGAAGTCACAGAGAAATATTTTGTTGGCATGTGAGAGAGGCATGGTGGTGACCGATAAAGGAGGGTTGGGCTTGGGTGGTCTGGATATTAGGTGGAAGGTGACTGGGTTTGTTGGTGAGTGGCAGGAGAGGTTTTCAAAAGTGGTGATGGTGCTGTAATCATTGAATGAGGATCACTAGTATGTGGGAGGAAGTGTATGTCCAGGACTCTGTAATAAAGATGGCACCCGATTCATGTGTAGTGATGAGGTCAGAGATGTCAGCTGCCTGGTTGATTGCTAGGTGGACGTTGGTGAGCATTGTTTTTCATTTAGGTTTAGATTATAGAGTGCTGATGAGCTCTATGGTGACGTGGACAAGGTTGCTGCGATGCAGTGTCCATGATGTTGTCAGTGAGTGGCGTGGTTGGCGATGAGTGGTGATGGTTATGGGCTATTGGGAGACAGGGGTGAAACACATTCGAGGGAGCTTTCTTGATTCTTGAGGAGCAGGAGTTATGGTCTAGACCTTCCGGTCTGAACAGGTCCAAACAGGAATTGTCTTTTTGTTTGTCTACCCTTTGCTTCGGACGTTCGTGCAAGAGACACACTGTGATCAAACAGTTACGAAGGAAATGAAGGGTCTTTGGTGTAAATCCAGTTCAACCAGTGCAGCAACTGTAAAAGAAAGATTCTGGAAGGCTGCTTAATTAGAGAAAAAAAAGAGCGGCAAAACATGAAGGCACCAAAAAATTATCAGAGATCGACAGGTGGGTTGGGCTCAGGTCACGTGACCTAGATCCACTTGGACCATCCAGTTCACCAACTTCAAAAGAAAATAGGCAGGAAGGCTGATTTAGTAGGAAAAGCAAAGTGCAAAAGAAGAAGGCTCAAAATGATTATCAGTGATTGACAGGTGTGTGGGGTTTAGATCAATTCACCTAGATCTACTTACACCAGCTCACCAACTGCAAAAGCAAAGCTTAAGCTGGGAAAAAAGAGTGGCAAAACAAGAAGGCACTGAAACATTAGCAGTGATATTTTTAAATGGCATGTATAAGAAAATTATGAGAAGAAACAGACATGTTATAAAAAACCATAGTGGAAAGACAACAGGAATAGGCCCAACGTTGGCAAGTTCACATTGGCACATAAAAAAGCAACAGAGCTAAACATGGTTTAGCAAAGACATTTGTCAATTCTTTACAAATTATTGAAAGTCAAAGCGCTTGTATAAAAGAGTCAGAGCTAGTGTAAGTATCTTTTTCGGTTCTATTCGTGGTAGTTGTTAAGTACTTTAAGAAATCAAAAAGGATTTGTGGAGGCTCGGAATGAATTAGAGGACACGAAGGTGCAGAACGTACAATGTTGTCAGTTCAGAAAGGGTTTCATATTGATAGAGCAAAGAGTTGTCATCGAATTTCCATGGAGACACTCCAATAGATTGCACGCAGAGGACAACGAATGAGACGTGCAGTGGCGTGGTGACAAGGGGCTTAAGGTTAGAATCTGCTGATGTCAGCTTGAGGGACCTGTGCTATGATTTACTGATGCCAGGGCACTAGAACTTAGGGCAATTGAGCAACAGATAAGATTATCAAGATAGTGGTTTCTGAGTCGTACGGTTCCCATATCTAAATGCCTGAAAATCGAAGGAAAGATGTATTGGAAAATATTTATGCTAAAAAAAAAGCCCTATCCATTGGGCCGATAAAATTCATGAGAGAACGTTTCCTTTAATAACTGCCTATATATATTCTCTATGTCTAATTACTTATACAGTAACACCAAAGGTGCTGGTGTGATTTCTATTCTTAATAGTAATACATGTTTCCTTAACGAGCCTCTGTTCTATATTAAGAATTGTTAACTGCACATGGTATTGAAGCCTGTAAAAAAATAAAAAATAAAATAAAAGTATAACTCACGTGGAGGTACAATTTAAAGCAAATGGTGAGTTGATATAAAATAAAGCAACAGGTAATTGCAAAGCTTGATTTGGTTGATTTTATGGGCACTTATGTTTGTATTCTCAAAGTACATTAATTATCTGAAAGTTGTAACTTGAAAAATGAAGAAATGTGATGAACGTTGAAAGAATAAAATCAGTGCTCATGATTAATATGTCTGGGTAATGTAAAATAAATTATATGGTCTGAAGGCAGCCATTAAACTGCAACGCAGGTCGGTTGACCTTCTGTTCTTGGTATTCTTGGCATTCTTTGCAAAACGTACGCCATCTTGAATTGCTTACATATCCTATCTTTATGTCCATACAAATAGACAGAGGACCACGCTAGATTCACGGTCTTAACCATTTCAAAAAGGGGAGCCATCTTAGACTTCTTGACGCAATCCATCAATGTCATCAAAGACACGTTAAAGGCTATATTGAGTGATATGATATGGCATTTATAACGCGCCTATACACATATGTTTCAAGGCCCGATGAGGCAGGGGTGGGGGAATAAAGGGAAGACAGAGACAACAATCTTACTAGGCCAGGATACATTGAGATCACGCAAGTGCAGGGGAGAGGGGTAGGGAAAAGTGCGAGGGGAAAGGAGAGGGGGCAGTGCATTACATGGGATCAAACATAAAAGTGCGGCCAGCTGGTGGCAAGTGCAAGGGTAAGTGAAGACAGCATGTGTCCAAAGTGCACATAGGGGGACTGTAGGGGTTACAGATAAAGGCCCATGTGCAGGCCTGAGATCAGAGGGTAGCCAGGTGACCAGTGCAGTTTCTGTTTCAGCCATAAATTCAGCAGGGGAGAGGAAGAGAGAAGGCAGAAGCAAAGAGGAAAGTCTTGAGGTGCTTCCGGAACCAGAGATGGTTCTCCTCAGGTTTCAGAGAGACAGGGAGGCTGTTCCAGAGGGAGGCCCCAGCCGAAGAAAGATCTACCACTAACTCATTGCTTGGAGATGCGACAGACCCTGAGGGAGTTGGGGCGGAGGAGCGAAGAGCACAAGTAGGAAGATATTTACGAAGAGAGAGTTGGAGGTATTGAGGCCCCAGGCCCCAGAAGGCCTTGTGGACAATGCAGAGAGTCTTGAACTTAATCCTTGCAACCAGTCGGAGCCAGTGCAGAGATTTCAGTGCTGGAGACATATGATCGCTGGGCTTAAGGCCAAGGACAATTCTTGCAGTCCTGTTCTCGATGAGTTGCAGAGGGTGGAGATTAGAAGCAGGCAGATTTAGAAAGAGGCTGTTGCAGTAGTCCAGCCTAGAGAAAACCAGAGCTTTGGAGTCATTGAGTTTCTGGGGGAAGGAGAGGAAAGGAAGAATACCTCTGAGGAGGTGCAGTTGGTAGTGTAACTTCTTAGAGGCATCAGAGATGTGAGGAGAAAAGGAGAGTGTGGAGTCAAAGATGACCCCAAGGTTCTTAGCCTCAAAGGTGGGAGCAGGAAGAGGGCCAAGGGAGGCCGGCCAGAGAAGGACAGCAAAGGAGGGAGCAGGTGTGCCGATGAGGAGAATCTCTGTCTTACTGGCATTAAGGCAGAGATTGTTGGTGGCACACCACTCCTGGATAGAAGACAGTCAGAGATGAGAGAAGGAGAAGAGGTGGCAGAAGGGAGCCTGAAAATGAGCTGAGTGTCATCTGCATAGCACTGAAAGTTGGGGCAGAGAGCGGCAATGCGGTGGGCAAGAGGTGCCAGGTATTGGTTGAACAGCCAGGGAGAGAGGTTAGACCCCTGGGGAACACCACAGGTAGAGAGAGCGATAGAGGAGAGGAAGGACCCTAGTTGGACCTGGCATGGTCGATCGGTGTGGAAAGAGGTCAGCCAGGACAGGGCCTGATCAGTGATACCCAGGTTATCACAAAGCCGGTTGAGCAGGATCGCATGGTTGACTGTGTCAAAGGCAGAAGAGAGATTGAGTAAGATGAGTACACCGGGGGTGTTGGAAACGAGGTTGCAGAGCAGGTCTTCACGGATGTTCAGGAGAGCAGTTTCCGTGCTTCTGGCTATTCTGAAGCCAGACAGATGGTCTTGGAGACAACCAACAGATTCAGTATGAAGATTAAGCTGGGAGATGGCCAGCTTTTCCAGGAGTTTGCCCAGGAAAGGAGTGATGGAGATCGGGTGATAGCCTGGCAGGAGGGGTCAGTGCATATCAAAAGAAATCAGCATCTAAAAATGACTTATAATTTGCAGATTGCAATAAAAGTAAATTGAGAACTACATTTGGAATCAATATTTGTATTAACAAAAACATTTATATATATCTGCAAATAGTAATACCCATTTGTGATCAGTATTACTGATTAATTAATGGATCATGGTCTACGTAAATTATATATAAAGGTACCATATACAACAACTTAAAGAAAACATGAATACCCAAGTGTCACAGTAAATTAAATACGCAATTCATTCTCATATACCTGATACTATTACAGTTCATACCTCCCTGCCTCATCTCTGTAAGCAAAAGGCAGTCTCTGCAATATCAAACTGAGGTTGTCTGTAAAACTAACTTTGGGGATTATTTCTGATATAGTGTATCCACTAAGAGCTTATCCTAGACCCTCATTCGTTACATTAGATCTTCGCAAGAATGGAGTCCAAATTTGTCAAACTGGGCAGCTTGAGAAGTCTTATTAAAAAAATGCTGTGGTTCAATCTATAGTTATTCCGGGCATCTATAGGAATCCAAAAGAATCAGAGCACACAAAGTACTCTTAAAGGATGAAGTGGAGTGAGTAAAATGCTTGCCTCGGATATCAGAGTTTGGGGTTCTGCCTCTTCTTTGCCAAGCAGAATCCCGACTTGACGAAAAAGCAACAGAACCCCAAAAAGTGACAACATGAAAGTAACGATACACTTGCAAAGATTAGCTCACCAAGCGGGCAGCATGCAGGCTTAAACCCAAGTATTTCATTCTGTCATGAGCTTCTTCAGGGCCATACACATATTATTCATACAAATACTTAGGTAACATCTCATCTTCAAGATCTTCTTAATCTTGGTATTAAATGCAGTGCAGTCCGTTATTTTTTCAACACAATATAGTCTTTGAGAATATAACTGGCCTCTTGGGTTGTTTTAAGAGCTTTGTATGTCTGCAACTCACTCTAGTTTCGAAGCATTAATTGTGATGTGAATGCTCAATGTTCAGATATAATTGTGTATGAGTGTTGGTCGAAAGATCTTCCTGGCAGTGGAGCATTGGCTTGTATGACTGAAAGAGGTCTCAATCGATTTCAATTATCTGTCAGAATGAGCCAATATTTGGGCCTGATCTGTTAATATATCGTGGTTACCTATTAGTATCTTGTGATCGTTACACAAGATACTAACCAGTTAGACCCAGGTTCAATACGATTTTTGAAGACGAGATGGTACCCAAGTAATAGTATGAATAGCACTAGTATGGTACTGAAGAAGCGCATCACCGAATGAAATACGTGTTGGCCTGAGTATTTTTTAAGGCAATACTACTGTATGTCCAAACATAGTTTACTGAATACTGAGTGATGAAACATTAGTTGAATATCTGATTTACACCAAAAATTGAAGCAAAGACCAGATTAAGGTTTAAAAACAAATATCCTTTTCATTGACTATCCTTGGTGAGGCGCAAGAGTAAAAAAACTATTCCATTCTTTTCAGAAACGATAAAACTTGGGGATAGAAATGCTGTTTTGCAGCCAACTTTTCCAAGATTTCCCTTTAAACTGGCACTAAGTCAGGGCCTTTTTATGCCTCTCATTTACAAGATAAACCCGTCGTGCTGGTGGAACAACAGTATACCGGCTACTGCTGCATGCCTATGAGGCAGTGGGACAGGGTGAAGCAGCATGAGGGGTGGCAGAGTCACCATTGGATGGCAAAGGCCAGGTGAAAAGCCAGGTGTGAGGGAAAGGCACTTACACTGGGTAATAATAGTGCCTTTAATCGCAGTGCTTAGAAGCTGGAGGAATTTAGCATTAAACGCTATACAGGAACATGACATTATTACTTCTTTCTTCCCCACTCCCTTTGACCCTCTCTCACCACTTGTTAATTCTCACTTGCACCCGACGTATTAACATTACATTTCGTAGCCACACAACCGCTTCACACCTTTCACCCCAAACAGCCTCCAAGTCAGTCTTTTCCCCCACTTACCTAACTGCCTCCATATCCACTTTCAGCTGCTTCCTTCTCTCCTCATTGATTGGATAGTGGCAGAATATAGCCATACTAATTAGCACGAGGGCTATTGGTACAGGTGCCATCAGCACTTTCAGGAGGGTGATAACAGCTGGGTTATGGGTGCAGTCTCCAGCTTTGTATCCTGCAAAACTGGACAACAAAACAGTAAATAAGCAATAGTCAGAAAAACACAGCCGTTTGCAATGTGACACAGGAGAACAATAATGCACAAGGTCACAGAGGAGCGCATTAGGTGACTCAGGAGAACAGCCTTGTGTGCGAGTGTCAGGAGCTTTCTCTGGGCCACATGTTAGAGCCTGAGGTTGTTTCTTGATAGAGGCAAGACAGGGCACCTTAGCTTCCATCTGCTTACCTATTGGTGACAGTGGTCAAGAAGCCAAGGCCAAGCTCTCAGTTCATAGACGTCGCAGGGGTCATTTTTATTTCAATAGTAAGTTGTACAGAGGGGACCACTCCCATTTCCACTTCCATGGACATGCGCCCTACAGACCTGCAGCATAGGGGCTTAGCAGCATCATTCAGCTTTTGGAAGGCCTACTGACATTCCTATGTCCAAATAAGCTTTCTAGGCGGCTTGGAAGATGGCAGGAACATCAAGCAAATAGGGTTGGCTATACACTTCTTATAGTAACCAGTGAAGCTAAAGTCGGTCTGGTGTACAAGTGCATATGAGAGGGGTGATCTGTATCTGGTATGTGTAGGCCTGGGAGACTGGAATATTGATGATATTGGGCCTCATTACACGGACGGCGGTAAGGGTTAACGGTCACCGTTAATGGTACCGGTGACCGTTAACCCTTACCGCCTGATTACGAGGTCCCTTTGCGGGTTGGAGACTTTAATGCCTGCTTTTTGCAGGCGTTAAAAACCAACCCGCAAAGGGACCAGGAGCTAATTACGGTACCGCAATTGGGGTGCCGTAATTAGCACCTTCCCCATTCCCATTATGCCCTATGGGGCAAAAATGGGAATGGGGAAGGGCAATGGGGTAAGGGGGAATTACCGCCCCACCAACCTTGGAATAGGGCTGTAATTCCCCTTTCCTCCAAGGCGGTGCCAGTATTTTACCGGCATGGACCAAGGTGCTAATAGCACCTTGGTCCACCGCCGTCCGTGTAATGAGGCCCATTGTGTATGGTGTAACGAATCTTACATATGACAGAACACGAAAAATGTGTATACTCTCTTATTTTCTTTGTTTAGAAGATGTGAGGATTTTTAAGTGCCCCCCTAAGACCGTACAGAATGACGTTTCCTTGGGTTTAGTGATCTTGTCTCTAGGTTCAAACAAAAGTCTCTGGGTTCTAGCAACATTTGCTGGGGTCAATCAAGCATCTGTGGGGTTAAACAAAAATTCTCTGGGTTCAAGGAAAAAAGTCACTGGGTATAATAAGGAGTGGCCCTCCCTGATATTTAAAATTTTGAATTTTTTTAAATTTTGAATCATCTGTACCGCACAACTGACGAACTTAATCGTAAATGGGGGCAGGTGGAACATTTAGCATTTGGACTGTCATTCTCCAATGTGGTAAATAAAGTGCCCCTGTAACTATTTCCAGTGGGAAATATCAGCAGAACAAGGCCCTACGAAATGTCATGAGTGCCTTCATCTCTCTGATATATCCCAGGAGCTTATTCCATACTCTAGCTCCGCAGACCCCAAATCTACGGTCTCCTTTGCTCACATATTTTGAAGTAGGTTCTTCTCACCTGAGCGTAGCTGCCGGCTAGGAGTATAACTCTAGATTTCATCAGATAGATATCCTGGCGCCAATTTATTCACACATTTAAAAACCAGGCAACGAGTTTTAAACTCTATTCGCTCCTTCAGTGCTAACCAGTGTAAAGATCATATATTATTCCACATAGATCTTATGATTTAAGAAGCAACTAGGTAATCATCTTACCTTTACCTTTGGTATACTTAGTCCGTGCATGGCAGCAACACATCAATTTATAGGCTTATCTGCCCTGGTTTTTCCTTTCCTTTATCCCTTCCTTTGTGGACCGAACATGAAAAAAAATACTATGGGTATGTCCTTATTCACACCTGTTAACAATGTCTCTATGAAACTGATTATGTGTGACCACTGTTTGCATTTTATGTATTGCACTGGTGTTTACTGTTAACCATATAAATGGAAATTTGATTCAAGATATAGGTCACTCAGCCTTGAAGACATAACCAGTTCCAAAATGCATTGGCTTACACTGCTAAGACAATTATCTGGGGATGCATACTGCTTTTGAAAAGATTAAATAGCTGGAAACTATCTTTCCCCGAGCGATTCATAGTCATTCTTGAGATTTTCTTGAAGAGCGTACAAACAGCCAATAAAAATATGTGCAGCTTATCGCAAGAGCACTTTGTGAGCATACTACGAACTGGGAAGTTTTCCTTGTTCTTTTCTTTGCTTAGTTTCTAAGGGGACCTTCCCTGCATCTCTTATTCTTTCCTCTTCTCTCTCTCCCATTGCCCCCTTGCACATGCTTGCATCTATAACCCTACTCGACTCATGTCACTTTGCCTTAGGGTGTGTCTGCACCTACCTTAAGATTCTCTGGTTCTCTTTCCAATCTCCTTCTGGCTAGTCTTCTTCTCTTCCTCTTAGACTATCCTCCATCCTCCCAACATCCTTAATAAAATCCTCCTCTTCCCATCCATAGTAACCTCCAACCTCCTCTTTATCGCACTCCTCCCCCTCTGCCAATGCCAACTCCAATCTACCTCTCTGGCGGCGTCACATCCAATCTCTGCTATATGCCTACTTTCCTTTGGCTCCCACTCTAGCTCTCCTTCTAACCACCTCAATCCTTTTGTGGTTCCACTTCACAAGCTCCTTATCCTCCACCTCCTTCTCACCATTTCTGGTATTCCTCCTCACTGCCTGCTTAATGTCCTTCACCTTTTCCACAGCCCATCCAACTTCCTCTCCTGCTACCTGGCCACCTCTCTCCATCCTCTTACCTCATGGTCTCTGGCCACTTCTTTCCAGCCTCCTTCCTCCTGCTACAACTGTTTCTGCTCTTACCTCCAGCAGTCTACACAACTGTCCCTAAACCTCCATAGTCCCACCCTGGGTTTTGGAGGGGTCATGTGATACAGCTTAGCATGCTTAGCGCCTGGGCGTCAGGGTAGTTCTGAGCATTGGGACAGCTGCCATTCTTCAAATGGGGCAGCTGACATTTTGGAGAACATTATAGAATGTTCCCTCAACTGGATGGGTTGCATAAGCTGTTCTCTTTCCCTGCCTATTTCTGTAGGGTTTGCTCCCCTCAATTGTGCTTTGCATATGCATCCATTCTGGTGGGCAAGAAGTCCAGCAAAAAGGCCCCTTACATCAGGACATGATCCACAGGCTGGTAGATGTGATGGCAGACCTTGTGGACTGACCTACTCAGGTTTGGGTGATGCAAGTCAACTACTCACAATATATGAGAAACTTACAAGACCAGCTGAACAGGCACACCAGTTGGCCGAAGCCGCTGCAGAGAGAAATGCAGCAAATAACAAGAAACAGGACAATGCCAAAGTCCAACTTAACAACCTCCAGCTTCGGCATTGTGTCCTGATTGGAAGACTGGGAAAAGAAGAAGAAACAAACTGGGTGATCGCTGGGAGTCTCAGTCAGTCATCAACTGCCAGCTCCTTGGTTTGTCAGTTGTTTGGCTTTGTGAAGAAAGCATGAACAAGATTGTGAAAATGTTCATGGCAAACACCTTCTAATCGAAATGGATGAATTTGGGATAGGAATAAAGAACTACATCCTGATCCTTCCCTCCCCCCTACCCCCGAGGAGGGCAAAGCAGGCAGTGGCATCGCATATCAGTGTTCCTCAGTACACTAAGAAAAATATGGTTATGATATCAATGTAATATGATATACATTTCATCACCATATGTAGTATTAATATCAGTGTGTATAGGCCCATATTACCAAATTACTGTGAATGTAAGCAGACATCCAACACACCAACCTAGACTGGTGTACAACACTTGGGGTAACAGACAGAGCATCTTGAAGAGGCCTAAACCCCAAAGCACAGACATCCAGTGCCTGCCAAGTGTCTGGTCACAGACTGAAAACAGCAACTGACCAACACAAGTCCAACCAGAAAAACGATGGGCTGCAGGGTTGCCAGAGCTTATGAATGATTGCAAACCTTCCAGTCATCACCTTTCTGTTTTGCTTATTTGGTAAGTAACCCACAGTTTATTTTGTTAGACGGGTGCTAGAGGGAGATGTTGAAGGTTACAGTGATTGAGGTTTTTATATTTAAAAATCTAAACAGCAGCAGCAGCTCCATGACATCACCCCAAGAAAAGGCCAATTTTATCATTTTCTTTGATCCTTTATATCTTGCTTAATGCCAGTCTCCTCCAGCTTCTAAGCACTTGAACAGGAACTGATCCCATATTGCACTACACCCTATTGTTCCCAATGCAATTGTATTGCCCCCGAGCTACTCTTCCAAATATATATTTTCTATGCTTCAGGAAGCAACAGATGGTTTACTTCAAAGGCGGAGGGCAACTTCATGTTAATTAATTAATTTGTATTTCTTTTTTCAATTCATTTTGACATTTGGAAACCGCACCTAACCCAGAGGCAACTGGGCGCTGGGTTACATGGACATGATGGTTCCGGTAGGTACATATTGCAATTGGTTACAGGCTGTGCAGCTGTTGCTCCAGTTATCCAGTAAAATACATTGTATGCATGGCATAATATTTACAGTTGGTAACAGGTATCAGTACAGGTAGATTTGCTGGTACATAGTTTAGACAAGAACTATATAGTTGTCGTTCCTCTAGGTATCTTGTGAAAAGAACAAGGTCTTAAGGCCTTTGCGGAAGGACCAAAGGGAGGAATCAGATCTAAGCGGTAAAGGCAAAGAATTCCATTGTTTGGCCGCAATCACAGGGAAGCTGCAGCCTCTGGCTTTTTGGTGCCTGTATCTATCTAGGGATGGCTAGGAGGCATGTGTAGGCCGAACGGGTAGGTCTATTGGTTTGGGCCTTGGAGATGTGTCTAGCTAGATCAATCGGGGCACTGTTTGATAGGCATTTGTGGGTCAGAGATAAGATTTTGAATGTCATTCGTTCCTGGACTGGGAGCCAGTGGATATTGCGTCTAACTGATATATGATCTTTTTTTGGTATATTGAGTGCTGCTCTTACACCATTCTACTGGATGATTTGGAATGTGTTAATGGTGCGTGAGTTAGATCCTGCAAAGAGGGAGTTCCAGTAGTCAATCCTAGACAGTACAAGGGCTCTGGCGAGGGTGATACAGTTATCAGAAGTCAGGAATGGTCTGCCGGCATTGATCAGTTTGGCGGTGTATGCTGTGGCCAAGGTGATAGCATTTACCTGCCTTGTTAGGGAGAGCGAGGAGTCTAGATATACTCCTAAGGTTTTTACATCTTTGGATACAGTAATAAGGTTTCCGTCAATGATAAAAGATTTATAAGCGTCAGGGAGGTTATTTAGCTGAGATTGAGTGCCAATGAGGAGCAGTTAGGCAGAGCTCCTGTTGCGCCATCCAGGCTTGAATAGTTAAATATATTTTGTTCAGTATTTTGGAGTCAGTGTCATAATTGCCAGTGATGGGTAGGAGTATTTCGTGTCATCTGTGTAGTTAGTGTATGTGACACCCAGTTTGTCTAGGAGGTCGAAGAGTGACTTGGTGAATATGTTATAAAGTGTTGGCGAGATACAGGAGCCTTGAGGCACTCCACAGGTGACTGTGGCTGGGGCGGCTGCCGCAGTGGTTGAGAACACTTATTAAGCGGTTGGACAAGAAGGATTCTATCAATTTTATGGCATTGGTTGAGAAGTGGGCAGCTAGGGCGCGGTGTTGGCAGAGTATATTGTGATTTACCAAATCAAAGACGGCTGAGAGGTCGAGTAGGAGGAGGATGGACCCTTGTCTTTGATCTCATCCATTTGGATTTTGAGGTCTACAAGGGCGGTTTCAGTTCCGTGACCAGGGTGGAAGCCAGACTGATGGAGGCCAAGGAGGTTGTGCGTTTCCAAGTATCTTTGAATTTGCAGGTAGGCCACTCTATCAAGCATTTTTAGGAGGAAAGGTACCGTTGTGACAGGGCAGTAATTAGTGGGAACATTGGGGTCCAGTGTTGGTTTATTAAGAAGTGGGAGTACCCAGGCTTCTTTAAGATTTTTTGGTACATTGCTAGAAGAAAAGTTGTTGTTAATCATGGCCGTGATGAAGGGGCAAGCTCTTCGGCACAGTCTTTTATGAGAGAGGCTGGGCAAACGTCTCGTTGACATCTGGAGGGTTTCAGGTCTTTGATGATTTTGGTGGTTTCGGTGGTGGCTACAGGGGTGAATTCAAATCTGGGCATGGGGTAGAGGGTATGGGTCTCTGGTCGGGGGTCTGGTCGGCTGGGGCAAGTTTATTTTTCTTTGCTGTGATTTTGTTTTTGAGTAGGGAGATTTTGCCGGGGAGGTCGTTTTGGATGTTTTTGTACCAGGATAGATTTTTAATATAGTGGTCTGGTGGCGGGGCTGGTGTTTCGAGTTCGCGTACAATGGTGAAGGGTTCTCTCGTGTCAGAGTTTGCTTTTGCAATTCTCTCATTGTAAGAGTTGCTTTTGGATTGGAATATGGCTAGTTTATACCCTTTGGCCAGAGCATTGAAGTGTTGTTTGTTTGCAGGAGAGGGTGTGTTTTTCCATGCACTCTTGGCAATTCATTTTGAAGAGCGTAAGGCTTTGAGACTTGGGGCGAACCAGGAGTTTAGGTGGGCTGTTGGTTTGGGTTTACGGTTGCCCACAGGTGCTACTTTGTTGACAGCGTCTTGTAGAGTTTGGTTGTAAAGCAAAACCATCGCCGTGGGATCGGGGTTGGTCTGTATGAAGGTAGTTAGGGGTCGAAGCAACAGGAGTATGTTGTCTGGCGTGATGTTTCGCGAGTTTCCTGAAGGGGCATCTGAGGCTGATTGAGGCAGGATATTTAGTTGAGCTGGATCGTTGATAGAGAATATGACAACATTTTGGTCTGACCAAGGGCACGGATTATTAGCTGGTATATTGGTGTAGAAGTTGTGGTCTGCTAGCCAGTCTAGTGTGCGGTCTTTATCATGTATGGGGTTGGGAGAAGCCTTGAGCTTTAATGGTGTTAGCAAGGGCAAGTGCCTGTGAATCAGAAGGGTCGTTGAGACCTAGGTTGAAGTCTCCCAGAATGATCATCTTGGCTGAGTGCTTGGTAAGGAGTTGTGCAAGATCTTCCTTGAAGGAATCAGGAGGTCTGTAGATTAGGTGGATTGTGAAGGTAGTTCTAACAGATACAGAGATTATGAGTGAGATCAGTTCTCCAGACGGGATAGACTGGTTTGTAATTTCTCTGACAGGAAGGCTATTTTTGGTGATGGCAGCGACTCCGCCTCCTTTAGATATCAGTCTATCTTTCCTGAAGATGGTATATCCCTCTGGGGTGGCCAAGGAGAGGATAGGGCCGGCAGCTGGGTGCAGCCATGTTTCCGAGATTGCTACGAAGTCAAGTTGTTGGTGGTGATAAGATCAGAAATGTTGAGGGAATGGGCAGGTGGGATCTGGCATTAATGAGGGCTCCTTTGAGTTGCGTTGTGGTTTCAGGGTCATTTGGGGAGGTGACCATTTTCATTATGAGTTCTGTGGAGGTGTCCTTTTTCATTGGCTATTCAATGGTAGTGAGAGAATTGCGCCTTGTTGCCATGAAAGGTTTAGTATAGGGGTCTGTGGCCCGAGAGGGATTAGTGTAGGGGTCTAAGCTCAGGGGTGAGCTGGCTCTCTTCGAGGAGTGTTGAGTTGTAGTAGCCATGCCTGAGGAAGGAAGGGTGATGGTGGAATGTCTTGTGAATTGGGCAGCACAAATGCCATTTTCAAGGAGAGTAGGTGTTTGCATTTGGTGATGGAGTGGCAAGTAGTTGCTAGGGCGGTTTGTTTTCTCAAGGGCAACAGTAGCTTGGTGTGCCAGATCGGGAATGGGGCTAGCCACAGGGATGTCATTTCACCAAAATGCCAGGGGTAGCGGAAGTGACATCACATGACCCTTGACCTCTGATGACATCACAGGAAGTGATGTAATTTGACTCCACCCCAAAGTGATATCACAGGAAGTATGTGGAACACGACCTTTCACCCCTTCACAAAACAGGAAGTGGAATCACATAGCATTGTTCATAAGTATACTACGAGAAATACGACTACGATATCACTATAATGTGATATACATTTCATACAAGAATGGATCGCCATATGTATCGTTAAGATCAGTGTGTATAGGCCCATATTACCAAATTACTTTGAATGCAAGCAGACGTCCATGGCCAAATGATACTGATGTGTTATTATATAGCATTTAAGCTTCAGCGCTTTATGTAGGACAAATATACATACAATATCACTAAACCTGTATTGGTACTCATTTATCGACCTCAGAAGGATGAAAGGCTGAGTTGAGGTGTTTAAGAACAGACTAAATCAGTGACTCACCCCCTGAAGTGTGCCTTAAATAAACCTTTAATGAGTCTAGCAATAATTGAACAGAATTCCAGAAAAACAAATAATTTGGTATTCCTATTCTTTCTTACTGAGGGTCACTGCTGAAAGTGTTTGTGGAACCCCTGTTCTTTTTTAAATGTATTTATTATTTTAAGAGGCCTGACCAAGAAAGCCACCCACTCCAGAAGCAAAGAGCCACACAGCCCAGGATCTTGCATACATTTTTATTAAAAAAACACTTTTTTCTAATAATGTCTTTTTTAAGGGTAGCAAGGGAGACCACAGGGGTCGCAGTTGCGAACCCTGCTGACCCCTAAATGACGCTCCTGGCTAGCCATTGTGCGTAATTCTTTGGAGTGTGTTGGCTTTTGTGTACAGGGTGGGTCTATGCTAGGGAGGCTTCACAGGAGGTGTATTGAGGCCAAAAGGGCCTACCAACATTTAAAAACACATCTTAATTGGTAAAGGTCCTGCAAACATTTAAAGACGCATCTTAATTGGAAAAGGGCCTGCAAACATTTAAAAGTACATCTAGATTGCTATAGAGTCAGGGGCCTGTAAACATTTAAAAGCACATCTAGATTGGTATGGGGCCTGCAAATATTTAAAAGCACATCTAGATTGGTATAGGGCCAGGGGCCTGCAAACACTTAAAAGAATGAATCGGACGTCATGAAGAGGAGCGCTCTGAAGATCAATAGTGCAGGACATTAAAGACGTTAAGTGATAGAGTGCATGTTTAGGAATCAAGTCTCAGATGGTAGCACGGTCAAATGTTTTTCAGAGCCGGTGGGGTGCATTCCGAGGGGATTGGGCGAGGCACATGGCTTTGTAGGCAATCTGCACAGTAAGGCATATGTGAGGAGTCGGCTACATACAGCCAGGAGAATGAGTGCAGGCTTGGTAGGTTTGCGTGGAGATGAGCCGTTACCTGGGTTCAGCTAACCATTGATGGAGATTGGATCCTAGTAACATTGGTAGGGAAGAAGGCATGGGGTAAAGTGCGAGTAGGGTCTTCTGTAGCTCCTACATGCTCTGACATGCTCCGACAGGGGCTTAGTTGTGGGCCTTTGGAGGGGGCCGGCTTCCTCGCCAGCCGGCTTCAGTGATTGGGCCTTTCACGTCACTGGTCAATCACGTCACTGGCTGTTTGGGGAAAAGCAGGCACACTACGTTCAGGCTATGTGGCCGCCATGCTGGAGGACTTCAGACCCTACAGACCCAATGAGCTACCTGGGGCAGAATTCAAATATGAGACCCCAGGTACAGCTTCAGTAGCGCTGCAGCAGCGTGATCAGTGAGGGATGGTGCTAGGGCGCAGAGCATGCCTATTCACCTTTTTTAGCCCAAATGGCCTTGAAGCTCCACGACGGTGTGCAGGATAGACCCCAGCCGGCCCATAGGACTGGGCGGTATTCAAACAGCACTTTAAGATGAGCAGCAGCAACCTCGAGATAGATGGGGATGCAGATTCGTACTCTTGCATCAATTAATAATGACAACTCAATAGTTTGGCAAAGGGAGTCCGTTTAATGACAAGTACAAAAAACGGGGAGTTTAAATGAATATCAGCAATCGCTCGAACTTTCTTCTCGCTTCAACTTCACTTAATTTCAGAAAAAACATAACATGTATACCAAAAACTCGTCATCACTGACGTGTTACTCTTAAACCTTAGCATGCAACTTGATTGGTTCTAGGAAGGTAACTTTAATATAGGTACTATATCTGTATATGGTAACAGGGAGAGGGAATTGGATAAACAATGTCAGGTGGCGCAACTAAGCCCTTCCTTCAAAAAGACTACTGTAAACGTCACTAAACGTACGACGTCTCATTGGTTCTACTAACTATAGGACCCTAGATTACACGGCCCACTACAATTGGGTTGGCAACAACCGCATTCATACTTTTCCACTTGCTCTTAGCAGCGTGCAGAATAGCCGGCCAGATGCAGGGAGTTTGTCTGCACCCCAGCTTCCCTCCAATTATTGTTACAATCAATCATCACCTCAGTGGACATATGTCAATTATTTCTTTGTAGTTGGCCACGAGTCTGCTTCTTGGCCTGGGAAAGTTAAGACGTCTGGGTATGGCAAAGGTCCATGCATAGGTGTGAAAGTTTCATCCCTTCCTGCTTGTCTGGTCACGTGATTCTGCCACTGTGAAATTGGCCTTTCCTTCATGCAATTTCGTGTATTTGATTTAATTCTGCCAGTCGTCCGCCATCTGTGGCTTATCTTGCCCTTCCCTGACAGGATACTCTGTTCTTCTCTTTAATTGTATCCACTGTTGGCCTGTTCCCGCTGATAAGACCATGGCTTCTTGGCATGGTCACCTTCGTCTGAGTTTCTCTCCGTCTTTTAATTCTCGATTTGTTTGCTGCGAAACTATCAAGACCTTTAGTAACCTTTGATTGATTCTGCTCTTGTGCGTAGTGGAAGTATACTTATATAAATTGCTTTTCTGAGGTAGATATATGCACAGGTGGCGCTTGTCTCACGATTTCTTGCGGTTTCTTGCATCTGTACACGTTTAAACTAATTGAATATCTTCATCATGCAAATGGCATACGTTTCTGACATCTTGACATCAATTGTTTCACTTTTGGCTCAGGATGTCGCTTATCCATGGAATTTCGTTTCTCTTGTCATTATTCTCAGGTCGTTATATCTTCTATATGTGAGTCAGTCATTCTGGGTTCTTATGACATCATCATTCATCTTCCTCTAGTATCTTCTTAGCTTCTTCGGGTATTACATTCCGACAATCGTCATTCTGTCTCACTTGGCGATATGGTTTTCTCAATGGGTACCTTACTGTCCAGGTTTTCTTAGGCGTCAGTACTTCAAAGGGGTGCTGTTATTCTGATAGGAACTGGACAGACCCCAAATGCGGCTCTCTGCTAGTCTATTTGATCATCATACGTCACATATTTCGGCGTGAATGTTCCTGGTACTTCAAAAGGGGCGGCAGGAGTGCGAATCGTGCTTGGTACTTCCTCTTCACTGGTGCGAATGCTGCTCCTGCAGCTTCATGGGGGGAGGACGAGAGGTCGCTGATGTGGTGCAGGAAAGATCTGAAGCAGGAGGAGGCGGATCAGCTAGTCATCGGGCATAGTTGTGGGCCTTTGGAGAGGGGCAGCTTCCTCACCAGCCGCCTTCAGTGACTGAGCCTTTCAGTGTAGCGCTGGCCAATCACGTCGCCGGCACCTTGCGTCCATCTACAATGTGCCTGTGATGCAGGTATGGTAGATCTGGGTCAGGACACACAGTGCCCAGGCAGGATTGGTGGCAGAAGCCACTGGAGCGCACCCCTGTCATCAAAGGCCCAGTGGCTCACTGGATGTGCAAATCAGACGAGAAACACTGATGAGATTTGTGTTCATGCTGTGCTGTCACTGAGTACTGCAGGCTGCTCTTAATCATTCCCAGCTAGCTAGACCTAGCCCCCATACCCTTCCTGCCGCTCCAGTACTGGGTCTGAGTTGCACAGACAGCCCGGCCTCTGAACCCAAGCATTCAGCATTCTTCACTAATGGACTGCCAACCTGTTAGTGATGGTGGCTTCATGGTCTTTCCTGCACCCCTATTATTTCTCCAGGTAACGAGATCTAGATTTCAGGTGAATAAAGTTGTGGCACATTTAGCTGCATTTACAAAGGTCTTTCAGGTGCAACACAGGTATCTGCTCTTGGCACTGCTTCTTTGGACTAGGGGTCACAAGGACAGGTCTAGGGGTAGCAGAGGGGGAACCAGGGGTAGCAAATGCTACCCCTGGAAACTCCCAAATGACCTCCCTGACAGGGGCCAGGACTGGTTGGTCCCACCAGCCCAAGAGTCGAAGCACTGATGAGGGTATTCTATAGACGATGAGGGTATTCTAGAGATTGAAGCAGAGAGGCAGGGTGTAGTATGTTGTATCGTGGGGGTGGTGGGGTTCAGGGGCACGAGAGAGCATGGTCGAAAGTGACGGTTGGAAGTGGAGGGAGGAACAGCGTGCGGTGAGCAGGAGGTGCCCATGAATAAACAGTCATTGCCTACATTGTCTTCTAGTCCTTCTTGCTGACAGAGGAGCACCACATTGGCAACAAGTAGGAGCCACGGATGGGAGGGGCAGGGCACTACCTTCCTGTGAGGCTTATGACGAACAGGGGTGTGTGTAGGACAGATAGTGGCCCATGTGCCATATTGTTCCCAGCTGCAAAGTGGCAGCCATTTGATGGTGAGAATCCCAAGCAAAGGGTGGCTCTGAGGTACCTTGCTGCATCAATGCACGGAAACGGAAGCTCCCGAGAATGAAATCTCGCGAGAGCACACAGGGGTGGCCATATTGAAATAAACTAGACCGTCACTGTTAGATCTAAAAAGAAGGACTAAAAGAAAAGGTTTGTAATAACTGTGTTTATTCCTGGGCACTTCCTGCACCCTTCACGCCTCTCTTCCCTCCATTTCCAACCATCACCCTCAGTCCCTCTCGCGTCCGAATCCCACAACCCCCAAGATTCTGCATACTACATATCCGCCTCCGCAAACATAAAAAGAAATTAACAATCTAACATTAGGGAACAGAACTCCAAAAAAGAAATGGGAGAACCAACCGCTGACATACATATAGGCTGACTGCAGGGGTCATGGCACACAACACGGTTAACGTAAAGTGGAGAATGTCATGTACTGCACTCACCCAGCTACACAGTCATTAAGCTTCACAGCATCCTAACACTCTGCCCTCTGACCCACTTTGCATCGTTCAGGCTCTTCTTCCATGAAACCTATCATCTGCGTATCACCAGATTGGCTTAGCTGAAGATTGCCAACATTTTACGTCATTCGTCGCCACCATGGGAGCATTCAAATTTTGCTGTTTGGGGGACAGTAGAAAGCAAGTACTCAGTTATTGAGAGGGAGCCCCGAATGGTGTTTTGGGCCATTAACTGTTTCAAGTTTTATTTATGGGGCTGTGTGTTGTGAAGGCATCATGAAGAAGGACACAGGCAACAGATTCCAAATTCAAAATAACCATGTTTATTAACTTAAATGGCAGGATGGAAAAGGCTCAACTTGCCCTATACTAAGGTGGGATTTCCCTACCTAAATAAAAATAAGGAAATTCGGTACACAAAATGGCATTATGCAGTAAAATACAAAAGTGCAAAAGGTAAAAATAAAAAACACAGTAGAATGGCCGTTTCTACCGACCCTATCTTGGACACCTCATAAAAGTAACAGAAATGTTACAAAATGAAAATGAAACTGTAAGGGGATGTGTGCTACAGTAAAACAACAAAGGAAGGTCACAAAGGGACAGGGTCATTCTGCACTGTGTGAGAAACCTAAAGGTGTCTCACCCGCTAGTCCCTTGGGATCTGTCATCCAGGTGGCCAGGACACGGCCATCACTGTTGGATCCGGTTCCTGGGGTTGTACCAGTGAGGGAGGATCACCGGGATGGGGTCTTCGGGGAGTGGAAGTGGGACTCCAAAGGGTGAGACGCAGTATCCCCTTTCTTATGACACCTTTTCCCCATCCTACCCAGTAAGATATTTAGAAACTCTATCCCCCCCTTTTTCGACACAAACACTTTCTCACATCGTGAAAAGACAACGGACTAACACCAGAGCTGTTTACCTGACATATCCCAACACAAGGGTCAGGCAGAGTCAGGTAATTGCCGATAACCACACACAACCTGGCTGCCCTTTCCCTTACCCACAGGGATAAAAGGCGGAGCCTAAGACCACACTTTGAGGAAGGACGAACGCATGAGGAAGCTGCCATTCCAAGACAGCGGATAAAGGTGGTGGGACCTGAGAGGATGGCCGGGAGGGAATTGCCCTTGCCCTTTTCAACCCAGATCCATGAAGCCTCTGACAAAGTGAAGGTAAGACCGGGAATCGCAGCTGACGAGTGGTGTCACAGATGTGAGCGGTACATGGGACCCTCCTGCACTTATTGCCAGGACACGGAGAAGCGGTTGCCATCGTGGTACCATCCCTGACTCCAGCAGCAAAAGAGAAGCAAGAGAGTTTGGCACAGCCAGTGAGTCGGAGGAAACTGATAGTGGACTGGACTGTGTTACGCTCAAGGTTGCAGTGGCAACATTGTATATGAAGAACAAAGATAATAGACTGAGGTCTTCTGAAAATGACCTTGGTACCAGAAAAAGGGTGGTCCGGCGCCATGTCGGTGCTCATTCGAAGGGCTACAACGCGTACCCATCCCCTGAACAAGGAGAATGTGTTGAACTAACTTTGTGGAAACTACAAGTTCCAAGAGGCCTCAGGGGAGGCTGGTGTGAGGTGTCAAAGTGGTCAGACTAGGGTCAAGCCAAACCCCTTGAGCAGTCGAAAGTCTTTGGCATGTTGTGGAAAATAAAGTGAACTGTGATGAGGGCAAACATTAACCTGACTAAGGGAAGCCTGCAAATTGGGGTGAATAGTGATACACCCATGAACAATGTGACGACAAGCGTGAACCCAACTGAGGGGTGTACACAGTGAAGTTGTTGGATCGGAGCCCGGATGCGGGGGATTCAAGGGTGAAGAGTAATCGCCTGATGTGAAGATTGGCAAGAACTTTTGTTTTGTGGTTTATGGTGCATCAGGTCCTCTAAGGCCAGAGACTTTGCTTCAAAGAGACTTGGGCACAGAAGGCCCTGATGTTGAGAAAAGGGAACTGTAAGCTTGTGCTAGAGAAGCCCAGGAGTGTGCTGTACTTAAGAGTCTCACCTTGTCCCATGCTAAAAACATGGGGAAGGGAGACCCTGGCCTTAAAATCCTGACTTATCATTTTGTGAACAATCTTTCTTGTGAACATTATCCCACACTATTTTGCAGCATAGCAGTAAGGATTAGCAATAGTTTAAGTATAGGCCCTTTTTATTTGACTAGACTCCACTAGGACTGTATTATTATTATTTGATGGTCGCAGCTTGCTCCCATTTTAGATTTAGGTTTAGAGTAGGCATTTATCTCACCCATTTCTACATTTTAATAAACACCCTTGAACTGTGATCACTTACTTTGATACCATGCCTTCTTTACATATGGTGTCAGTGGTGGGATGTGACACAATTCAAACAAATTGGGGAACCCTACAATTTCAAAAACCTAGTAATACAGCTTCTAGCCCCTCTGTTGCCACGAAAGAATTGATAGGTTTCGATATCTGTAGTAGTAGGGAAGGTGTTATCCTGCCTGGCAAAAGAGGAATGATCCCTACAGATCTGGTTTTGATACCCCTTCTGGGATGCTACATAAATTGGCCCCTCAATCTGGCCTAGTGTGAACGTTCAGTATATACATTTTAGCAGGCGTAATCGATCCGGACATCAGGGGAGATGTAAAGGTTCCCTTACAGAATCATGGTGAAATCCCATTTGAAGTACATCGTGGGGATCAAATTACTCAAGGAATTTTAGAAAGGGCTCTATTTCTGCAGTTTAAAGAAGGTGAACCAGACGAAACAGAAAAGGTTACATTAGGCTTTGGGGAAGCGGATAAACCTTTCACCATCGAAGAAAGGGAGAAGAGCCTACCATCTATCCCGACCTAGCCCTCACCCAGCGAAATTATCCAGCTCTCGCTGAAGCTTTTCTAAAAGCTATTCCAGAAGGAGCAGCTTTAGAGAAAAGAATCCCCTTTTTCTTCTCAAAGCTGGGGTTACTATATAGAAGAGAAACATCACCAGAAGGCTTAATAAAGACGCAGTTAGTAATCCCCAAAACCCACCGAAAGGGAGTAGTAGAGATTGCGCATTCCCATCTTACCGGGGGGCACTTAGGACAATCCAAAATCCAGGCACATATCGGTGGGTAGTTTTACTGGCCGGGTATCCACGCCGATATAAAGACCTTTATCCAGACATGTGAAATATGCCCAAAAACCAGCACGCACATCCGATTACCTGCCCCTCTGAAGCCTTTACCAATCATAGAAGTCCCTTTTTCAAGAATCGTGATGGACATCATTGGACCTTTAGAAACATCCAGACTAGGCTATAAATATCTCTCTGGAATTGTTGAGTATGCAACCAGATACCCTGAAGCATTCTCAATGCGAAATAATACTGCACTGCAAATCCTAAAACAATATTTTTCCAGGCTTGGTTATCCTAAGGAAATACTAACCGATCAAGGTTCAAATTTTATGAGCAAGCTTACGACAGAGGTCGAAGAGCTACACCATATCACCACTCTACGAACTTCTGTGTACCCTCCCCAAACTGATAGCTTGGTTGAAAGATTCAATAAAACTCTGAAATTAATCCTATGAAAATTGGTAGATAAGGATGTGAAAGACTGGGATCGAATGATCCTTTGGGCACTATTTGCAGTAAGGGAAACCACTCACGCCTCAACAGGATTCTCTCCTTTTGAACAGCTTTATGGTAGAGAGCCTAGAGATCTCCTGGACATGTTCCGGGAAACCTTGGAAGAACGAGTAGAGGCACCCATTCCCATCTCACAAACCGCTACTAGAATGTGAGAGCATATGAGACTTGTTCGATGTCTTGTCTGCACTTATATGGAAAAAGCCCAGAGCCAACAAAAATCCACTTACAACAGGAAAGTAAGCTTAAGATCGTTCTCCATAGGACAAAAAGTACTGGTCCTCTTACCCATCTCAGAAAACAAGCTTGTCTCTAAGTGGCATGGGCCCTATGAAATATTAAAATGAACAGGAACCTGTACTTATTTAGTAGCCCAAACGGACAGGAAACAGAAGGTCCATTTATATCATGTAAATCTCTTAAAAGAGTGGAAAGAGAACCCGTCAGCCACCCATGCCAAAGTACTATCCTGTTAGGTTCCAGAAGAAATAGACCGCTTTGAATTAATTCCTCCAGAGCTGTCTATTCAACAACGAGAAGATCTAAAAGATGTAGTTACCTCATTTCCTGATGTATTATCAGAAAAACCAGGAAGAGTAAAAGGCACATACCACTATATTAGAACACCTAAAGGTAAAGTGGTTCATTTGAAACCGTATAGACTCCCAGAAGGCCGTAAACAGATATTGATTGAGGAAGTAAATCAAATGTTGAAAGCCAATATTATCGAGCCTTCTTCGAGCCCATGGTCCTCCCCTATCCTGTTGGTCACTAAACCTGACCGTTCCTGGAGGTTTTGCATAGATTTCTACCAAGTTCATGCCATTTCCAATTTCGATGCCTACCCCATGCCATGCATCGACGACCTAATTGATAAACTCGGAGAAGCCCTCTTTCTATCCACCCTAGACTTAACGAAAGGGTACTGGCAAGTCCCAGTATGTGGGCCAGATAAAGAAAATACCTCTTTTGCAACACCCCTATGACTGTTTCAATTCAAAGTGCTCCCTTTTGGCTTACATGGCACGCCAGCCACTTTCCAATGCTGCATGGATAAAATATTGCAACCCTATCCGATTTCTGTGGAGCTTATATTGACAATATCGTCATTTATAGTGAAGATTATCTTTTGCATCTTTATACTATTATGAAAGTCCTCAGAGAGGCCGGCCTAACTGCTAACCCATCTAAATGCAGACTGGCCCAATCAGCCGTGAAATACCTCAGCTTCTTTGTAGGGAATGTACAACCTCAACATGAGAAAGTGAAAGCCGTCATAGGCACACCTACCCCCAAAGCTAAAAGGGATCTTAGACCCTTTCTAGGGTTAATAGGATATTACCGTAGGTTTTTCTGAACAAAACAGCAAGGCTAACAGATAAACTCAAGAACGCCGAACGCCAGGAACTTCATTGGAGTGACAGGGATGATATATGCTATAACACATTAAAACAAACCCTGTGCTAGAACCCGATCCTAAAGGTAGTAGATTTCTCTAAAGATTTCATATTGCAAACAGATGTCTCCCTTACAGAGTTAGGATCAGTCCTATCTCAAGTTTGTGATGGATTTGAACATCCCATCTTTTTTACAAGTCGCAAGATTTTCCCATGTGAAAGAAAATACTCTGTGCTGGTATTAGAGGGCCTTGCCATCAAGTGGGCCATTATCCACCTTAGATATGATATGATATGGCATTTATAACACACCTATATGCAAGTGTTTCAAGGTGCAACGAGGCAAGTGAGGGGAAACAAAGGGAAGACGGACAACGATCCTACTAGGCCAGGTGTCATTCAGATCGCGCAAGTGCATGGGAACGGGGACAGTGCAGGGGGGAAGGGGGAAGTGAAATACATGGGATAATAGAATAAATAATAAGTAAAAGTACGGCCAGCAGGTGGCAAGTGCAAGGATAAGTGCAGACATCAGGGGTCAAGTGCTGGGAGTGGGACTGTAGGGATACAGAACAGTTCCCAGGTGCAGGGGTTGCCAGGAAGGCAGTGCAGGTGTGCGACTGGCAGGGTAGGGGACCTGGGCCCAAGATCAGAGGGTGGCCAGGTAACCAGTGCAGTTTCAGCTTCAGCCAGGAAGTCAGCAGGGAAGAGGAGGAGAAAAAGCAGAAGCAAAGAGAAAGGTTTTGAGGTGCTTCCGGAACCGGAGATAATTCTCCTCAAGTTTCAGGGAGGGAGCGAGGCAGTTCCAGGGGGAGGCCCCAGCCAAAGAAAGAGATCTACCACCAACTCGTTGCTTGGCGAAGCGACTGGCCCTGAGGGAGTTGGAGGCGGATGAGCGAAGAGCTCAAGAAGGAAGATATTTAGGAAGAGAGAGTTGAAGGTATTGCGGCCCCAGGTCCCAGAAGGCCTTGTGGACAATGCAGAGGGTTTTGAACTAAATCCTCACAGCCACTGTGAGCCAGTGCAGAGATTTCCGTCCTGGAGAGATACGATCCCTGGACTTGAGGCCAGGGACAAGTCTCGCTGTCCTGTTCTGGATGAGCTGAGAGTAGAAGCAGGCAGATTTAGAAAGAGGCTGTTGCAATAGTCCAGCCTAGAGAGAACCAGAGCTCTGGAGACAGTGAGCTTCTGGTGGAAGGAGAGGAAAGGAAGAATACCTCTGAAGAGGTGCAGCTGGTAGTGTGACTTCTTAGAGACGGCTTGTTAAAGGAAAGGATAGACAAGTTGAAGCTTACTCTAAGAAAGGGGTGGTTACACTGCCTTCCTTTGGCACTGTATGCACTCAGAAACCAGCCTGGTTCTGACCACCATCTTAAGCCGCACGAAATAGCAACAGGAAGAAGAATGCCCACTCCCCTGAAACCCCAAGACAGAGCTAGATGTGATGATCAGTCGACAGGAGAAATCTTAGGATCTGAAATGCAAAAATTACTTGAATTGCATGACATCTTGTCTTATTGTAATTTCAGGCCAGTTGCAGCGAAAACAAAAAGGTTGCAGGGCAGCATGGAACACAGAAGGAGATACTACTGCAGGCACAGCTCAAGGACTACGTATTCCATCAATCTACCCTAGAGACACCGTCCTGGTGAAGAACCACACGAGGAAAAAGTGGGACGAGCCAAGGTTTAACAGTCCTTTTACAGTGGAAGACTGCACTCCCTCTACAGTAAAACTACAAGGAAAAAGAGCTTGGATCTTTTTGGATGACATCAAGCCATTCATTGGAGAAGGCCCCCTGCCTGCACCCCACTGCAAAGAGACTATGGACGACGGGGAAGAACCACAGCACGTGCAGACGAGGACACATGACCAGCAGCAAAACAAATACAAGGAACCTTTGTGCAAGAGTTGTGGCTTCATTTTGGACATTCCTCTAAGAAAGAAAAAGGGGGATAAGGACATTAAAACAGACACTCTGTGCATCCTAGTTGCAGGGTGAAGAAGAAAACTACATGTGTAAGCCACAACGTAGTCTGTTGACTTTGAACTTTGGACCGAGGCACACTGAAGCCTTGACAAGAAAGGGTATGCCAAATTTCGATTGAGGACACAATTGGAAGAAAATACAGTATCAAGACTCTTTCAACACAAAGACTTTGTTCGGAATCACTTATGGTGTCCCACAGTAGCGACATCACCAGGGACGTGTTAATATATTTCGATCTAGTACTGACATCGTACCCATCATTGGTGGGGAGGCTCACCAGTATCACTTGACTTCCTTCAAGATCCTGAAAACAAAAAGACTATAAGGAGGCTGCTCACTGTAATTGCCGAGCAGTTCCCCCTGCTTCCGGAATACAATGAGGAAAAATGAAATGTCCCAAGCAGAGGAAGAAGTGAATAGGCTTATCAACGTGCTGTTCTTTCGTTTAATTGAAGACTGTACAGACCTTGTCGGGAGAACCACAGACGTATTGACATTTCTTCGAGATCCAGGAAACACAGAATGTTTAAGTATAATTTTGAACTGAATTGTTATTCAAGTTGCGCTCCACGCACACCGAAATTGTAGAAACTGTTCACAGTGAGTGAGGGCCAAACAAGTCCAAACTTCAACAAGGGCAGGACAAATGTCCTCGTCACCAGAATATAGTAGACTGACAAGCAACATTTTTTTTCTGACTAATCGAAGATTTCCCAGAACTTGTGGGGAGACCTGCCGGTGTTGACATCCTCACATTCATCAGAGGCCCACCTAATTCTGCACATGGTATCGTGATGCAAGTCGAACTTTCTAACCATCAGCAGAACTATCTGAGAAGATTTTAAACTTTCCGCCGAGGCACAGATCGCGAGAGAGTATTGCAAGAGACTTCACCTTTTTGGTATACTGACATGGGCAACATGTCTTCGGGAATGAAGCAGATCAGAGGCACTGACTGGGAACTCGTATATTTTGAGCATGCACAGTAAAGAGACTTACTGAATTATTACCTGATTTTGACATTTTACATAGAAAAAGAAACGGTATCCAGAGACAAAAGACAATCCATTGTTCAGGCAAAGAGAGACAATTGTTTTAGTACCTGCAACTCACAAGCAGAACCAGCAGAATCCCGAAATAGTAGTGTCTAAGAGTGTATTAAAAGTTAGTATTTTTCAACAGATGATTGAGATGGAAATTCAAAGCAGCAACCTCGTCCTCCCTCAGGAGGAGAGACATTCGTATTTTTCTGGAACTAAATGCTGTAGATTGACCTACAGGGGTAAACTGTATTTATGCATTATTTTTATCACTGTTTTACTGTTACTGACGATTAGAACTGCATTTTTTATTGGTGTACAAAGCGTTCCAGTGCACCCACCTAATGATGCACGCATGGAGCCTACGAAGGCACCCAGACCTTACATAGTCATTCCAGTCCCTAGGAAGTCCAATAGTGGAATTAATGAATTTAAACTGGATGTGATGAGCAATAATACACACATACTTGTTAGGTAACAAGCAAATTGAAAAGCCGGAGATAGGGTCGGCAGAGTATGAATGTAAAAGGGTTATTGACAACCACACGCATTCAAACTCTGAATACACACACGCCAGGCCTAGTGTCAATAACTGCAGAACCACAATCCAAAGCATGGGAGAAGAAGAGACTGCCTACTACGAGATGTTCCACTACAAGTGAAGTGAAAAGGCAAATGGAAAAAGCTGAACTCCTGAAGAGACAAGAGGAGATGGAGAATAAACCGACAGACAACATCGACAAGCACATATGTTCCAGTGAAGGGGACAAGTACAAGTTCTACAATACAGCCATATACTGGACCAATGTCAGAGTTGATGATATAGGCATTTCTAACCAGAAGAAAAAAGATGCAAGAGGACAAGGAAAGAACTGCCAGACTTTTGTCTACACAAATGGTACAGATGAGGAGGCCTGCCCCATGGACCAGGATACCTGAGAATGCTCCAGCAAGAAGGAGCCATACGGATGCATCCAGGGATGTAGTTATAGCAAACTACATGAAAACCTTAAGAAGCAAGAGAAGCATACACAGAGATGACAGTGAACTAAACGATTACTTGGACAGCACAGCACATTTGGGCAACAACATCTGGTACCAACACATGAAAGAAGTTGGAAGACGGAGTTCAGAAGGGGAATGCTTTGTTTGTGCACTCCTACCGTACAGCATGGAGAAGTCAAAGATCTTTGTAGCTGTAGAAATTGATGTCCAGACAGCCCACTGTCTATCACACGTAGCAATGTGCAAGACCAGAGGCCAGTTCATGGGAAGTGATGCCGCACTGAAATGGGCAACTGAAGCAACTGATCCAAATGAAGATGATTATGTCCAGGACATAATAACCAGAAACGATGGAAAGACGAAGCACATTGTGATCAGGTATGAGAAGCCTGGAGTTAAAGGAGCAGAAATCAGAAGAGAAGCAAACCAGAAGCTAAATGACCAAGGAAAAACTCCAGAACAAGCTCGGAGATGGAAGAATAGAGGCCAAATGCAAATTTGGGGAACAGTGCTTTCACCAGACGGATGGGAGAAAGGAGTAGTGATCTGCAGAGCATGGATGGTCTTCGGTCACTACGAGCCCACCATCAACATAGTGCGAAATGGATGCAAGCCATTATGGCCAAAGCTTGCAAAGCTGCTAACATTGGTCGAAGACAGAGGAGGACCCCTGCAGATAGTGCCAATGGAGAGTCCAAAATTCTGCTTCAGGTATAATGGCACAAGAAAGATGGGAAAAAAAACAGAACTGTGGACGAGTTTTTGATGCTCCAGGAATGGTACATGGAACTGCCGTAATTAAGGATCATCACTGGGCATGTGGATCCAAAGCATACATCAGACTGCCGAGAAATTGGGGAGGTATATGCACCATAGTGATTGTCCATGTTCCGGCTTTGGTGATCCGAAAAAGTGACCTGAATATTGACAGTTTCCCGAAAGCAGATGCTCACCTGAGGAAGAAAAGATCTGTGGAACTGCTGAATCGTATTAAGAGAGAGAATTACTTTTCTGCCAAATCAGAAGAAGCTTTTCATGCAATCCCGTATGAACACAGACTGTTCAGCCTCACTTCTTCAGTGTTCACGACAATCTTCATGCCAAGATTTCAAGTTGGAGCAAATACTAAATGGTTGCAGATAACCAGATGGTAGTTACTGCAGACCATCAACACGAACATAAAAGGATTCAATGCAATTAAAGAAGAGTTAAGAGCAGTCCGACTGATGACTCTCCAGAACAGATATTTACTTGACATGATGACAGCTATAGATGGAGGTGTTTGTGCAAAAATTGGAGAATCATGTTGCACATTCATACCTTCTCACAACGAAGAAAATGGAACCTTAACAGAAGCCATAGGTATGCTGACAAAACTACAGAATCAAATGATCGATGAAACTGACGAAGTTGACGACGACAGATGGTTTGGATCACTATTCTCATGGGTTGCACAATGGATGGCAGATGCATTCAAATTCCTAGGAGCCCTGCTAGTGATGATATTGCTAGGATTCTGTTTTATCAAGATAATAACATCTCAGTGTCATAAAACTGCGAAAAAAGCCATAGGGATGAAGATCATGATTGATGTGGAACCAGGATGGAAGCCCAAAGACCTGACTGATGAGGAAAGACTTTGTGAAGGCCAGTATTAATGCACCAGAAGGAACAAAGTTTCTATATCCCAGGAAGCATAGAAATTATGTGGGAAGATGGGTTTACTGCAGCCCAAATGGACAATGTCAACTGATGAGGTGGAACAAGGACGAACATGTGAGAGCAGCAGGAAGTTTAAAAGGAGTCATAAAAATATGGACCCCAAAGAGACATTTCTTCAGACCATCATGTACAGACCCAGAAGATGAAGAAAGAATGGACCCAAGCAATGAAACAAAAGGGAATATAGAGGAACCAAAGAAGATGGATCCAAAGAAAGAGGTGAAAGTGGTTGATGAATCGCCCAGAGGGGGGAGTGTAGAGGAGGTCCCAAGTACAGCAAGCACTCCAACCGTCCATTTAAATAAACCAGCAGAGAGCCACATTGGGGCTTTGTCCAGTACCTATCAGAAGAGCAGCACCTATTGAGATACCTATACCTAAGAAACCATGGACAGTAAGGTACCCATTGAGAAAACCATATCAACCAATGAAACTAAACGAAGATCGTCTGAGTACAGTCCCTGAAGAAACCAAAAAGGTCTTAATGGAAGATGAATGGTGACGTCACAAGAACCCGGACTGACTCACATACAGAAGATATAACGACTTGAGAATGATTAAAGAAGACAAAACACCATGAATAAAGGACATCATGAACCCAAAACGAAAGGACGATGTCAAAAGTAAGGAGCTTATGCCATGAGCATAACGAAGATATTCAACCAGTTTACGCATGTACATACGCTTGGAACTGCAAGAAAGCTAAGAAAATCGTGCGGCTTGCTATGCTTAGTAGTAAGATAGATTGCGGCAGGCACGACCAATACATATCTAGCTCAAAAGAAGCACTTTATATAAATATACTTCCACTTCGTACAAGAAGCCGAATCAATCAAAGGTTACTAGAGGTCACACGAGAAGAGCTGCATATTTAACAAATCGAGAATAAACAGCAGAAATGAAACTCACAGAGGCAAATTGTGCCAGAAAAGCCAAGGTCGTATCAGCTAAAATAGATGAACAGTAGCTACAGTTAAATGAAGCGAAGAACAGAATATCCTGCTCAGAAAGGTCAAGATAAGAAACTGAAGGCAGGTGGTGGGTAAAATGAAAATTAAATACACGAATTACACGAAGAAGAGGCAAATTCACGGTGTCTGAATCACGTGAGCAGCCGAGCGAGAAGAAGTGAGAGTTTCACACCTACGCATGACAGTGGGCTAGACGAAGACAGGAGATGCAGTCTCAAGGCCAACCACAGTGAAATAATTGACACATGGCCACTGAAGTGATGATTGAAAAACTTGGGGGCAACCTGCAACTGGCCGACCATTCTGCATGCTGCTAAGCCAAGTGGAAAAGTATGAGTGGAGTTGATGCCAACCCAATCATAGTGGACCAAGTAATCTAGGGTCCTATAGTTAGTAGAACCAATGGGACGTCGTATTTTTAGTGACGTCCACAAGTAGCCATTTGACAGTGTTTATCCAATCCCCTTACTCCGTTACCATATACAGATATAGTACCTATATTAAAGTTACCTTTCCAAGACCAATAGAATTGCATTCCAACTTTTAAGCGTTAAACGTCAGTAATGACGAGTTTTTAGTATAAATGATGTGTTTTTTGTGAAGTTCGTTGGAGTTGTGAAGCGAGAGAGAAGATCACGCATCCGCTGATATTCATGAGACTCCCCGTTTTTGTACTTGTCATTAAACCGACGCCCTTTGCCAAACCATTGAGTTGTCATGATTGATTTGGTGTTGGAGTATAAATCTGCACCCCCATCCATCTCACGGGTGCTGCTATCTTATCTTAAAGTACTATTGGGCAAACCCGAGCTCTATGGGCCGTTGGGGGTCCCAGAGTACATGTCAATGAAGGGAAAGCTGGAAAAAGAGAATCTTCCCTAGGAGATGACAGGAACGCCCCTGTTGACACATACGTTTACTTTGGAATTGAAGAACTTGGACTTCTTCAGACCTACCACTAGATGGAGGAATATGCATAGCACATGACTCTAAACATATTCAAAAGCCGCAGAAATACGCTTCAGGAGCCATGAATGGATTAGTCTGCGGAAAGAGAGAATCTAGCCTCCCCTTCATGCTCCAGCCAACAACTATCTGAGGGAGATGTCTGCTCAGTTCTCCAGACAGTGTGTTTTTATTCTTGCATCTTCCTCGTCCCTTCTATGTGATAGTCTATGTGTCATAGTTGTCATATGAAGAAAACTTCAGCAGCTGAAGATCTTGGACCCCCAACACTGGAACACATGAATAGAGCAGCTGGCGCCAATGGCACTAATTTACCAGAGGTGTTTATCGGGGTTCGAGGAGCTGGGTTGCAATTTTGCTCTGGTGCCCCCTGCTCCCCATTTATTCCAGTGGGCCCAAAGTCTGATTCTGCAGCTACCTGGGCCTAGATTTTGGTGGTGGAACCAGAGCCTGTACTTTCTGTGTGTGGGGTGCCCTGGACAACTGGGATAGGTAGCTGCCCCTTCCCAAACCCCGAAACCTCTCTTACATAGAACAGAAAAGTATAGCGCTTACGCCGGGATTACCACAACATAAAGCCTAAGTGGCCCCTGTCGGAGAACTGTGGGTACATTTTACAAACTGTCCTTAAATATTCCAAACTGAGTTATGTAGTTTGTACTTTATTTGTATGATGGGGCTTGGACCTGTTACATTTAGTACTGAATTGTTGGTGTTACCTCATAAAACTATAAAGCCTCTGTGTTCTTGCTTAACATTTTCCCCCACTTTGGGTTATTGTTACAGTGTTATTGCTTAAGGCTGTAAATTCTAAATTGTAGAGATTATTTTCCTTACCGTTTAGTATCTTTGAATTAAATAAAGTATTATAGTACTTAACTGTGTGGACAATCTGTTGCTTGCCAAATTCTTGTTTTTCATTCTAATTTGCATAGAACACCTGATCCCTAAGTCTCAGCATATACTCTGATCCGCGTTACCAGAAGTTCAGACTATTCTGGCAAACCTTAGCGGGTCCACTAAGGTTGGCTTCCCAGAACCGTTCACCAGAATCGAAAAACCTCCTTACAAAGCCCATCAACCGCATCTTCAGGGAAGAGGAAACTAGTGAAAAGTATATTACAGCCCGATCTGCCTTTGCCAGGACACTGGGCCTCATTATGAGTCTGGTGGTATTCCGGTGGTAAATCCGCTGGAATACCGGCCAAATGAATTACCGTTACCGTCACTTGGTCCGGCAGAGTTACCACTGGATTACAAGCGGTTATAACGGTAATTCAGTTGGGAGTCCATTGGAATTTATGGGGCATTTTTGAAGGAATTACCATTGCAGTAATGACGCCAATTTTTGGCAGAAAATGGGAAGATATTCTTTATTGAATATTTATAAGGCTCGATATACAGCAAAATGGTGTTTCTAGGTGCCACAAGACCAATAAAAGGGGGTGGGGGAACAAGGGCGATAAACAACAATAACCGTCCAACTATACCTTGTGACATTCGGATCCTGCAAGTGCAGTAACAAGAAGAGAAAAGGGAAGGTGAGTGGTGGAGGGGTGTGGTAAGTGACGGTCAGGGGAGGGGGCCTAAAAAAGCAGGGGTGGGGGAAGAAGGAAGAAAGGGCCCAGGGGCTAGGCAAGTGCTGTGGGGAGCACAAGGGGGCAAGTGGCAGGGGATGCAAGGGGCGGACCATCTTCTAAATGCAAGGACAGGGGTGGACCACACTAGGTATAGATGCCCAACCCACCAGGCTAGTCAGGGAAGGGGACCCGGAAGGGCAGGCTGGTTTGGGGGGGGGGGTGCTGGTATAGACTGGTCAAGGAGGGCCTGGTGCCCTGCAGGGTCGGACTGGGACAAGGAATGGGCCCGACACCTCCAAAAAAGTGGCCCTCACCCAAAAAGCAAAAGTGGCCCTCAAACCCTCATCTGTGAATCATGTCAATTCACAACTTTACAGAAAATGCTACTTGTGGAGGGTTAATGTTTGTTGCATGTAATGTTTTGTGCAAACACTCAAGAAAACGAGTGATAACATTCCTTTTCCATGGCCACAGCACTTGACAATCATTTGTTATTTAAATAGCGCGTTTGTCAAAGCACTGTACATAGCACATATTTACATACAATCATTCCCAACCGAAGTAGTTGGTACTCAATTATCAACCTCTGATTTAATGAAAGGCTGAGTTGGCATTGCCAGGATTTGAAGCAAAACAAAAGAGGTGATAGCTGGAAGGTTTAGAATAAATCTTAACCTCTGGCATTGCTCTTGGAAACCCTTCAGACCATTGTTCTTCGCCTGCCAAGCCATTACAAAAGGGGAAAGACCATATGCAAATCATGCTTGGTCCCACCCCCAAAAGGGCAGTCCAGCCCGAACTGCTAGGTCACATCCCTTCTGCGAGAGACCACAAGCATCCTCAGACATGTTTCAGCCTTGTTAGGCATCATCAGTGAGGAGTAGCTTAGGTCTCTGGGCCCAGCAGGCACGGGACCCACTGCTGGGCATACCCGTCCCACTCGGGGTGACAATAGCAAAACAAAAGAGGCGATGGCTGGAAGGTTTAGAATAAATCTTAATCTCTGGCACTGCTCTGGTCAACCCTCCAGACCATCGTTCTTCACCTGTCAAGCCATTACAAAAGGGGGAAAGACCATATGCAAATCATCACCGAGAACGGGCCTGCAGGGTTGGAGAGCGGAGCCTGGGAGGTTGCCGTCCCCGCCGAGGAGATCCACGTCGCGCTCCCCAGTGGTCGGAGGGGGAGGGGCGGTCGGCGCGTGGACGGCTGCAGCTTGGGTGCCCGGGCCCATCTATAGAATTGACCCGGACCGGAGAGAGGAAGACGACAGAAGGGACTGCCTTAGCCTGCCTTTGGGAAGGAGCTGCTGGCAGGTGTGCTGGGGCTGGGGATTTCGGCGCTCCACCTCTGAGGCCCAGCGCAAATCGCCTAGTCGAGGCGGGAGTGGAAGTGTCCGGGAGCCTCACTTGCTGGTGGACTGGGGGCTGCGGGGGTCTCCTGCCCCTCCCTCTGGCCATCGTCGGCTTCTGCTGAGGTTGTGACGAGAGGGGTGACGAGGAGAGCTGAGGCCCCATCCCGTGGAAGTGCTGCATTGAGGTGTAGGGCCTGGGGGAGGGGTGCCTGGGAGCCCCCTACAGCGACGGAGGAGGTCTGGTGTGCGCTCCCGGAGGGAGGTCCTGCCCCCGGGGTGGGGCTCGCTTGGTGGACCGTTGAGTTTCTAGTGGGCACATAGGAGCAGTGCCGGCTCCCACAGAGGTGAGGAGGTGCCCTGGGACCTTGCGGGTGGACTATCACTACGGGTCCTGGAGGGAGCGGGCCTGGTGCGTGGAGGCTGTCTGGAGAAGCGGCGCCCATTGGTACAGCTTCGGAGGAGCCCCGTGATTCCTGGTCCCCTATGCTTACGGTGAGGAGGCGGGGATCTCCGCCGGGGCCCGGGGCGCCTGGCCTTGTTGGCACCATTTGGTCCCCTTCAGCGGCTGAGTTGGGGCCTGGCTCGGGTGCTGGAGAGGTGGTCCCGGGAGCGCTGGCGTGAGGTCCGAGCGAGGGGCCTATTGTAGTGCCTGCTTGGGGATTTGCCTTGCGATGAGGCCATTTTTGCCTGGCCTACCATTCGCCTCTAAGGAGCTATAGCATTTCAGTACTGCCCCCCACTGCTAATGGACTGGTCTCGTTCACTGCAGAGGTTTCGCCGTTCCCCCGATTTCAGTATGGACAAGGGTGGCTGTGGTTCTGCCTCTCTCTCGGTAACCAGGGAGGAGCACACGATGAGTCAGAATATGGCGGCTCTCCTGGAGGAGATAAGAGGTTTCAGAGCGGACATTGGTAAGAGACTGGACTCCTTGGATAAGAAATTGGACGCGGTTGACGACCGGGTCCAAGCTTTGGAGGCTAATCAGACATCGTCAGATCTCTTCGAAACTCAATTTGATATGCGCCTGGCGGAGCTCGAGAGAAGGGAGGAGAAGGTCGCCCTTAAATTGGACGATTCGGAAAATAGGGAGCGGAGGTCCAATCTGCAATTCCTCTGTATTCCGGAGCAGGAATCTGACATTGAAAGAGCAGTCAGAGCAATAATAAGTTCTCTTTTTGATGGTGGGAACACTAATGAGCCGACAATTGATAGAGCCCACCGAGCGGGGGGACGTGCAGGCGCCCCGAGATCAGTCTTGGTAAAGTTTCACTATTTTTCTGAGAAAGAGAAGATCTTGGACTTGGCCAGGAAGAAGGGGCACATAGCCTGGGAGGGTTCCAAAATAGCAATTTATCAGGATTTGTCAGCCTTCACACTAGCGCGCAGGAGAGACTGTGGCCCCTTGACTAAATAGTTGCAGGCTAAGGGAGTGCGATACAGATGGGGTCATCCCTTCTCTCTTGCATTTGAAGTTGATGGCTACAAGTACTCCCTTGTTACGGAAGCCGACATACAGAGGGTGACGGGCGAACTCTTGTGAGATTCAACCGAAGGAGTGGGCACATCAAATGGCCCTGGGAATAAGTCTGAACAGAGGAAGCCCTCCCGGTTTGTGGAGAGGCGCAGAGTTTGAGGTCATAGGAAGTTTAGAAAAGTGACACCTCCATCCCCGAGTCAGCCTGCCTCTTAACCTGATAAAGAAGGATGTTTATCATGTGGTGTACAGGGGGGTCTCTGGTGTGCACTATTTTGTTTTGTGGGTGGGGAGTCCAGGGGGTCCCTGGGGTGCTCTGGTGCTCGTTATGCCCGGAGGAGGCTGGCATAAAGGAATAAGAGGGGCGAACGTGGCTAATTAGAAGGTGCTTAGAGTTTGGGGGTGGGGGGGAGTTTGTTCGAGTGTAGTTTGTGGGGGCAGTTGTGCGGCGTGTAGGGGGGGGTTCAGAATTGTGCATCATTTTTTAGTCTCGGGCAGCCCGGGTGGAGGCGACCAGTGGTGGCCTGGTGTGACAGCGGTTGGATGGTGCTGTTGGACCGGGCGCTCGGTAATGTGGGGGTTGGGGGGTTTCGGGGGTGGGGGTTTTTCAAATGGTTTGGGGATGGTTTGATTACCGTTGTGGTGTTTGCTTGGGGGAATTTTTGGAGAGTCACCTGACAAGGTTTTTTCCTGTGAGTTTGATTGTTCAGGGACCAATGTCTAAATTCTTGCAACCAAATGGGTGAATATGATTTTCCCCTGGGGCTGGGCTCCTTAAACGTGCGGGGTCTAAACTCCCCATATAAAAGGTCTTTGGTGGTCAAGGAGTTTAATAGATTGAAACTTGACGTTTTATTCCTTCAAGAGACTCACTGGGTGAAGGGAGGTGAACCCGTTTTGAAGGCAAAGTCCATTCACAGAGTCTTGCATGCTTCTTCCAAGATCAAGAACAGGGGGGTGGCGATGGTGATTTCTCAGAAGGCCCGATTCTCTCTGCGTGCCCAGGTCTGTGATCCAGAAGGCCTTTATGTAATGGTCAAGGGTGACTGTAGGGGATCCAGGGTCACAATGGTCTCCATTTATGCACCCAACGAGGCTCCGGAGCGCTTTTGGTCAGATTTGAAGCTCAAAATTGTAACTTTTACGGAAGGCGCGCTAGTGGTGGGGGCGATTTTAACATGGTCCTCGATTTCGAGGGGAATAGGATGCCTAGTCGCCCGGCGGCGGACTCCCAGACGCATCAGCGCCGCGCATCTTGCTTCCAGTGCACCAACGATCAATTAGGGCTTTGGCACTCACACTTGGCGCAAGAAGGTTCGGATACCCTTTTTACCTTTTTCTCGAAGCCCCACGCATCATTCTCTAGAATCGACCATGTGCTGGTTGATAGGTGGCTGTATAACAGAATTTCGGAAGTATGCGTGTAGGTGACTCCGTAGTCATACCACGATATGGTGAGGGTACAATTAGGGATTCCCGCTGTTCTTCCAGGGCCGAGGCAGTGGACCTGTAATGACCTCCTGTTGAAAGATAAGGCGCTGGCCCGTACTGTCCGGACCTCAATTGAAGAATTTTTTTGAGTATAATGACAATGGGCAGGTGGGCCTAGAGGGGATTTGGGGGGCCTTTAGGGCCACAATTAGGGGTGTCCTTATTGGATTGGGGGCGGCGAGGAAGAGAGAGAGGGGTAGGGAGGAAAAGCTTCTGAGGGACACGATTGGGGCTATTCAGCCGAAGGGCAAATTGAGGTCACAGATCTTCCCGGGGAAGCTGGTGGAGCTTCAGCAGCTTAAGGCGAAGTTAGCTGCTCTCCTGGTAGGACAAACTGAAAGGAAATTGTCCTTTCCTAAGCAGAAGTATATGGAGAGGGGTGAAAAAGCAGACAAAATTCTGGTGTGGAGACTCCGGGAGCTTAGGGAGAGCAGGTGTGTGGAGGCTCTTTCCCTGACAGATGGGAAGATCTGTAGGGAGGACTCCGCAATTGCGGACGAATTCAGGAAATTTTATGAGAATTTGTACAGATCTGAATATGAGGGAGATGGGGCGGACATAGATAATTTTCTGGAGGCCTTGCCAATTCCCTCTTTGTCCTCCGAGAGAGCCACCCTCTTGGAGAGCCCTATTTCGCCCCAGGTGATAGATACTATAGGTGCTATGAAATCGGGTAAGGCCCCGGGGAATGATGGGTTTACTGTGTATTTCTATAAGACATTTCGGGGTACCCTGGCGCCGTTCCTAGCTAAATTGTTTAACGGGGTTCTGGACTCGGGGCATCTTCCCTCTTCCATGCTTTCGGCCCATATTGTTGTAATCCCCAAGGAAGGGAAGAATCAGAGAAATTGTCAGCCGTATCGCCCGATCTCGCTACTAAACACAGACGTGAAGATTTTAGCTAAGCTGTTGGCAAATAGGTTGGCGACTCATCTCCCTACCCTAGTGCATGGCGATCAAGTGGGCTTCGTCCCGGGGCGGCAGGGTAGCGACAACATTAGGAAGTCCCTTGGGTTGATGCATGAAGTGGCTCTTTCGAGAGAGGCTTATCTGTTATCCTTAGACTCAGAAAAAGGCCTTTGACCGGGTTGAGTGGGCCTATTTGAGAAAGGTCTTGATGAGAATGGGCCTGGGGGACAGATTTCGTAAATGGATAGCTGCCCTGTACAACGGCCCCTCGGCCAGAGTGGCAGTCAATGGTGTGACCTCGTCTCCTTTTTTTCTTTCGCGGGGGACCCGCCAGGGTTGCCCGATTTCGCCTCTGCTTTATTCCCTGGCGATTGAGCCCCTGGCGATAGCTGTTAGAGAACATCGGGGTATAGCAGGGGTGAGGTGTGGCGAGTTGGATTTTAAACTATCTTTATTTGCGGACGACCTTCTGATGTATGTGACCAATCTAGGGCAGTCGTTGCCTATCCTCTTTGATCTAATTAGCGCATTTGGTTCCTTCTCCGGGTTGAAGATTAACCGTACGAAATCGTGCCTGATGCCAATGGCTAGTTCTGGCTTGGAGGTTGGGGAGGGGGCAACATGGGAAGGTATCAGAGTTGAGCGGGAGGCGACGCGCTACTTGGGGGTATTGATCCCGAGGGATATAACGAAGCTGTATGAGGTTAATTTCCCTCCGGCTTTGGTGAGGATTCTCACCGATCTCCGGCGGTGGTCCCCTTTGACGTTATCGTGGTTTGGCCGTATGGTGACGATCAAGATGAAGGTGCTCCCCCGTCTGCTCTACTTGTTTGCCTCCCTCCTGGTCACTATCCCGGAGTCTTTCTTTAGGACTCTCCAGTCGGCGGTGAGTCGCTTTATCTGGAAGGGGAGGAAACCGAGGGTTCGGTATGATACTTTGACTCTCCCGCGTTCGTTTGGGGGTTTTGGGTTGCCTGACTTTCGTAGGTATCATAAGGCGGCTCAGTTGAGGGTGTTCTTGGAGCACTTAATGGATGAGATGAGAACGTATTGGTCATATATTGAAGATGTTCATGCCCACCCCAGAAAAGAGAGAGACCTGTTGTGGGCGATGGGAGCCTCCTTTCCTAAAGCTGTAAAAGTACACCCCACCTTGTCTGTATTGTGGTCGCTGTGGAAGAATGATAAGGGGAATGTGTCCCTGTCCTCTTGGCCTTCCCCCCTGTCCTCGGTGTGGGCTCCCCCGTTTGATTTGGGTAGCAGAGATTTTCGGGGAACTCAACAGTGGTCGGATGGGGGTCTGGAGCGTGCAGCTCAGCTGTTTCAGCAGGGTGTATTTATAGACTATGATAGTCTGGTGGATTCTCTGGGAGGTCCTCAGATCTCGATCTTTGACTATGTCAGGGTGAAGGGCATTATGACCGACCCTTGCTGGGTGGCGGATCTGACTCGCCCCCCCCCACTCCGTTGGAGAGAGAGTTTATTGACTCCAATAGTAGGAAGGGCTCCCTGTCCAAAATTTATAAAGCACTGATTACGGCGGAGGTTGAGCCCAGGCAGCCTTTCAGGAAACGTTCGGAGGGTTGGGTAGGGGGGGAAATTGGGGAAGCTACGTGGTCGACCGTTTTCAAGGCCCTTTTTTCAGGTACCCTGTGTACCGTGGCTACGGAACATAACTTCAAAATGTTGCATGCGTGGCACCTATCTCCTGAGAGGCTTTCCAAAATGTATGTGGGGTCCTCCCCGTTTTGCCCGAGGGGGTGTGGTCAACGAGGGTCCTGGTTTCACCTTTGGTGGGACTGCCCCTATTCCCAGTTTTTTGGGTCTGAACTCCTGAGTTGGATCAAGGAGATTACGGGAGCGGACCTACCCTTGCAGCCTCTGGTATTTCTCCTTGGTGTGTGGGTCGAGGGAGATGAGGTTAGGCCCTTGTCGCGTGTGGTCCAGGCCATGTTGAGAGCGGGGAGGCTTGCCGTAGCTCAGGGGTAGAAACGAGCTGGGATGCCATCTAAGGAAGACTGGTTAGCAAAACTCTGGGTGATCTTCACGTATGAAAAACTGTCGGCGATCACTCACGACACCATGAACTCCTTTTTGCAAGACTGGATGGTGGTGTTGCTGCATGAAGAGTGCGAATCAATGAGACTTTGACTTATGTGGCTTTTTACATGCCTTGAATGTTTGTGTTCCCGCATAAGCTGCCATGGACCGTCCTTTGTTTCTATGATTTGAGCCCTCTATGCCAGTTTTGACTGTATTTTTGGTCCCGTTGCAGGGTGATATTTCTCTCTCCTTAGTTCCTCCAGGGGTGGTTTGGGTTAGGGGGAGAAGTGAGGGGTGTTGGGTTTCGAGGTTCATTGTTTGTTTTGGTGATCTGTTTTTGGTTAATAAAATAAAAATTCATGTGGAAAAAAAAGAATAATAACCTGTGTCCCATCCTTCTCCCCATTAGCAATGGCCTGAGAAAATGAATCTTAAACTGGAATATGATTCATACCGATAAATTCCAGATCCTACCTCCGCGATTCGCATTCAGACGAATAAGAACAAAGCACTCTCTGGCATCTCCCCCCAGTAACAGGGCATTTTAAGTGTGCTAAGTGCTCTGTCTGCCAACTAACCAGGAATATGAAAGTGATCGACCTGAACGGAAAAAAGTGGCAATTGAAAACCTTTACCAGCAATGCTACTAAATGGGCCATATATGGTATTAGATGCCCTTGTGGGCTCTTCTACATAGGTAAAACAAAAAGGCCAGTTCGCCAAAGGATCTGCGAACACTGTTCATGTGTTAAAAATTGGGTGGGTGACAAACCACTTGTGGAACATTTTAGAAAATCTCATCACACCTATGAACACATTTTCTGGTTTGTTTTGCAGACATTGGACCCACACCCCAGTGGTGGAAATAGGGACAAAACGCTTCAAAAGTTAGACCAGCAGTGGATATATTCCCTAGATCCTAGAGTGGAATCTGTTTATACATAGATAGTAAATACATTATGTTATCTCATATGCTGGCATGGGGCAGTATCAGGTCCTCTATACCTCTCTTTAGATAACATCAGATGACATCTATAGAGTCAGATACCCTTGTTGATCAGTTCACAGAGAGATATGGGGATTATTAAATAGTTCATCATGAAGATGACTCGTGCGAGTCAGATGGTCGGGAGAAGAATTAAGATACATCTCCTTGAACAATAGCTAGCATCTGTAAAATGATGTGGAATTTTCGACTACTATGCTCTGGTGTCGAGTTACTGCAACCAATTATGTTGCACATAAAAATAAAAAATACACACATGGTGGCCCCAATATACCTCAAGGTACATAGTACAATCGCACTTTATGTGCCCCAACAGTACCGCTCAACGATCAATGGGGGATACCACATAATGCAATATATGGACCATGCCTCTGGGTCAGCACGCTGAGATAGGTACAAAAACATAACAACATCATAAATGGGTAGTGTCTGTAATATAATGCGTAATGTTCTGACCACCATGCTTTGGTATAAAATTGATGAACTGTACACGCTGTATATAACAAACGCAAAAACAAATAAGCACACACAACATGGCGACTGCTAGATTTGCGTATCTTGAATGCTGATTCTATGGCAAGACAGGAGGCTCATATTATGCGTTACAATCTTTACTCTGAAACCACAGCAGCAAAGAAAAAACTTTTACAAACAAAAAAGTTTGAAAAACAGAACTAAATAGAGTTGAATGTCAATACAGGGGGGACTCCCCAATCCATCATGGAGGACAGGTCATGCCCTGCACGAGACCAATGAGCAGGGACCATCCTCTATATAAGTCCTTTTCTCCAATCCCAACTCCTCTTTCTTTGCTGCTGACACCACAGCTAAGTCACTCCTTTTAGTTGTGTCTTGCATGTTAGTCAGTTTTAGGCCTTAGTAGTACATTAGGCCTTTAAAATGTGTAAATATAATGTATTGGTTAATATATATTGGGCAAACATTTCACTGTTTTGCCATTGTATCTGGAAGGCTGTGCGTTACTTTTGTTAATGTGTTTTCTCAAAGCTATTACAAATGTGCTTCGTTCCAAATCAGCTGCAGCTGACATTACTGATTTATGGCACCTATTGGTGTGCAAGCTACCAACATGACAATGTAGTTTCTAGTGTTTATTTAGTCCCGCGCGTGCCGGTCTAATGGAAGCTTTTGCTTCAGACCTGGCACGCGCGGGCCTCTTTCATTAAGAGATTTATGGTCGCACAGTCCTTGTTGTTTTTAGGAAAGTGTGTACATTAAAGAGCTTGCCTGCCCTGTGTGCGGCCAGTGCAGCCACGCGCGAGAGCCTCCTTGATTAGGCTGGGGAATAGAAGGCTGTTTACCCAGTTGCGTTAGTGCTGCTTTGGAAGTTTCTTTCTGCATTGCGAGAGTCTTCTGAAAACTAGTTGATGGGGTGCAGTGCAAGCATGCAATAGTCAACGCTCCGTGCCACGTCTTCTGAAGGGGGCCTCTGGACCTGAGAGAGTCATGTGCTGGGCCCTGGGAGCGTTATGGACTGAGCCCTGGCAGGCCATGTTTCGTCATTCTGAAAGAAGTTGTCGCTTCTGACAAGGCGCGCACTGGCCTCACTGATGATGGGCCTCGTATTTCAAGAATGTGGCGGACCTCTGCTTGTTTCAGTAAGCGCTCAGTAGCGCAGGGCATTTACTAATTACATCAGAACACTTGGGAATACCAGGCCGCTATGTGCCCATATGTTTCTGGCCAGGGAATGTGTGTATTGATATATAGAAAAGCCTTTGCTTCAGTACAGAGGCAGGATAGCTCATTGACAGAGCTGCATGTACCATGCAGGGGGACGTGGGTTCGATTCCTGCCTTATTCAGTACATTCATATTTATTTAGGTATTTATATATATTTATATATATTTATTCATATAAATTTTGTTAAAAGATTTATATTTTTATTTTTGATTATTTAAATAAGGATATTTTGCAAATATATTGTGGCAATGTCCCACCCGCTCAAGAGTTTGTTGCACAGCCAATCTGCAGTTTTTGTTTAAGTGCTGCATATGGCTCAGGTGAATGCCTTCTCGGTAGGTGTACCATAACCTGCTTGGTGTGAGGTTTCCCTTCGTGTACTGCTGGTCCCACACCCTGCTGGGGTGAGCAGTTGAGGTGCACTTGCTCAGTGTATTTCTCTCTTAAACAATATTTTAAGCTATGTGTGCAGCACATTAGCATTTCCTGTTGGCAGTAGCCTGGATGGTTCAGTAAGCATCAACTTTTATAAGGGCCCAGGGTTTGGGTTCCTGTTCGGACGTAACCCCACTTCCGAGGCAAGGATTACGTTGTATTATTTATTAATTAATTATTTATTTAATACTTCAAAGAAAAGAGTGTTTGGTGAGGTCGTTAACAGGCTTTAAGGGGCCCCTATCTAGCCATCACTGGTGCTAACCTTAGTCTTTTAGTAGATCCTATACATTAGTTAGTTACAGGACAACTCGGTCCTTTCGCCTCCTTAGGCAGTTCAGTCCCTTTGTCCCTATACAAATAATTGAATATCTATAATATACGGCTGAAGAGGGAAATAGCCCCTAATATCCCTATTGATGTGCAAGAGCTGCAGAGCTTGATGTGCAGATGGATTTTGCCTGCTCAACAACACCAATTCCATTCCTTAAAGGGTGCTGTGATTTCCCTTACTATTGTCCAATAGTGTTAGCCCTATGTTACGAGTGCGGATGGGACAGACCACACAGTAGGCAGGATGACTTGAACCAAACTGGGTTTATTTTTAACAAATGGTAGTTTCTTCTGAACGGTAGAACCAGGGATCAAAAATAAGGGAAAACTTTAACAGTCTCTTTAACTCAATGCGGGTAGGCAGTTACTAGTCTGCTTGACTGTTCTTGTTTAGCACGTTGCGCCACACCAAAGTCTTTTCTTATTTGGAATTAGGTGGCCAGGACGTTTTCCAGAGATTTATCTGCTTTCAGACATTATGGCAAAGACATAGTGCAGCGTCTTTCATGTGGACCACTATTCTTGCTGGCCCAGGGTTAAAGTTGTTCATAACAAAAGTATTTCACTCCCAACTGCCTTCTCTTCAGTGTATCCATTTAAGTATGATCCCTTTAACAGCTTTATCTCCCTTCTACGATAACTTTTTTTTAAAAAAAACTATTTTTATTATTTTATAACAAACACATCAACCATGGTAACTTTTTAGGACATTCATAATCAATATCAAAACATCACATTATACAGTGTTGTTTTCCGCCCTCTCCACTCCCTCCCCACAAACTCGAGCTATCTCAGCCACATCATCTACATGAGCATTTCCGGAAATCTCTGTGTTCGTTGACTCATCTGAGTCTTCTGTATCAAGATTGACCTGGTGGGGGCTTGCCATTGAGGTCACCAGCTGCCTCCAGGCTATCAGGGGGCCTGCTTCCTCCTCTCCACCCTTGGTGACAGCTTCAAACCATACCACAGTTTCTGCTTCTGCCCATCTCAAGAGGTCCGCCCACCATATCTCCACTCTGGGTCTGTGGGCCGCTTTCCAACACATTGCGATTCTGCGTTTAGCCAAAATATAGGCCAGGTCCTTCATTTTACTGATATGCTTCGAATGACGTGGCCTGGGAAAATTCCCAAGCATGCAAGCCCAAGCAGACCCTACGTCCAGTACCACTCCCCCACCAGCCATTTTCATCTTTATTTCCTCCCAGAAACTGTGCACCTCAGGGCAGGCCCAGAACATGTGCAGTAGTCCTGCCTCCTCCTCCCCGTACCTGGGGCATTTTTGTACAGCCGAGCCTCCAAACCTAGCTATTCTACTGGGAGTCAGGTAAGCTCTATGAGTGACATACAGCAGAATCTGCTGGAGTCTCGCATTCCGGGACACCTTTTGTTGGTACCTTTGGGCTCTATCCCACTGTCCCTCTGTCATGGGTTCCCCTACCTCCTCCTCCCAGTCATGCCTCAATTGGAGCAGCTCCTTCCCCGCCTTCACCCTCAGGAGCTCATATATCCTAGATATTTCGTGCCCACCCTCCGAGACATCAAACATCGTTTCTATGGAGGCATCGGGTTCTTCCTCTAGCACAGTCTCAGGCCACCTCTCTCTCACCTGTTTCATGAGCCTGGTATAAGTAATAAATTGGCCTCTATGCACCCCTGTCTCATCCTGCAGCCTCTGGAATCCCAACGCCTCCCCTTCCTGCCATATGTCTCCAAGGGTGGCCAATCCCACTGGTTCCCAGTGCCTACAAACCGCTTCAAACAATTGGGAGTCGTCCCCGCATAGCACCGCCAGCGGGGCCTGCTGGGAAAGCAGATCTGGGTCACCCACCGTTCTCCATGTCCTGCGCCATACTTCCCAGCCCAGCTTCAATAATCTCCCCATCCTCGCTATTTTAGTTTTGTGCAGCCATACTGTCTCCCTCAAAAAGTAAGGAGCCGATTCACCTTGCAAAAGCCTAGCTTCTGCCGAGTCTTCCGCAGACAACCACCTAGCCTCATACAACAACTGTCCTGCCAGGTAATACAGCTCAAAATTCGGTAGGTTTATGCCCCCCTTATCACATGTGTTCTGTAGTTTCCACAGGGCCACCCTATTCCTGGAGTTGCCCCATATGAAGCCCCTGCACATGCCATGAAGTTTCACAAAAAAGTGTTTGGGAATTAAGTACGGGACAGTCACAAAAAAGTGTAAGAGTCTGGGCAAGACCACCATTTTGAGTAGAGCTGCTCTCCCCATCATGGCTAGGGGTAATTTAGACCAGAACACCATGCTATTCTTAACTCCCTCCATCGCCTTCTCTGTGTTATGTTTGTGCTCTGTCTCTATTTTGTGGTAAACATTTAAGCCCAGATACCTGAATGTCACGGTCTGCCAGGGTATCTGCAAGACGGGCAGCCTCTCCAATGGGGTGCTCTTATACCTTCCCAGGGGGAACAAACTGGACTTCCCGGGGTTCACCGATATGCCCGAGAGGGTGGCGTAACGACCCATCACCTCCAACACATATTGCAGGTTCTCCTCCGGCTAGCGCAAGTAGAGAAGCACATCATCTGCAAACAATGATATCAGGTGTGTGCCCCCTGTCGTGCAGATCCCCACCTCCCCGTATTGTTGCCGAAGGCATATTGCCAGTGGCTCTAATGCCAGGATGTATAACATGGGTGACCGCAGGCATCCCTGTCTGGTCCCCCTGCTAAGCTGCCATTTATCTGAGATTGTGGTCCCGGTTTTCACTCTCGCCATCGGGGTACTATATAGCATCTGGACCCATCTAATATATCCTGGTCCCATCCCATATCCTTTCAGAGTCGCTTTCAACCACGGCCACCGCACTGAATCAAAAGGTTTCACCACGTCCAACGACACGATAGCCAGCTCGCTCGAGTCTCCCTCAGTTTGGTCAATGATACCGGGGACATAACCCGTTTGGTCTGGGTGTATCAACTTGCCAATTACCCTCTTCAACCTATTGGCCAGCACTGCTGTGAGTATCTTGCTATCCTGATTGAGCATAGACAAGGGCCTATAGGATCCGCATTCCGCGTCCGGTTTGCCTGGTTTCAGGAGCGGGATGATCACTGCCTCGTGGAGGGACGCCGGCAGTTCCCCCCTGCTCATATGCTTCATTAAACATGGCCAGCAGCGGCAGGAGTAGCTCCTGCTTGTACGTTTTATAAAACTCGCTGGGTAACCCCTCCGCCCCGGGCGCTTTACATGTGGGCAGGTGTTGGATCACCGTCTCCAGTTCGTCCACGGTGATGGGGGCGTCTAGGTCTGCTCGTTCTAGGTCATCTAAGGTGGGCAGCCCTATATCCTCTATCGTATCTAGTATATCTTGACTCATGTCCTCTCCTGTGTCCTCGTATAATCGTCTGTAATACTTGAGGAACTCCTCATTTACCCTTTCCTGGGTATTATGGATTTGACCCTATGCGTCCCTGACCTCTCTGATCACCGAGCGGGGGGTCTCATTCTTGTATAACCAAGCCAATAACCTACCCGTCTTATCCCCCCCAGCATGCAGCCTCTCCGTATACTTCTTATAGTTCAGTTTGCATAATCTGTCCCAAAGTCCACTACAAGCTAGCTGTAATTCCTTTATTTTAACCCTGTTCGCACGGGTGGTTCCCTCTTTTCGTATCAGGCCCTCTAGCTCTCTTTCTGTCTCTTGCAGTTCCCGCTCAATACCCCCTTGGAGCCCTTTGGCTATTGCTACTCCCCGCACCACCACCTTGAATGCCTCCCATACCATCCCCACAGAACTTACACTGCCCGTATTAATTTCAAAGTATTCCTCAGTGGCCTCCCTCAGATCCTCTCGAAAGCCTGCATCCGGTAGAGCCTGAGTCCTGAGACTCCACGTCGGGATCCGCGCTCTGGGGGGTTGATGTCGCCACTCTATGACCAAAGGCGAATGGTGGGAGAGTACCCGGGCCTTGTATTCCGCCCCCACCATTTCTCCCACTATCTCGGCAGATGTGAACACGTAATCTAGCCTTGTGTGCCGGTCGTGTGGCGCTGCATAGTGCGAGTATTGCCTATCCATTTGGTGTAGCCTTCTCCACACATCCTCTAGGCCGAGGTCCATCAACAGTGTCCTCAGTGCTTTAGCTGCTGGCGCCGGCTTTTCTGATTTGTCATCTGACCTATCTATCCTGGGGTTCCAAGTGCAATTAAAGTCCACTCCCCGCACCATCGCCCTACCCACCAGGGGGCTCATTTTACTATATAAAGACCTAATATATACCACTGTATCATGGTTAGGGGCATACAAATGTATGATATTCACTTCTCTGTTCTCCAGGAGTCCCGCCACCACCACCATTCTGCCTTCTGGGTCTATTGTCGAGCTAAGCAGCTGAAATGGCACATGCGGTGCCACCCATGTAATCATCCCTCTTGCATATGCCGAATATGTGGCCCCTATGACATTACCCTTCCATTTCCTCCTAATCACCTCCAACTTCTCCTTGGTGAGGTGGGTTTCCTGTAGCAGAGCTATGTCAATCCGCATCCTCTTTAGGTACATCATCACCTTGTCATGTTTTAGATAGCTATTAAGGCCCCGCACATTCCAGGTCACAATTCTGAGATTACCCGATGCCATTGATTTGTTCGTAATTTCCTTGTAGGCTCATACACAAACTAAAACTAAAACTCCCCAAAACTATGTACACCACAAACTTCCCCTCCTCCCCCCACCCGCCTCCCCACCGACACCCAACAAACCCTTCCCCAACCATTGCCCAGCTCCATCCCTGGATCTCAGGCACCCCCACATCTAGCCCTGCCTAGCAAGTCTATACTCAGGGCTCAGCAGGGTAAAGTCACCCTAATGGCTACTTAACTACCAATTCTCAGGGGTAGGTTACTACCATCCCATTGCTCCTATTACCCATACAATCACGCATGATGTTAATGCTATTCAGCTCCAGAATGCAGTTGATACTCTATATTCCAGTCCAGCCAGAGCACAAGGTCCAAGGGCTACAAAAATTCACTCAAATCTCCTGCGTTCCCGAAACAAGTCCACCTTCCCACTTATCCCCTTAATGTCCATGACACCGACTCCTCACTTGTCTTGCTCGAAGCGATCTCAGTCAGCCTCCTGTTCCGGGCAGCCCTTACGATAACTTGAAAGCGGTCGGCCCTTCTCTCCATCCTCTATGGATCGATCTTTCCCCCAGGCTGACAGCCTTAATCCTCAGTGCCGCTCACCTGGGTTCACAGTTTGCTGCACCTTGTTCCTGTCCGGAGTCGTTACAGACTCTCCAACGCAGGCCCGATCGGCCGCGTCAGCTGTTTTGCTTCCTCCACCCTCCTCGCACAGCATTGGCTGACTCGACCGGGCCCTCTCCTTCGGCAGCCACTACGCAGGAGATGCGTTGCAGCGGCCCCTCCTCCGAAAAGGTGGGAGGGAAAGGAGACACGGCTTCGCGTAGGCCCAGTCAGCTGTTCAGGAGAATGATGAAGGGCTTTCCCCGCCTCAACTCCTCCTCCGGGGAGGTGGGGGCCTCTGCAGGGAATCGCGCACCGACTCCGCGGGATAGAGCTCTCCCGAAGACCTTCTCAGCTTGGTCCGGGCTTCAGCGAGTTCACGGCTCGCCAACTTCACAAACGCGTCAGTTCAGGCACGAACGGGCCAACATGACATTCTCACACTTCGCACAACGAGTGTAGTTTCTGTCTTTTCCTTCATGACAGGTTCACTCTCAATAAGCCCACTCAAACAGCTTCCTCATCGTGAGAGCCTCTTGTTCATTCTTTTTAAAACAAAAACAAAACCAGTATTAGAAAAAAAAAGTACCTTTTCATGGAAGCAAGCATTATCCTCTCATTGGAGGAACCACATGTCCTTCACAACAAAAAAGACTCTCCCAGGCGGACATCATCCATTAACCCTTCCTGGTTTGATGATCCAATGCAAGAGGTTTTGATTGGCTCTGCTCTCCTTTTCTTCCTCCGCCTTATCACATATCCTCCCCCTTAAACTCTTACATTCGAGAAGGGCATGTATCCTGATAGGAAATCAGCTTGGACCATTTTTCGTCCAGGTTGATGAACGGTCTGGAAGGCATGTGGTTGTAGAGATAGGGACCATCTTAGAACTCAGGGATTTGTTTCCTTATTCCTGGATAACCATACTAATGGAGCATGGGCCGTAACTAGTGTAAAGGACCTGCCCAACAGATAGTATCTAAGCGTTTCTATTGCCCATTTCACTGCTAAACACTCCTTCTCTATTGTTGCATACCCCATTTCGTGAGGCAACAGCTTCCTGCTGATGAACAGGATGGGTCTTTCTTCCTCTCCATTATTTTGGAAAAATACAGCCCCAGACCTGACCCCGAAGCATCTGTGTGTAAATAGAAAGGCATTTTAAAGTCAGGACATTGGAGTATGGCTTTGTCTGAAAGAGCACTTTTCATGGTAATATACGCTTTTTCGGTTTCTGGATTTCTCCAGTTCCTTTTAGGTGGAGCAGCTGCTTTCCAAAGATCTGTTAAGGGTGCTGCAATAATTGAGAAATGTGGAATAAACCGATGGTAATAACCCACAAAGCCAAGGAATGCTCTCACTTGTCGGCTAGTTACAGGGAACTGTAGGCGAAGGATGGACTCCATCTTCTCTTGCTGCGGCCTGATCGTCCCCTGACCAACATAGTACCCTAGATATTTGGTATAGGCATTTGCCAAATGTGTTTTTTGGGGGTTTACATGTAACCCTGCCCTCCTCAAGGTTTGAGAAATTGCAGCCAGATGCTCCAGGTGATCTTTCCAACTTTGACTATACACTACAATGTCATCTAAATAAGCGCCCACATAATCTTCATGACCTTTTATTAAATAGTTCATCAATCTTTGGAAGGTGGCCGGTGCACCATGTGGCCCACATGGAAGTACAGTAAACTGATACAATCCGGCAGGAGAAGCAAAAGCAGCTTTCTCTTTGTTGGGGCCAAATAATGGAATATGCCAATAGCCTTTTGTCAAATCAATTGTTGTCAAGAACTTTGCCTTACCAAGTTTTTCCAAAAGGTCATCAATTCTAGACATGGGATAAGCAAACTTGGAGACTTCGTTGAGCTTCCTGAAGTCCATGCAGAAACGGGTGCTACCATCTGGTTTCGGAACCATCAATAAGGGTGAACACCAGTCGCTATGTGACGGTTCAATCACCCCTAAGTGAAGCATTTCCTGTATCTCCCTGTTGACAGCCTGCAACCTTGCTTCCGGAATTCGGTATGGCCGTATCCTCACTTTTGTTCCTTGGGCGATCTGTATGTGGTGGCAAGTTAGTGATGTCTTCCCTGGTATTGAAGAAAAGATATCTTTGTATCGATCCACTAACTTAGAAAGTTCTTTCAACTGAGAAGGATCCAGCTCCGGATTTATATTTAGAGCTTCTTTCCCTATTGGCGCTTCCGATGTCGGTAGATATTCCGAGGATATCTCCTCCACATTAATCATTGCCATGGTAACCTCAAGTTCCGTCCATTTCTTCAGCAAATTAATATGATAAGTCTGGAGCGGAATTTTCTTCTCAGGCTGGCGAACTCGATAGGTCACGGGACCCACCACCTCCTCTCTCTTATAAGGTCCTCTCCATGATGCCAGCATCATATTTTCAGTGGTAGGCAAAAGTACAAGAACCTGATCTCCTACTTGAAAATTACGTATTCATGTCTTCTGGTTATAAAAATGTTCTTGTTTATTTTGAGCTTGTTGCAGATGTGACTGTGCTATTGTCTGCAGTTTCTCTATTCTTGTTTTCAGCTGAGAAGCATACTCAGTGTAATTTCAGAATTTGGCTGCTCCTTCCAACTCTCTTTTAGAATGTCCAACAGAGTCCTAACCGGTCTACCAAACAACAATTCAAATGTGGCAAACCCCGTAGAGGACTGAGTAGTGTTCCTTAACGTCATCAGGATCCATGGTAATATTCTATCCCAATTTCTTTCTTCTGGGCTGATGGTCTTACTTAACATTTGTTTAATCGTCTGGTTGTATCTCTCAACCAAGCCATCAGTTTGGGGATGATAGACAGCAGTCTTAAGTTGAGTGATGTGTAGCGTTTCGCAAACCTGCTTTAATACAGTTGACAAAGTTATTCCCTCTATCGGTGAAGATGTCCTTGGGAATACCAACTCTTGATATAAAAGGAACTAAAACATCACAAATCTGTTGGGTATTCGTGGAGCGTAAAGGGAAAGCTTCGGGATATCTTGTTGCGTAATCGACAATCACCAACAAATACTTGTGTCCTCTACTTGTAGGATCCATAGGCCCCACTATATCCATTGCAATGCGTTGGAAAGGTTCCAGTATTAATGGCATAGACTGGAGGGGAACCTTAGGAACATTAGGCTGGTTCTTATTTTGACACTCTGTGCACTGTTGAGAAAAACGGGCCACTTGGCCATACAGTCCTGGTAAATAGAATCTTGCGAGGATCTTCTGCGTGGTTTTTTAAATGCTGAGGTGACCCTCCCCCACTTGTAGATGGGCGACTTCCAACACTGGAAGATAATATTTGCTAGGTATCAATAACTGGCAGACCTTTTCTTTGCTCGGACCGACAGTTATACGGTAATACAGACCATTGTCTTTTATAAAGTGAGTTCTTGAGCCATACGAAAATTATCTGCTTGTTCATCTATCTTCCAGTCTACGGCCACTGGATACATGTTTTGTTCTACCCAATTACGTCTCTAGTCTTTTAATATTTTTACTCTTCTTCACTTTAAGGACTTCTGACTTGATGTCTTGGTCATAGAAAGGAGCTTCTTCTAAACACTGTTTCTCCACTTTTTTTTATAAGGCGAGGAAGATCCGGAATATCAGAGCCAACCAACAAGCGTTCAGGTAGTGCTGGCATTACTGCCGCTCTTACTTCCATTTGTTCCCCAGCTAACTTAATCTTGATATCTTTGACTGGATATACTTTGACGTCACCATGCACACAACGAATAGGGATTTCTCCACTTAACTTCTTCACATCACCTACCAAATCGGGGTTGACGGCTGTTTCTAAGCTTCCCGAGTCCAACACCGCTCTGGTGGGACTACCTTCTACCTCGGCTTCACAGACATAGGATACGTGGGTTTGTGGATTGGGGAGGAACCACACTGGTTGACATCTTTAGCTGGCTCAAGATTCCCAACATCCATGGGTTCCGTTTTAACTTTCGTCGGTCATAGTCGGGCTAAATGCCCCCATTCGCCACATTGAAAACACTGTGGCCCACGGGCACTGAGGCTAGGAGGTTGTGCGATGTGTGAAGCTCCCGATCCTTCACTGCTGGGGCGGAACCTGGTACCTTCCTATTCAGGCTTTCAGATCATTGATGTTATGGGTCGACGTTCACCTCGTCATGAGGGGGGCAATAAAGTGGCACCACCTCTCAGCTGGCCACTGGGCATTTCTGGCAAACCTTTCGAAGTTAACAAAGAAGTGAGCTGGGTCTTCGCCGCTAGTGAACTTTTGTAGGACCGAAATGGGTACCTGGGTATGACTCCTCATATTTGTGGCCTCTAGCAATTGAGCCTGTTGCACTTGCAGGGCTTGCTGGAAGGCTTGCCTGTCAGCTTGTGCTTGCTGACTCTGAAGTTGCAAAGTTTGCTGCAACAACGGTTGTCCCTCGGTCAAGGGGCCTCATCACGAGTTGGGGTGTATTCCCGGCTGTAATACCGCCGACTGTAATAGCCCTAGCACCGACCGGTCCGGCTGTATTACCGCCGGATCACGAGTTGGGTGTTAACGGTAAATCCCCATTCCCCATTGGATTCAATGGGGAATTTTCAGCACTAATTATGCGGGCTAAGACAGCCGGCGGTAATACAGCCAAAAACAGGGGATTTTCACCTCCAGAGAAAGGCTGGAGGTAAAACAGCCCATTTAGCACCCAACTCGTGATAGGGCCAGCCCTTAAATGCGGCTGTAATACCGTTACCACCACATTTAAGGGCTACAGCCCAACTCGTGATGTGGCCCAATGTCTTTATCAACTCCTCCATCGTGTTTCCGGCCTATCCCACCGCTGCCACCAAATGTTACAAGTGCGGATGGGACAGACCACACAGTAGGCAGGATGACTTGAACAAAACTGGGTTTATTTTTAACAAATGGTAGTTTCTTCTGTACGGTAGCATCAACAGTCTCTTTAACTCAATGCGGGTAGGTAGTTACCAGTCTGCTTGACTGATCTCCTTTAGCATGTTGCGCCACACCAAAGTCTTTTCTTATTTGGAATTAGGTGGCCAGGGCGTTGTCCAGAGATTTATCTCCTTTCAGACATTATGGCAAAGACATAGTGCAGCGTCTTTCATGTGCATCTCTATTCTTGCTGGCCCAGGGTTAAAGTTGTTCATAAAAAAATTATTTCACTACCGACTGCCTTCTCTTCAGTGTATCCGTTTAAGTATGATCCCTTTAACAGCTTTATCTCGCTTCTACGATAACTTTAAAGCGGTTGGCCCTTCTCTCCATCCTCTATGGATCGATCTTTTCCCCAGGCTGACAGCCTTAATCTTCAGTGCCGGTCACCTGGGTTCACAGTTTGCTGCACCTTGTTCCTGTCTGGAGTTGTTACAGCCTCTCCAATGCATGCCCGATCGGCCGCGTCAGCTGTTTTGCTTCCTCCACCCTCCTCGCACAGCATTGGCTCACTCGACAGGGCCCTCTCCTTTCGGCAGCCACTACGCAGGAGATGCGTCGCAGCGGCCCTTCCTCCGAAAAGGTGGGAGGGAAAGGAGACGCGGCTTCGCGTAGGCCCAGTCAGCTGTTCAGGAGAATGACAAAGGGCTTTCCCCACCTCGACTCCTCCTCCGGGAAGGTGGGGGCCTCTGCAGGGAGTCGCGCACCGACTCAGCGGGATACAGCTCTCCCGAAGACCGTCTCAGCTTGGTCCGGGCCTCAGCGAGTTCACGGCTCGCCAACTTCACAAACGCTTCACTTCAGGCACGAATGGGCCAACATGACATTCTCACACTTCGCACAACGGGTGCAGTTTCTGTCTTTTCCTTCATGACAGGTTCACTCTCAATAAGCCCACTCATAAACTGGTTCCTCCTCGAGAGAGCCTCTTTCTTGTTCATTCTTTTTAAAACAAAAACAAAACCAGTATTAGAAAAAAGTACCTTTTCATGGAAGCAAGCACTATCCTTTCATTGGAGGAACCAAATGTCCTTCACAATGCAAGAGGTTTTGATTGGCTCTGCTCTTCCTTTTCTTCCTCCGCCTTATCACACCCTATCGACGCGCAAGAGCTGCACAGCTTGATGTGCAGATGGGTTCACCTGCTCGACAACACCAATTCCACTCCTTAAATGGTGGCGTAATTCCCCTTATTATTGTCCGGATAGTGTTATCCCTATTGACGGGCAAGAGCTGCGAAGCTTGATGTGCAGATGGGTTTGCCTGCTTGGCAACACCAATTCCACTCCTCAAAGGGTGGCGTGATTTCATTTATTATTGCCCCGAGGGTGTTATCCCTATTAACGGGCAAGAACTGCAGACCTTGATATGCAGATGGGTTTGCCTGCTCGGCAACACCAATTTCACTCCCTAAAGGGTGGCGTGATTTCCCTTACTATTGTCCTGATAGTGTATTGATCAATACAGTTTTATTTAATTGGCGGGGACAAGGTTTGCTCAAAGGTAGCTGTTTCGTCTTGTTAGCAAAACAACGTTGAGCTCCCGGGTTCTGACCCTGTTGCAGTGTTTAGGAAACACTTGCTGATATCAGAGGGAAAGGTTACCAGATAATACCATTTTGGAGCACGCCCCCATACCTTTCCTCCCAAGGCTTTGTCTGTTCCCGCTTATAAATCTGGTGGTGTGTACAATTTCTCCTCTGCTCGAGGAGTACAAGCCCAGTTTTGCCCTCAAGGGAGTTGTTTCTCGTTGCAGTTTATAAGTGGCTGTTTATTTCCATTCTTTTTATCCTTCAACGCAGCAAATAGAGTTCTTGCTTTGGCATCTGTGCAGAGCCTGCTGACGCAGGTGTTGTATCCTGGAAGGGTCAGAATAAACGTTTCATCCTTCCGAGGTCAATAAATAAACACCACATTCCACACACTGTGGATAATAATAATAAGCAGAGCTCAGATGCCTGAGGGTTGGTTACACTGTATAAACGCTATTTTATTTTATTATGTGCAATGTGCTTCTTTTTTCCTTTCCCCTGATCTCTGGAGAAGTCAGTCAACCTTGCATGCATACAGAGGTCCAAGCCTCAATGTTGAATGGATGGTGGTCTCAGTATTCCTTCACAGCCTTTACATTACTGAGCACAAGAATTATCCCTGCGTCAGTGCCTCCCCCCTGCCCTCCTTTTTTTCCCCCCGACACCATATGGAGGGGGGAGTTGCACCATTAATTTACACCTCAGGGGGGTACACCTGAGGTTTCCAGTGTTTTCCTTTAACAGGAGTGTCTTGCTCTTGACCAATACAGAGCTCGCACTGGCCATTTGACAATATCCCTCAGTAGGATAGAGGAGTCTGGGAGTGGTGCTCATCTTCCATCCAAGTTATTAGGGCCTCTCTATCACAAGGAATTTCAGTGACTAAGCATTAGCCATCACCGCAAGTGTCTGTCAGTACGATTGCTCAAGGGCTGAGGGACACTTCATTACTGACTGGGTTCACTTAGCCGTCTGCATGGCAGGTAGACCTTTTGGTTCCCTCTGGAGATTGTTCTGCAATAACGTGCCAGCACAGTGTGTCGGGGGTTTCTAGATAGTTCAGATTTTCTAAGACGAGGGTTAGTCCTCCTCTGTAAACCAGCTTCATATTGTTTGGTGATCAGTTTTCTTTGCAGTCTAGAATCTTTTTCAAGACCATGGAATTTAGTGGGTTCTCCTTCAGTTACTTTATGTTCCCTTAGGGGATTTATCAACCATGGGGGAGAGGATAGGTCAAAGCACCTGGCGCTTCTAGCAGGGAGATCAGGCATTGTTATGATGAGAGTGTTTGGATGTAAGATAAGTTTCTCTTTACCAAGTGTGTCTCTTAAGGGTCAGGTTTATGTAAGTATCTCCCTATGGTCATGGTATCATACTACCTTTTTTCAGGGGTTCAGGAGGTCTGAAAGTCTCCGACTTTACGGCTTGATGAATTTAACTCTTCCTAGGGTTTTTCAAGAATATCTTTGTCATCAGCTTCCCATGGGTGGGCTTTCTTTTAGTGAGGTTATTTAGCACCTATCTACTGGGTTTCAGGTGTGGCCCCTCTCTTCCATCCCGCTTCTGCATCCAGAAGACGTAATACTTTTCTGAGTTTAGAAAGTTTTTTTCTGGTATCAGGTGGTACATATGACTGGAGACAATGGGGTACTTAAGGACAGGACTTGGGGTACATTTTTCTGGGTGCACAAGGTCCTCAATTTTATTGCATTTTAGCTGCACCTAAGCTAGGTTGTCCTATAACATGTTAATAATGAGCCCCTTTGACTCCCTCTTGGGCCTTCTAAGAAAGGTTTGCCTTTCCTACTTTGTTTCAACAAGGTGGTCATGTGATATGCCTTGTTTCTAATATGATTTCTTTCATCAGCACATGGAATGGACCCTACAAAACTTTCACCCCTCGGGCAGGGGGTGGTAATTTTTTTCTTTATCTCCAGGAGAATTAAAGTGTTTAACTTCTTACGTTTACTATCTAGGTTACCATAAGATGGTATGATTGTAAGTGTTTTAAATGTTTGATGTGGAAGACAGAGGAGCTTATTACTCCTATGCTTTTTCCTGCCTAATACTATAGGAAGACTTTTGTCTGGTTCCCCCTTCCCCTTTCTTTTAACCAGGTGGTTTTGATGGCCTGGGATGAACGCTGGACTTGGCACATCTTCCTGGTTCTTTGCAGTTAAGACTGTTATGCCTTATAGGACAGTTCTTGAGGCAGCCTAGCCTGGGGGAATGTTTTTTGCAATCAGTTGATTGATCGAACTAGAAACATTTAAAACACTTCTATTATTATTGTAGTGTAGCTATTGTATTAATCATGTTGTAATTATTGTGATGCAAGGGCTTCAAACTTGCATAATATGAGCGTCCTGTCTTGCGATAGAATGACTAATCCCCCTCACTAGTGTGAGAAGGGGGTTTAGATTCTATAAAAGACAAGGGCCCTCATTACGACCCTTGCGGAAAGCGACTGACCGGAGCGCCACAGCGTAAATAGCGTTTCCGCCATTGTACGAAGGAGCAAAGTGCGGCCCATTCCGACCCATCGGGCACGAGCACCACGCCACGGCGGAAGTGCAAAGTCCGCGATGGCGGAAATGACCCCAAAACGGCCCACACCGCCGCCGTACGGCGCCCTAGGTGCAATACCGCCACCCCTCTTAGCGGTCACCGCAGTGTGCGCCTACCGGAAAGTACGGTGCCCGGAAATATACGGAAACGGAAGTTAAAACATGGGCCCGGAACGGGAAACATCCCGGCGTACACCTATAAAAACACCAAAACAACACAACCACTAAAATCACTACCCTGAAACACACCCCAACCCGTCAACCACCCTAGCGAAACCAAGAAAAATGGGAAAAGTAGCGAAGAAAGCGTGCGACCGCAAGCGGCAGGTCCACTTCTCCCGTGAGGAACTCACCGTGCTAACAGAGACCCTCCAGGAGAATGCAGCCGTCGTCTTCTCCACGCAAATGACCAGGACGGCACTTGCAAACAAGAAGGCCATATGGGCTCTGGTGGCACAGCGGGTAAGTGCGGTGGGGACCGCACCCCGCACCCCACAGCAATGCCGCAAGCGATGGGACGACCTGCGGATACGCGTCCGCAGCATACTCTCTGCCAACCGCAACATTGCCACAGCCACCGGGGGAGGTCCTGAATCACCCATCAAGTTGACCCCCTGGGAAGAAATCTGTGCCTCCACCATCGGAATGGAGAGCATAGAGGGAGTCGGAGGGATGGAGAAAGGAGTGCAGACATCCGAAGATTCAGGTAGGTGGGCCAGATAAAACAATGCCAAATCCACACAGTCCATCCATGTGAAGTACCATGCGTCCACATAGTGCAACAGAAACACATGTCCAGGAGAACGCCCACACACATCGGCCTGATAGCGCACGTTAAAACCCACAATAAATACATAAATAATTAAAAACCCCTAATACACGCACTACACGTGCAGCAGGCACACCCTAACTGCAGGCTGCCAAACAACTGCACCCTCACTCCACACACAAATCAAAGCACCTCCAAGACCCCGACCCAAATCACCCTCAGGTACCACCCCAATGCATGTGATACAATGCCATTCCAATTCCCACTGACCCATCAATAACCCTCGCCCTCCTTTACTCCACCACAGGGTCCGATCCAAACGACGAGCTACAGGACACCCCTACCAGCACACCTGCAAAGAGGGCCAAGACCAACGGCCAGAGACCCTCCACCTCAGCTGCACGCATCAAGACACGGCAGCAGCACAAATCAGGTGGCAGCACAGAGGAGGGAACATCAACAGGCACCCCAGCAGCCAGCATGGCCACAACACCACCACCACAGGTCCCCCCAATGGATGCCACAGAAGGCACTGCCTCTGGTGGCAGCAGCACCATAGGTGACACCCCATTGATGGCAGCATGCTCGGACACAGAAGACGGGGATGTCGAGGTCAGATCCATCCATGACCTGTCCCAATCCCCCTGTCTGTCCCCTCCCGTACAACATGAGGATACCACGCAGGTGCAGCCACAAGACGACGACTGGCCATCCCCCACAAGCCCTGTGGCAAGGCAACATGAGGACAACAGCCCCTCTGTGACACCACCGCAAATGGCCATGGCCCAGCAGAGGCAACAGTCCCTCGACAAGTTAATCGTCCAACAGCAGCAAATGGCCACACTCCTCAAGGGCCATGCCGATGAATGTGGGGGCACCAAGGCAGACATAGAAACATCAACAGAGACACTTAGGGCAGAAATGGAGAGAGGTACAGAGACGCTAAGGGCACAAATTGAGAGTAGCACCGAGAGCCTGAGAGTCCAAATGGAGAGTAGCACCGAGAGCCTGAGGGGGGAACTGCATGCGACGTCCAAAGACGTATGTGCCGAACTTGCCGCAGTGCGCCGTGTGCTCACTGAGCTCTCGCAAACCCTTAGGGACATGCATGGACGTGAGCAGGCAGACACATCATCCGTTGCAAGTTCCGTCCAGGGCAGCCCCCAACGTAGATCTGGAAGGAACCTGCGCTCCACAGGCAGGGGTGCCCCTGATACCCGCAGAGGGGGCATGCAATAGCGACAGCCCACTGACAATGAGCATCTTTGGACACTGGTGTTCGGGGGGGAGGTAGGAGGGTGGAGGGGGTGTGTTGGGCTCACTTGGGTGGCGGGTCGATAGGGTGTTCAACATGATATCACATATGCCATAAAAAGTGCACGATCAACCAATGAGAAGTGTGGACATTGATCTTTGTGTACTAGGCCATCATAGGCGTACAGTCCATATTGTGCATGTCCCAGACACACGCAGTGCCACGAGTCCCGTGTCCATGTATCAGCCACCAGGCGTGAGTGCTAGAAGCATACATCAATGAGATGCTGACGAATGTCACGGGCCTCCGGTGCCTCGCAGACTCCATGAGGTGCTGCCACATCCCCACCCTCATCATGACCATCATCAGGTGCTTGCAGTTCTGCGTCAGGGGGCATGGGCACATTTCTACGTACGCACATGTTGTGGAGCATGACACATGCCATCACCATCTTTGCAACCTTCTCATGGCGGTACAGGAGTGCCCCGCCAGACCTGCTGAGGCAGCGGAAACGGGTCTTCAGTAGGCCGAATGCCTGTTCAATGACTACACGGGTACGTGAGTGGGCATGGTTGTAGTCCTCCTCATGCTGGTCCCGTGGGTTCCGGACTGGTGTGAGGAGCCATCTCTTCAGTGGATATCCAGCATCACCTGTATGTGGACGAGAAACGTATGATGTGGAATGCCATTGATACGTACGCACACCCCCCCCCCCCCTTCCTGGCAGGTCATTGACAATTCACATACCCCACATCATCATGCATGTAATGAGACTCACCGAGTAGCCAGGATCTGTTCCCTGCGTGTCGCTCCATGTAGCGTGGTATTGTAGAGTTCCTCAAGACCATAGAATCATGGGTTGATCCAGGGAATCGGGCACAACAATGTGTAATGATCCTGTTGGAGTCACACACCATCTGTACATTCAGGGAATGAAATTGTTTTCGGTTGCGGTACTGGGCCTCCATGGCATGTGGGACGACCAATTCAACATGGGTGCAGTCGATGGCACCAATGCAACCCGGTATGCCGGCAAGTGCATGGAATCCCACTTTTGTGTTGGTTATTTCCTGCTCCGAGCGTGGTAGAGAGATGTAGTCGTCTGCGTGCTTCAGGAGGGCATCGAGCACTTGCAATAGTGTCCGTGAGAACAGTGGCTGAGAAATGCCATGCAACTGTCCGACTGTGTGCTGGTAGGTGCCTGTGGCCAGGAAGTGGAGTACAGACACCACCTTCAGTAGGGGTGGGATGGCGGTTGGGCTATCTATCATGCTGACAAGGTCAGCCTGTGTCATGTCCACAATGGCGGCTATGGTGTCCCGGTCCAGACGGTAGAGGGTGTGGATCTGCTCATCAGTGAGGTTGAACGGATGTGCTCGGAGGCGTTGAATTGCGGGCTGCCTGCGTGGTGGTAGTGGCTGTGCTGGTGGGCCTTGCTGGCCCTGCCTTGGCCTCCTCCTCCTCCTGCGTCTCCTCCGTGCGGCTGGTTGTAGTTGGTGTTCGTCTACTTCTTGGAGTCGGAGCACTTGCAGTGCTATCAGGTCCCCCAGGGCCAACATCGCGAGTCCTGCCGGTAGCATTTCGGTGTGGTTGTGGGAGGAGACTGGCTGTGCAATTTATGTGTTTTCAGGCTGTATGGCCTCCACCTGTGGTGATTGATTCCACCTGTGCAAACTGCTCTCCCCTTTGGCCGAGCACGTCCCGCGCACAACGCTGCAATTCGGGGAATTGTATCTTGCTATTGCAATCATGTATTTGTACCCGATGGCCGTGTAAGATTGGTTGATATGTTCATTCTGCTGTGGTCCCATTGTTTCACATACTATCTGTGCAGTCGCGAACAGACTTGTGAGGGGTCAGTGGGACGTAGTACTCGAGTAACGGTGGGCCCTCATGCATCACTGTACCGAGTTGCAACGACGGGCGGGGCGTCCCATTCGTGGGTGAAGGCAGTTGCCATTTTCACACACAGCCGCACTCGATGGAATAATTAGTGATTTCAAACGGCCACAGATGCCTTTTCGACGTGATGTTGCAAATGAGGAATTCGAAGGGCGGCGCTTTCGGTTTCCAGCTAGCGGCGAGGAGATGCCCACAGGTCTGACTGCAAATGTAACGTTCTATTGTTCTATGTCCTTGAGACAGGGCCCATGGCGAGGGAGCAATGATTGATATGATTAGTTTGGGATGCGCAATAGCTACGTGGGCGATGAGGCCGTCCGTTACCAAATACATGTTACTTCACAACACTGGAATTACGGGCTGGGGCACTGTGGATTTAGCAGGCTGCATAACGCACAGACTCAATGGATGTTTCTAATGTTATGTGAGTAATTATTCAGGCATTTTGATCCCGGGATGAGGGAATGATGGATGGATGCATGGGCAGGTGATTTGATACAGAGTTTGCCATGTACAGGGCTTCTTGGGATCTATCCGCCTCCCCTACGCTATGTGATGCAGGGCTGCCATAGTGGGACCATCGTCCATCTGGCCTTGTTGAGCCCTCCCTGTCTCGAGGCGCCCTCAGACACTCGTTTGTGATGGTGTTTGCACCTCGATATAGATGGTTATGAGTCGCAAGTGGTTTTGGGGTGGTGATGTTCCTTTGGAGTGGGCTAGCATGCATATGGCTGTGGATTTCGTGTGATCATTGAAGTGAGTTGTTGGTATGTAGTTCTGATGGCCATTCTGTTCTTTTTCTTTTCTTTTGGTTGACAGGTATCTCCTCCCCTTTTGCCACTGCCATCTGTATGCCACTCCTGCAGATGGATTTTACTCCCGACACCTGCTGCTTCGTGTTAATCAGTGGAGCAGCATTACGATCTTATGGGACGATCGCCAATGGGCCACATGCCCTTACGCAGTACTGGTGGCTCGGAGCAACATTTCGGCCTTTCAGCTGGACTAGTGCCTCCCCATTGGGACGGCCCTGCGGTTCTGTGCGCTTCCATGTTGCCTTTTCGTACGTGAATGTGGCTCTGTGTACCATGGGGGAACAGGGCGACACACAGGTAGTGGCTGGTCATTTCTTGCGGAAGCAGCCCACAATGGTGATTGGTGTTTTGGAGTTCATGGCTTGATGGCTGTATGTGCTTTGTGATTTTGATGTGCATAAAATTTCTATTCTGATTAGGCCCGTGTAGCGTTTTTCTTTGCAAGTGATGTGGCATATGCCTATTTGGGGGGCGATGTATTGTGAGGAGATCTGCATTGGGTTCCAGCTTCGGGGTTTAGTTGCGTGGTACTGTGCTGTGCGCGTTTGCCTACGAAGCCCAGTGAGGTCAGGGATGGGGGCTGCCAATATGCCAGTTTGAATGTTGTCATGCTCAGGGGCGGGGGATTGGGTTTTGTGTAACAGTTGCCGGTCAGCCAGGTGGACTGGTTGAATGATGTGGTCTTCGGAATATTGCTGGTCACAGGTGCCTGTGTTTGCGTGCGTTTCTTGGTGGGGGACTGTGGTCATGTCCATTGGGATGGCTTCTGTATTCGTGCCATCTGTGCCCTGCAGCTCCCATTGGCCCCTCTTGTGTTTCTTTTGTTCGTTGGCATGCATGGGTGACTTGTACATTTCAATGGTTGCATTGTGGCTTCATTGCACCTACGGGGAGTTGTACTTTGTGGGCAGGGAGCGGTGTACAGGCACTCAGTGGGGCCGTTTACGGTTGATTCGCGATGCCGTACTTCTCGCCATGGCGGAATGGTACATTCCGCCATGCCTGATGGCGTTAGGTACATGTCCGCTAGGGTCGGAATTGGCGTACCGTTGCACCATGGTGGTGTTTGCGGTTTGGCATGGCGCGCGCGCGCGTGCTTGGTGCAGTTAGCGTTGGCGTTCACTACGGTGTCGCTAATGGCTTCGTACTTTGCGGTGACGGGTCATAGTCGCACCGAGCGCTATTCGATGGCGGTATTGCATTTCCGCCATCATTTTTCGATTTCCGCCAGGGTCGTAATGAGGGCCAAGGAGGCGAGTATTATAAAATGAACCCACCGACCCATGATATGATATGGCATTTATAGCGCGCCTATACACAGGTGTTTAAAGAAAGAACATTCTTTCCTTTGTTGTTGTTCCCATCCAGCCACCATTCTTTGTTTGTTGTTTCTTACAGCTTCATGCTGAGAGGTTCTGTTCAGGAACGTGGGTCTCAGTTACAAGATGTGAAGAGTGGACATACGGGAGCTTCGCTGAATTTTGTCTTCATAATTTATCATCTGATCTGTGCAGTTGATGTACAGAAAGAGGAGTTGGGATTGGAGTAAAGGACTTATATAGAGGAGGGTCCCTGCTCATTGGTCTCCTGCAGGGCATGACCTGTCCTCCATGATGGATTGGGGTGTCCCCCCTGCATCGACATTGAACTCTATTTAGTTCTGTTTTTCAAACTTTTTTGTTTGTAAAACTTTTTTCTTTGCTGCTGTGGTTTCAGAATAAAGATTGTAATGCAGGGGCATTAGTCATTAGGATCTAGCTCGACAGCACCGTAATTACATGACCGCAAGTTTAAATATACGGAAGAACACATGAGTAATCACACAAACGCCATAGCATAGACGGCACACGAGGACTGAAGTAGTAAGTACAATATAGTTCTGCCTAGATGCACGACACCATGGGAAGAGCACGATATATATTAACTAAGAACTCTCCACGTTTGTAAGTTGGGAGGCATTGTAAACCATTGCAACTGGAGACAGTTTTGCCTTCAGCCAAAATTGCTGAAGGAATACGCCACATATTGGGTGAATGCCATTGTGTGGGGAGTAGAAAACTGCTCCTCCATCGCAGCAATAATAAAGAAAAGAAGGTACGGCGGGTGTCGCTAAGAATAACCGAGCAGCAATAAAGATTGCCAACGCTATCAGCTAAGGAAAGTCTTCATTCTATTAAAGACAAGGAGGCGAGCATTATGCTTTACTTTCTATTCATTCTGCCATACCAGCACTTCAACTTAACTTTTTTTTTTTTTCCAGAAAGAAAACAAAGGAATCAAAAAAGTTACAATATTCATTTCCTTGAACCACTTGAAATGAGTTCCAGAACTACAACTCCCATCTCCCTGAGGCCTTCTGTAGTCCTGACCTCTGTCCTTGCACCAATCAGTGTCCAGCTCGGGGTATAAACTCTCCCACCCCTAGGTCCTTTCCTCTTTCTTTTGCACTTAACACTCCTTCCCATAAACATCCAGAACGTGACCAAACTATGTCATCAACTGTGCTTGATCTGGAATCGGCTTCACTGTACGGCCCAACGGGAACAACTTGCCAACCAATCACTGACGCACTTCTCAACTCGCTCATGGCGTCTTCTGCTCGTCTCCTGTGAGAACAGAGAATATCACGTAAGGGTGGGAAAACAAATATCAATACTAGAAATGCATTACAATTATTAGTTAATTCTAGCAGTAATGGGGGGGATATAATGCTCACCTCCTTGTCTTTAATAGAATGAAGACTTTCCTTAGCTGATAGCGTTGGCAATCTTTATTCTATGACAAGACAGGAGGCTCGCATTATGCTTGTTCAAAGCTTGACAAGACCTTGCTTGGTATATCAGAAATTGGTTTGAAATAAAAGGTCTTAAATGTCGTTTCGGAAGACCAATCTGCAGACTTCATAATATCTTGCAATGAGACGCCTGTCACAAAAGCTCTAGATGCCATCGCCCCTCTAGTGGAATGAGCCCCAAACAAGGATAAATCTATACCTGCCCATTGCATAACTTCTCTCACCCATCTCGCAATGGTTGCTGTCGCTACTGCATGATAAGGCTTCCTACGCGCTATAAGTAGCTGGGTCACGCCGCGATTTCTAAACTGCGCTGTTGCTGCTTCATAATCTTTAATACACTGCACGACGCATAACTTCTTATTTTCAGTAAAATATGGGTAGGAAATTATTTTGGAATCTGTTTTAGTTCTTCTAGCGATACTAAACGCCACTCCTTCCGGATAGAATATTTTCCTATCAATCTCCAACGCTTTCACGTCCGAGACTCTCCGACATGCTATCAAGCATAAGAGCATCGCTAACTTGCCCGACAACTGAACGGGACAGGACGTCATTCTCTGGCCACCTGATAAACAATTGGAAGACGTCTCTGACGTCCCATAAGACTGCGTATTTTGGCTCCGGCGGCCTCCTCAATTTCATACCTTTGAGGAGACGCAGGATTGCTGGGTGCTCACCCACTGGGCTCCCCTCTATTGCGCTGTGTCCTGCTGAAATGGCCGATCTATATACTCCTATAGTCCTATAGGCGGCTCCCTCTTGAAATTTCGACGCTAAAAAATTTAGGATGTTCACTAGAGGTGCTGAAATGGGATCCAAACGGAGGTCTGTACACCATTTCGCCCAACCGTTCCAAGCTGTGTTATAGCTCCTGACGGTGGAAGGCGCCCAGGAATCTCGGATACAATCTGCAGCGAGTTCCAAAATTCCTGGCAGGTTCCATTTCCTCCTGAAACCCTGCAGGCAATAAGCTGCAGGGAGCCCGCTTCTATCAGCGGGTGGGTCCTGTTGGACGGGTCCAGTAGAAGGTCTGGGGCGTTCAGAACTATCCTCGGAAAATCCGTAGAAAGTTCCATCGCTACTGGAAACCAAGCCTGCGTCCTCCAACAGGGTAATACTAGGACTACTTCTGCCTTGTCTCTGCGGACTTTCGCAAGCGCTCTCGCGATCATTGCAAATGGCGGGAAGGCATAGTGCACTGCTCCGTGCCACGTGTGCAGGAAGGCATCTGTACCCACTGCTCCCGGGTCTATGCTCCAACTGAAGTACTTCTGCGTCTGCGCATTCAGTCTGGACGCAAATAGATCTATATCTAAGGGTCCCCAAGTCTGCTGGATGCGCTGAAATACTAGGGGATGCAGCTTCCAGTCGCTGGAATCTACCAGGTATCGAGAGTTCCAGTCCGCTATGCAGTTCTGGCTCCCCGGAAGGTATTCTGCGGTCACTAACGTTGTTCTGGAGGCAAAAATGCCAGAAGTCTTTTGCGAGTTCTGCTAACATTCTGGATCTCGTTCCACCTAACTTGTTGATGTAACAGACTGCTGAAATGTTGTCCATCTTGAGCAGGACACAACATTTCACTCTGTCCTTCGTGAAGGCCTGCACTGCGAAGGAGCCTGCTAGAAGCTCGAGACAGTTTATATGGAGACGTAACTCCTCGTCGGACCATCTCCCTCCTGTCTGAACGTGTTCACATCTCGCTCCCCAGCCTGACCTGCTTGCGTCTGATTCTATAACCAATTCTGGGACATCCCCGAAAATCGCTCGGCCGTTCCAGGCCTCCATGTTTTCTAGCCACCAATGTAGTTCTGAAATGGCTTCTTGATCTAAGTCCACTTGTTGGTGGTACTGCAGGCCTCCTTGCAGATGTTTGATCTTCAGTCTCTGCAAGGCGCGGTAATGCAAGGGACCGGGGAAAATAGCTTGAATGGAAGCTGCTAACAGGCCCACTATCCTGGCTAGATTCTGAAGCGAAATAGAACGCTTCGCTATCACTGCTCTGAGCTCCTTCTTTATGGCTCTCACTGTGTGTCCTGGGAGCTCTAGAATTGCTCGCACCGTGTCCACTGTGAAGCCTAAAAACTCTAATCTCTGTATCGGAGCTAGTTGGGATTTCTCCAAATTCACCAGAAATCCCAGAGATGTAAGGAGATTGAATATCCACTGAACTTCTCTCGTGAGATTCTCTCTGCTGGATCCCATTACTAGAATATCGTCTAGGTAGATAATCATTCGAATCCCTCTTTCTCTGATGGCGGCAGTCACCGGCTTCATCACCTTCGTGAAGGCCCATGGTGCTGAGGCCAGTCCGAACGGCAGGCACATGAACCGCCAGATCTCCCCTTTCCAGCAGAATTGCAGATATTTCCGAAAGGCAGGTGCTATCGGAATCTCTAGGTAAGCGTCTTTGAGGTCTAAACGCGCTAACCAATCTCCTGCGCGCAATAGGTCCCGAAGGAGGTGGATACCCTCCATCTTGAAGTGGTTGTACTCCAACCAGCGGTTCAATTCCTTCAGGTTTATCACGGGGCGAATCTTTTCCCCTCTGTGCACGAGAAACATGTTGCTGATGAACACTTGTCCCTCTGTCACCTCTCGCTCTATCGCATTTTTCTCCACTAATTTGCTCAATTCGCTGTGTAATAGTATTGTTTCGACTTGCGACATATAAATGGGGATTGGCGCTGCGCGCTGCTTTGGCACACCTATGAAGTCTAGGGGAAGACCCTCTATCGCTCTTAAAACCCAAGCATCGCTTGATAAAGCTTGCCACGCCTTCAAAAAATGGAGGGTTCTGCCTCCGATAGGAATTTTTGGTGTACTCACCGCCTGCTGTATTGGGCTGACGGAATGAACCTCTTCCTCTGCGGCCCCTTGCGTGTCTTCCTCTGGCTGGGAAGAAGCAGTCTTGTTGACGGCCTTCCCAGTATTGCGCGCGCGGACCTTGAGGTCGTTTTTGATAGCTATAGCTACCGGACGAGCGACCTCTGAATCGTCCGGTCCCTGCAAAAACACGTCCAGGGAAGATCTTTTTTATAGAGCTCTGAGCTCTTTCAAGCGCTGCATATGTACCAACAAATTGGGCCATCTCTTTAGCGAAGGCTTCTCCAAATAGAAGGCCTTTGGCGCCCTCTCCAGCCTCATATGTAGCTAGGTCGGTGAGCTTCTTGTCTATTTTAAGGAGGACCCCCCTCCTTCGCTCCAAAGAGAGGGCGCAGTTCACGTTGCCTAGTAAACAAATCGCTCTTTGCGCCCAGTTCGCTAGCGCTTGATTAGCGACTGGAACACAAGTGTCCTTTGACTTTTCAACCAAGTCCATTATCTTGGCTAATGGGCCTGCAAGGTCCAGAAGCTTGTCCTGGCATCCTTTCCAGGCACAATCTACTCCTTTTCGGATGTCATTTGCCGACTTGGTTACGAAAGTGACCATCTTCGGGTCCAATTCTGGAATATCCGTTAGCTTGCCTGGTAGCTCCGGTCTTGGACATTCTGCTCGCATGCGGGATCTAACCTCCCTGTCCAATGGTTTACGGATGTGTTGGGCCATGCACAGCGCTACTCTGGGGGAGGGCACCCATTCAGAAGACCTCGGGTGTCTAATGGTCTCCGGATCAAACATATCCAGGATGTTGTCTTCCTCATCGGGAGCATCTTGTGGGAAATGTTCAATGGGATGAAGAAACTCTTCTTCTTCTTCGCCACCTTCATCGTTGGGGGCGTATCTCTCCTCATAATCCCCTGAATTATTCACCCCTGGGGCAGGGGGTCCGTTGCGGCTATCTGCCAATTTGGCTAGAAAGGCTTCCTTCAGTCTGGCGACAGGGTCGCTATGTCCTTGGGGAACGGTGTTGCCCCTTTCAATTGTGTCCGCGGGGGTCAAAGAGTCTGAGCTCTTACGGACCTTCTTACACCCCTTATCTTCAACCCTCGCTTGAGGATGTCTAGCTGATGTCCCTTCCCCAGGGCTATCTGCCCGTCTTTTCCTTGCTGTGAGCTGGTCTCTCTGCTCTACCATATACGCTTCCAGCAATTGTAACCTCTGTGTTAGAGGTTGCACCCCTTGAGAGACCGCCTAAGATAGTGAATCCCCCAGCACCCTCTTGAAACTGAGGGATAAGTCTGCATCTTGCCAGGTGGGCTCTTCTTCCCACTCTTGTTCGCTCCACTCTGGAGAAGTGGACTGAGAATCCACGGGGTGCAATGAATGAGCCATGAAAATTGTGTCAGCAGAGCTGACTTCTGGGAATCAGCTTTAGGGAGGCTCTAAGATTTATAGACCTTTGTAGCTCCTGCGACTGTTTTTTTTTTTTTTTTTTTGAGAGACCGGTAGTCACTATTATAATCTTCTCTTCTTTTTTGTACGTCCCACAAGTGTCCGCACGTCCCGCTCCGTCTCGCTAATATTTAATGCGCAACGAGCGTTGGGAGCCGTGCATGCCGGGAAGAGTCTGCGGCGCTGCTGGGTCTTAGTGCTTACTGAATTCGGGTGAAGCGAGACGCCCCTGCGCATGCGTGCGAACGAGCGCAGCCGCGAGGGCGGGCTACTGAAAATCAATGGCGCGAAACGCTACCTGAGGAGAACGGGGCGGCTGCCTAACGCGAGCGGCTTTGCCCGCGGCTCCGCCCCGCTTCTACTCCGTGTACCGCGGACAAATGCCTACGCGTGTATTGAAAACCGGTTAAAAGTGCTATCCATCTCTATCTATACATTTCGTTCTACATTCCCATAAACACACATATATAAAAACGCTACTCATCTGCAGTATGGCAGCCAAAAGAAAGAGGAAAGGACCTAGGGGTGGGAGAGTTTATACCCCGAGCTGGACACTGATTGGTGCAAGGACAGAGGTCAGGACTAAAGAAGGCCTCAGGGAGATGGGAGTTGTAGTTCTGGAACTCATTTCAAGTGGTTCAAGGAAATGAATATTGTAACTTTTTTGATTCCTTTGTTTTCTTTCTGAAAAAAAAAAAAAAAGTTGAAGTTAAGTTGAAGTGCTGGTATGGCAGAATTAAAAGAAAGTAAAGCATAATGCGAGCCTCCTGTCTTGTCATAGAATATGTGTTTATTAGTCTGCTCAGACAGCCTCACTTATTTTTTTTTGCAGGCCAATCTCACAGGGCCCATGCAATAGAAGGCAGTCAGGAAACTAGTCACACTGCACGTTTAGTTTTATGGAAAAGAACCGTCGAACGTGTGTTTGATAGGCACAAAATCGCAAGGTACAGTGATGTTTAAATATAATTAACTATTATGAACGAAAAAGAACGGAAATAGGGCACCACCATTATGAAAAAAGACCAAAGGGTCGTGCGACAAAGATGAGGGTCCTGGTTAACAGGTGACCGCCCATGTGACCAAGTGATACACTGCATTCAACTATATCTAAAAAGATCAGGGTTCACATTCAAATAGATGGAAAAAGAAATATAGCATAGAAGGTATGGAAACAACCACTGGAGCTAAAAATGGAAAACATAGCATTGTTATTAGATGAATTTCAATTTTTAAACATAAATGTGAAAATATTAACCCATATACAGAGAAACATGTGGATATTATGAGGTACCTGTCATACATTACTGAAAGGACAAAACAGAACAGTACTTACATTAGGTGCCGAGAAGTAATTGGAGGTTTATGAAATTGAATAAGTAAGCAAACAAGCAAAATGAATTAGGCTGTAATAAGATTAAACTAAGAAGTAGCTGTACATACGAAATGAGAAGTGCTAGGAGAATAGTTGCCATAAAGATGTTTAAAATATTGTCGTGAAAAAATGGATCAAGTTTATAAAACTATTTGTTTGTATGCGTCTGCTAATCACGTTATACCGAAGACCAAAGACGTGTCCTATACATACTCCAGAAGTATATTAAAGTGTCCTGAAGACAGCCTTCATTAAGCTCGAAAGAATTAAGTCACTAAGTGCTTTGTTACAAGGCTACAAACACACTGAGTTGTTGACGCCTCTCTATGAGGACTTTTGTTTATGTATATGTCAAATGACTGTGAATAATGTTCACTCACTAAAGGCTACTAACCTCACCTATGACAATGTTGACTGAGATTGTCAGATGCCAAATTGGATTAACTGTGTCCAGTATGTGTTTTAAGTATTTTGTTTTTTATGTGGTTTTGCAAGTCTTTTTATGATGATTTTTCAATAAATGGTTATTTTTGACATATCAGTGACCCATTACCACTTTTCGAATTTAATTATGATTATGGTAATACCACCTTTGTGTCACTCCTGTTTTCCCTAGCCAAGTATGTAACAACTGGGTAGGTTTTTTGGAATTTGTGTGTGTATGAGTATATTGACGTCCTCATCTAAAAAAGCCCCCTTTACAAAAATGAGGACTTGTTGTGCTCATCTTGTGTTCATTAGGACTAGGACTACTACAAAGGCTGGCCCTCCACTGCTGTCTAGCCCACACTGAGCCAGGTGTTGCAGGCAATGACCCACACAGACCACGACACGGATCCCTTACGCACCAGTTCCGGATACAGCACCAGGAACAGCATCGAGTTAAAGTCATCTCATGCTCCCACCACCATCTGCCAAGGATGGGAGGGATGCTGCTGCCTGGAACAGGTGTTTGAGAAAACCTGATCTTCATTCAAAAGACGCTCATTTAGTCTGATTGGAAATGCATTTTTTTTTTAATTCATATTTGTTTTTGTCTGTGCTCAAACATCCCCTTGTGGTTGAGTTGCATGTGTTGTTAGTCATGCTATATTTTTCTACAAAAGGAAGGAACAATCAACAAGATAGCAATTACGAGATACAGCCCTTAAACAGATATAATATGGTCTCTCCAATTCATACTGACCGGGCCAATACCCCAATCATCGGTAGATGTAACATATCCAATAACGTGGGAGTCATATTGGAATTAAAGATTTTATAACAAAGCTACTTGGCAGAGTGTTTATGTAGCCCCATATGTATGCCTGACCCTGAAAGTTCTTACCTCCCACGGGCTATTCCAAGAGTCCTCCAATCTGCAAACGAATCAGCATCCTGCAAAATCGGACCTCTTCCCTCTAACAGGCAGGAATCTCACTAGTTCTAAAATCAATATGAGCCGTGTAAGCACAACATAATGGAAACAATGTCAGCGAAACACTCCCTAACACGATCCTCAATTTCTCAGAACAACATGTCCTTAAGGAACCCAAGACGTTCTTATTTAATATTATGCCACTCAATATTCTCGTTCAAACCTGTAATGTGACTATTGCTGAGAAAAATTAACTTCTGCTCCAAATTAATTAATTTCATGTTGATTTCGTCTTGGGATCTACCCCATTGGCCCGGTCAGTATGAATTGGAGAGACCATATTATGGTTTGTCAATAGACTATTCATGGTACTCTATAGTGTTTTCTGCCTATTCTAGTAGTGAAGAGTCTGAATGTGTTTGACTTGTGAGGTACAAGACATGTAATTCTTGGTACCATGGTTCAGGTATATGATTTACTGTATACTGGACACCCTTTTGGTGATGAGGGATTGGCTATGGTGCATAAATTTAACCTATGATGCCCGTATTAGTGATACGTTTGTGTTTTGTTTTTTATCCTTAGAGATAGCAATGGGTGTATGAATAGGAAGATTCTACCCAAAGCACAGGACCACTTCTGCCCCTGATGAATGTCCGGTTACATTGAACACAGAGGACAGAAGCTTATATAAGTTGGGCTTTGTCACACAATGGAAAATGAGATTTATTAAGTTGCCATGAGTGTGGTGTGCTGGTTGAATATTTCAGCATACTAGTTTTGATATTGTGAGGGTGTAGTGTTTTTACTTTGTATATGACTGTGTAATATGTATATGCTTTTTAAATAATTTTTGTATTACTTGTGCTTAACAAGAGATTAATATATTAAAAATGATATTTTGTGAAGAAAATGTTTTCTGATGATGATTTGAAACACAGAATGCAGCCTATATCTGTTTAAGGGCTGTATCTCGTAATTGCTATCTGTAAGGAATTTGTTGATTGTTCCTTCCTTTTGTAGAAAAATATATCTTATATCCTCACTTAGTAGGAGGGAATATCACCAAAGTGTGGGGTTTCCCCTGTAGAATATTTCTTGTTAGTCATGCTGACACGTTGATTGCAAGGCCGTGACACACACTGACTGAGTGGCAGTGCTCTGGCCCTTTCTCGACTAACAGAGATAGTAACAATTAATTAGAAACACTTCGCTTGACTGTTCTCGTTCAGAGTGACTGCCTCTTCTCCGACTCCTGGCCCATTCACTTTTATGTTTTTATTACTTACTGTGTGTAACCCATGTGCACAAATTCTGTCTCTAGAGACTTTCCATTGCAGTTTACGGCCGGGCCATGCAGCTCGAATAAGCCCCTCGTCGTTGTCGGGAGTGCTTTGCTTGAGGTCTGCTCCCTCCTCTGTCATCAACACTACCTTTCGAATATCTTCGCATTGTGCTGAGTGTGGCTCCCAGCAACACACCAATGCGCATGACGGCCCACGCATCTTGAGCATGATTGGCTGCCACTTCCAGCCTGCTACATATCAACAGGCCCCCTGGCCCTGCCCTTAGAGGGTGAGGCTCGAGTCTTCAACGGGTCAGGCCCGCCCTACCCTCCGCCCAATGCAGGCAAAAGTAAACTTGATGTACAGCCCACCCCCCTATGATAGGAACTCTTGGTGTTCTCGAAGAGAACGTGAAGCTGCCTACCTGGCGGCAAGCCAGTGGAAGGCTGGGGCACTGGCAGCCCCATGACTCATGCTATTGGTGCATCATCAAAGCAAAGTTAACACTTGCTAAGTGTTAACTTTGCTTTGATGATGTTCTCTGACTGACACTGTGTGCATTCTAATCATAAATACATCCATTTGCCGATGTGCAGAGAGCTGGAGGCAACGTAACAAGCACAACTTCAGTTACAAAAATGTAGCCTAGCTCCATGGATATTAATGTGGCTCATACAACCGGCCCCAGATTGGCTTTGTTTTCAGAAATTGGCCCCAAGTCCATCCAAAGTCCATTTTGATTCTGCCTGTGGCAGAAGGCAAATAGGCCAGTCCGCCCCTGATGCCCTGTAAGACTCATAAGGGACCAGGCCGCCAGTCGCAGTGGCAGATGGGGGCATTTGCAGGGGAGGGCAAGAGGGAAGGAAGTAGAGAAGAGCAGGGTCTTGAGAAGCTTCCGGAACTTAAGGAGGTGTGGCTCAAGTCTGAGAGGGGCAGGGAGTCCATTATAAAGGGAGGCACCTACCGAAGAGAGAGATCTACCCCCACTCTCTGCTTGGAAAAACGTCTGATCTGCAGAGAGTTGGAGTTAGAGGACCGAAAGGCTCTAGCAGGGAGGTATTTAGGGAGAGAGGCTCTTGAATGTAATACTTGCAGCCACCTGGAGCCAGTGGAGAGATTTTAGGGTTGGAGAGATGCGATCCCGGGGCTTGAGGCCAAGGATAAGTCTCGCAGTCCTATTCTGGATTAGTTGAAGGGGCAAAGGGAGGAAAGAGGCAGATTGAGGGAGAAGCTGTTCCAGTACTCCAGCCTAGAGAGAACCAGAACTCTGGAGACATTGAGTTTCTGGTGGAAGGTAACAAAGGGGATAATGCCTCTGAGGAGGTAAAGCTGAAAGTGGGCCTTCTTGGCAAGGTCTGTGATGTGAGGAGAAGGATAAATAGGAGTTAAAGATTGCACCAAGGTTTTTAGCCTCAGAAGATGGTGAGGGGAGGGGTCCCAAGGAGGGCGGCCAAGGAGTGGTAGGGGAGCAGGGTGCAGGGGTCCCAATGAGAAGTATCTTAGTCTTTCTGGCATTAAGACAGAGATCGTTTGCTGTGCACCATGCCTGAATAGCAGTCAGGAATGAGAGAGGAATAAGAGGAGTTAGTGGAGGGCAGCTGGAAGCAGAGATGTGTGTCATCAGCATAACACTGGAAATGAGTAGAGAACAATGAGATCAAGCGGGCAAGAGTGGCAAGGTAGATGCTGAAGAGCCACGGGGATAGGATAGAGCCCTGTGGGACGCAGCAGGTAGAGAGCGAGGTGGAGGAGAGGAAAGGTCCCAGTTGCACCTGGGAAGGTTGATTAGATAGGAAGGTGGTCAACCAATCAAGTGCCAGGTCTGTGATGACATGCATTACTCACCGTATTAGCATTTCTGATGATTGTATCTGCTTAGATTCACATGCTGTGCATATGGTCCGACATCCAGTGGTAACCGTGGAGTATTGCATCTTGTCTTTCAGGGACCGAAAGGGGACGTCAGCATAGGCGTGTCTGTAACACTATCCCTATCCTGACGTGTAGTGTACCCAAAACCCCTCATGCGCAGAGGTCCCTCCGATTGTATTTTTTCTGCCATGAGGGAGCCCAAGGCTATTGTGAGTGAGTACATAAAGAGAGAAAGTAGTAAGGCATCTATGTTCCTTCCACCCGAGCGGGGAAGCAGGGTGGGCGCATGTGAATCTAAGCAGATACAATCATCAGAAATGCTATTACGGTGAGTAATGCATTTCTTCTGATGCTTGTTAATCTGCTTAGAATCACATGCTTTGCATAGACTAGCAAGCAGTACTTGGAGTTGGGTTATGAGAAGGAACAGTAGTGAAAAGATGTCTTAATACTGTTGTCCCACCAGAGAATCAGATCTAGAATGAGTGTCTAGGCAATAGTGTTTTGTAAAGGTGTGTACAGACTCCAGGTTGCCGCTTTGCAAATGGACTCAAGGGGAACATTTGCAATGAATGCTATGGAAGCCCCAGTGCCCCGAGTAGGGTGTGCTCTAGGCTTGAAGGCAAGTTCTCTCTTAGCAAGAGTATAACATAGTCTGATGCATTTAACAATCCACCTTGAGACAGCCTATTTAGAGACAGGATCCCCTTCTCTACCAGCTGCCACTGAAACGAAAAACTGGTTTGTCTTCCTCAGTGGTTTCATCCTTTCCAGGTAAAACATGACTGCCCTGCGCACATCTTTTGTAATTGTAATTGTTTAATATTTATATTGTGCGCCAAACCCTGAGGTAGCTAGGCACTTGAGAAACTTAGTAGTTACATACATACAAGTGCAGGCACATTACAGTCCATTGCAACATAAACAATACTGGACCCTGGTTACATGTGGGTCAGGACGGAAATCATATAGGTATAGAATAGAAGAACAGACACAGGGTTACCGAAATCATAAATAGGCAGTGGAAGGTTTAGATGGATGGGGCATCTTAGTGGGGAGGCTTGTTGCTCAGCCAATTTTTTATATTGGCTTTAAAGGTGAGGAAGGACGGTTCTTGTGTGTGGGGGATGGGAATGGAGTTCCAATGTTTCGCAGCTTGTTCTGGGAAGCTAGCTCCTCCGGCTGTTTTTAGATTGAATCTCGGTACCATGAGATTGTGGGAATGAGTAGATCTGGTAAAGCGTGTAGGTTGGTGTTTGCAGAATTTGTCTGCCAGGTATTTTGGGGCAGAATTTGTGAGGCATTTGTGCGTGATGGCCAGGCTGCGTAGTGTGATTCTATCACGGATGGATAGCCAGTTGGCGTTCTGTCTGTGCGTGGAGATATGACAGGTTCTGGGAAGGCTGAGGGCTGCTCTTAAAGAGTTATTGTCACGACCCTTGCCCAAAACCCCCTTTCACAAACCCATTGGCCAGGTGGAGTCAGGACTCGGGCCTCTAGATCCCGGCATCCTCTTCAAAAGCCCTCATGGGGCCAGTCCTGGCGCCCATGGCGCCTGGCTCATACACCATGAACAACAGGTATTACCCAAATTGTTTGAACACAATTGTTCGAATTACCTAATTGACTGAAAGTCAAGGGTCATTTTAAATTTTAGCAAAAGTATGGCTAAGGCCAGGGGACTCCGCAAGATGCTTCCGACCAGTATGGCGGAAAAAAACAATCTGAGGATCCTAGACGCGTGAGGGATCTTGGGTACAGTGGACGTCACACTAGGGATAGTATTACTGGCACGCCCTGTGTCGACGCCCATTTTCGAGTTTCGAAAAACAAACTGTAATACTCCGCAGCTTCGATTAGATGTCGGCCTATGCACAGCATGTGATCTAAGCAGATTCCACAAGCCTCAGAAAAAAATATATATATATATATATATAAATAAAATGGGGGGTTGCGGGGGGTATCCCAACGCATATATGTAACAACTGACCTTCACAATTCGGTCAATTGTGCAAAGGTCAATTGTAATTCGAACAATTGTAGTTCGAACAATTCGTATACAACGAACAACAATGTGCTTGGGAACTACTTTATTGTATTGTCAGCCAACATGGAGGCATCCACATAGCTTGGTTCCCTAAGAACCAAGGTATGCGGTCTAGTGTTTTGGGTGTGGCAGGCCTGGAACTACTTTCCCTGGTACTACTTTACCTGGGCTATATAAACCACACCCTGACTGCAGAACATGCTTCGTGTTACTTTGCAGCTTGCAACGTGACGCTCACAGTGTCCAGCTATTCCTTCGAACCTCGGAGAAGCAGAACCTGCAAGGAGACAAAAGGAACATCATTAGCAGCAGCATCTGACCTGCATTCTTCATCTTTAAACACTCGCAGCTACTGAGAACAGCTTCCTCGAATCTGCACGCCTCTCAGACAGAAAGACCTGAA